>NC_090443.1:754227682-754530712 GCF_031143425.1 Pleurodeles waltl | reverse complement strand
TGTGAAGGAAATACATGATATAATCAAGAGTAATGTTTAAATGAAGGAAACAAAAAGTCAGAAATTGGCGTGATCTAAACAAACTATATTACGTGTTTGAGATGGGGTCAAAATTAAACTTCATGGACATGTATATTTATGGAAAAGTGTTAAAATTGTAACTTTGCTTAATAATGGCAAATGGTGGAGTATTTCTAGATTAGCTAGGGTTAATACTAACAAAAATGTAAGTGATGAACCTGATTTTGTATGTGAATCTAATAAGAAAAATATTTCCAATGACAGTGGAGTAGTCACTCCTGAAATTGTTCTTTTAACTGGAGACATGGGAAATAGGAAAAGAAATACAAGGTTAACTAAAGAACTTGATGATTTAATTATGTACTGATTTACTGTAATTTTCTTTCTTTTGTTTAATTATTTTTTGTTTCATTTTATAAGAAAGGGAGTTATGTGGTAGGTTTTACAGTGTCTGTAACTAGGTGCCACATGTACGAACAGGAACATTTGCAGCTTCCTATTTGTGAATCTACGCAAATTGCAAATAGGAAATTGCAAATCCTCGTGTACATATGTGAGGTCAAAAATTGTAAATCAGTATGAAGTCGCCTCACAATTTTGAGAAACGCAAATAGCAATTACCTAAAATTGTGAATAGTGTTGCAAATTTTGAATCACATCACAAACTGCAACTAGCACCTCAAATTGTGGAAAAACACTTCCTGGTCATGGGCAATCACCTCTAAACCAGGAAGTGCCTCACAGACCCTGTCTGGAGACCAGGGTGAGTGGACAGGGGTTGCAACTGTCATACATAGCACAAGCCTAACTACCCAAAAAGAGTACAAGTAGCAGACATGGCCAGTCACACTGCTGGGAAAACGCATGGAGGGAGAAAAAGGAAACTAAAATTTAGCGAAAAGGAGTTGGAAATACTCAATGTAATGAGCCTGACCACTGCCATACAGGAATTATGCCAGCAAATGAGGGCCACCCATGCTCACCAAAGGCATTGTGATTGCAGTGCTGCAGCTAGAATAGATCTACTAGGTCATTCCACAGGTAGATTTGCCACTTCTACAACCACCCTCTCCAGATGAGCCATCGGATTGCAGATTGAAATGGGACACTTCAGAGGCGATGTTTCCAGGGGCCTAGAGCAGACCACCTCTGCTATAGAACTGCTACAGATGGCACTGATTGCAATAGGTGCTTGATATACCCCTCAGGATAGTGAGGACATTTCTAGTATGAGCAGTGTATCAGCCACTGATGCCCGTGCCTTGCACAGCAGCATCCGTACCCCTGTTGGTGACCAAGCAGAGACAAGGCTTGTTGGATATAGTTGTGAAAAGCATTAATGGTCACACATTTGTAGCTTTGCACTTTCACGTATCTACTATTTGTTTAATGATGTAACCAACACCATCTTCAAGATCTGAGTCCTACAATTTGAACTGTAGCCCACATCTGGTCACTATGTTGTGTAGGATGGCACAGGTTACCCCAGTTTTGCACTATACATCTGGAGCATACTGGAGTGCACCTCCACTTTTGAAGGTGCACTCCAGTATGTAATCAAGGTACCGGAATCTTGATTTGAGCATGCCAAAGGTACATTCAATGACAGCTCTGGTGCAGCAATGAGCAGTGTTGCATATTGTGGTCTGCAGAGGCTAGGTATGGGGTCAAGATCCAAGGTCGTAAAGCATAAGCACTCTCTCTTAGGAAAATAAAGCTAAGTGTGAGCATGGCAGGATCTGCTGTTAGAAAGACACATATATGTTCTTTATCCTAAGAGATCACACCATCTAACACTCCCCACGTTCCAGGTGCTGGTGTACTCCACTGTGCCTGAGGATGCATGCATCATGGGTGCTCCCTGGGTATTTAGACACTATATTTGTGATGAAATTATGAGCACCACAAACCACCTGGATGTTGAGAGAATGGGTACTATCTCCTGTTACAGAATAAATGTTCATTAAGTGCTGTAGGACAAATTGGAACGTGTCACATCTACACACTCTAAGACAATGGGGGAATTGGCAATCCTATAAAAGTTTATTTTGGTATTGTGTATTTCCTCTGTATTCCTGGGGAGGTATATTTAATTGTTCATGGTTACGAGCATGGCATCTACGAATCTGTTAAAGAAACTTGACAGTGCACTTTGTGACCCCTCACAAGCAACTGCAATCACCCTAGTAGCTACCTGAGTCCAAAAGATGCAGTGAGCACAACACTTGCACGTGCGTGGGGATGGCGTTGCTGTGCTCGGTACTGCTTTCTAGGTGGAGATTTAGCATATCTATAAAATATAGGATCACAGCATTACTCAGCCTGCATTTCTCATAAATTTCCTCCTCTGTCTATTGGAGTATAACCTGGCACTGGAAATCTTCTCCTGTCTCCTCCTCCTCCTCCTCCTCTTCTGCTGGGCAGCCAGGAATCTCCTCCTCATCTCAATCACATAAAGTGCAGCCATTGGGGAAACACCTGATACATTCTGGGCCACCTTTCATACTTTGCTCACAGTTACCACCTAATTGGAATAAATGAAAAATTGCATGCGCAAACGGGCATTTTTGCCACTAGTTGCAATTTTCACCAGGCTCAAACATATGGTTTGGGATTCACAAATACTATTTCAGTATTTGCGAGTTGCAAAAAACAGTCGCTAAAGGTACCAAATCACAAATTGGTTGCATTGCTATTTATGGATACCGAATGGAGTTCGCAAATACTGCAATACGACATTTTGCACCGCAAATATGTTTGCGACTAATTTGTGAGTAGGTTTGCGACCAATTTGCGAGCCACAAAACGTTTGTACATCTGGTCCTAGGGCCAGATGTACGTAGGTTTCAATTTGTGAGTTTCTAATAGTGAATCTTTGTGATTCACTATTAGGAAATCGCGAACATCTATGTACTAATGTGCCCTTGACAAATTTAGTGATTCCTAATGGGGTCGCAATTGACCTACCTCATTAATATTCATAAGGTAGGTCGCAATTTGCAACCCATTAGGAACAGATAAGACACAGGAATGATGGCTTGCTGGGGACAGCAGACCACCATGTCTGTGTTTGCTTTTAAATAAAGCAACAGTGTTTCTTTAAATGCAGCCCATTTTCCTTAAAGGAAAATGGGAAGGTGCATTTCAAAAAGAAAAATGAAACGTTTCAGTTTAATTTTTGATGAGTAGGCAGTGGTCTGTGGGACCACTGCCTGCCCTTAAAGACATTTTGTCATCCATTCACAAAGGGAAAGGAGGCCCTTGGGTACCCCTTCCCATTTGCGAATGGTAATTTGGTGGTAAAAAGTTAATATTTTCTGACACCATTTCGGTTGCAAAACATCATACATACCACTAGGAGTTGCTATTAGGAAGGGGCACCCTTAACACGCCCCTTTCTAATAATAATTTGCTAACCTATTTTGTGATTCAGTAATAGGTTACTGAATCTCAAAATAGGTTTTGGTACATCGGAAAATCCTTTTTTCCAGTCATAAATAGCCGGACTCTGCTAATTGGGCAGTTTGCGACCTGAAAAAACCTTCCTACGTCTGGCCCTTAGTTTCTTGTAATCACTTGTGCCTCCCAAAATGATTGGTGTTTATTTTTATCTTCATTGGTCACCTATTGCTTGCACTTATGTTATTCTAAGTTCTCTTGGGGATTCTTTATCGGTTGGATCTTGCTTTTACTGTGCATGGATGCTCCAATAAAGGACTACTATTTTTCTTCATACAACCACTGCATCTGCCCTAGTTACTTACCACACATAGGAAGGGGTGGGTTTTATAGGGTAGATTTCAGGGGTGATCAATGTGGACAGCACGCTCAGGTGTGCTTGATGTACACCTCTGTCATAAACAAGAATGAATATGTGAATGGTAAATATGTCAGCTACAAAATTATTCTGTCAGAAGACTCCTGCAACATCGCAGACATGATGGACACATGTAAATCTGCTGAACGGTAAACCGCTACTTCAATGCCGCGGCGTAATGTCTGGTGGCTGATGAGGGTAAGCCGGGAATGGAGGACAACCACTAGTCCGACAGCTAAACGTCAGTGCTTCCTCCCAATACATAACTCAATTGGGAGAAACTCCACCAGAGTGGTGGGCGGATTGAAATCTCCATCACAGAGGGTGACTGGTCAAACAGATGCTCTCTGCACCCGCAAACTGCCTTGCTCCAAACACTGCAATTTCACCACCAAACATTGCTATCGCACCAGCAGGTGCCAGACACAAGCACCGAAGGGTCAAGGCAGAGTCCGAGTTCACCCCAAGCTCGGACTTGTCTGTGTCCACAGAAACTGTCTAAAAACTGTGGCATTGATTACATCCAGCAAGCCAAAATGTTAAATATTCGTCAAAGTCCTAGATTTATGTTAGGAAATGCGACTGAGTTTGCTCAAGACCTGGTTTACCACTGGAGATTTGGGGCCAGATGTAGCAAAGTCCAAGTTTGCGACTCACAAATTTGGAGTCTGAGTGACTCGCAATTTGCGAGTCGCAAACTCGGATGCAGGATGGTGTCCCTAACACCATCTGCAAATCGCAAGGGGGTCGCAAAGACCCACCTCATTAATATTAATGAGGTGGGTCGCATTTTGCGACACCCTTCCTATTCGCAGCACTCACAGGGATGGTGGCCTGCTGGAGACAGCAGACCACCATGTCTGTGACTGCTTTTCAATAAAGCAGTTTTTTTTTTGTATTGCAGCCCGTTTTCCTTAACGGAAAACGAGTTGCAACACAAACAAAAAAATTAAACGTTTGTGTTTCATTTTTTCAGGGCCATTCACAAAGGGGAAGGGATCCCATGGGGAACGCTCCCCTTTTGCGAATGGGTTAGCACCCATTTGAAATGGGTGCTAACTGCGAATTGCTTTGCAACCGCGTTCGCAGTCACAAAGCAATTCTACATCGCGATGCGAATCGCAAATAGGAAAGGCAACACCCCTTCCTATTTGCGAGTCACATTCCCATTTTGCGAGTCAGTAATAAGGTTACTGACTCGCAAAATGGGAATGAGCATCGCCATGCAAAAAGCTTAGCACATCTGGCCCTTGGTCACAATCAGAGTAGAAACTGGAACACGGCCTATTTATCAAGCAATTTCTATAAACCTGAGTCACCATTTTCCTCTATGGGCCCCACACCGAGTTTTCACGTAACGTATGGGGCCTACACTCGGGGTTAATTGTGGTGACACACCCACACACACGCATGTGTCTCACTATAAGGTAGGGATTTTATCATTTGACACTCATGTCCAAGAACACCTAAGTAGGCCACGACATGCCATCTAAGAAGACTTTGAAAAGCAAATCTATTGTAAGAAATATTTAATGTATTTTCCGTGTCAATTAAATTTGAAGCACAGAGTAAAATGAATTCACTGC
Source organism: Pleurodeles waltl (assembly GCF_031143425.1). Lineage (NCBI taxonomy): Eukaryota > Metazoa > Chordata > Amphibia > Caudata > Salamandridae > Pleurodeles > Pleurodeles waltl. The sequence continues at coordinate 754,525,288 of NC_090443.1, read as the reverse complement.
TTATGCAGTACAATTTATGCATTTTTTAAACATACAGAATACATTTATACTTAAGAAATATACCGGAAAATTTCGAAATCACCGATCCATTTTACTTGCTGTCATTTGACTCCAAAAAAATTCACAGAGCTGAAACATTTCTAAAATGTCCACTCTTAACCCATATGATGAACTGTATTTTAAATATGAGACTGCTTCTTTGGGATGTTGCTTCTAAGTGTGCCGGTTAAGGGACAGTTTAGCATTTCCCAGCTTTTTTTAGGCCTATATAACATCAAAAATGTAACTTGATTTCTGTAAACATACTAATAATATATTTGTGGCTAATCATTCTTCCTTGCATGTTATTTATTACCATAACTTTACTCACCTATTGTTTCAGAAGCCAGAGAAGAAAATTATAGCACAGTCTCTGTACTAATGATGTATATTTAACCCAGAATTCCTCGAGCTATTGATGGCCCTAATGAAAATACGAGCTACATGCAGAAGAATGGTTTAACAATAAAATATCCAAATATAAATTGTTGATATTGAAACAAGACTACTGTCTGAGCTACGTATATCTGAAACACATATTTCATTTGTAACATTCCGCGGAAAACAACGCAATTGCAAATTGTACATACCTCTTCAATTTAAACAATCATGTACAGGGTAGCAATTACAGACCAGTTAGGATTTAAAACTATTCCACTTTTTTCTGATTGATTAAAAGAGGAAAGAACCTGCATAATTGGCACCCGTGTAAGGACTTCATGCATAGTTTCAAAATTAACTGCGAAGTCTCTCAGACAGTAGTAGGTTGTTCAATCCACTGGAGGGTTCTGCATGTGGGTTCAAGGCTTAATTGTTTATCAATATTTGCTTAGCCATTCAGCTTTAGGGTGCAACATACTAATAAATGAACCAATTAATACTACATAGTTAAAAAGTCCAAAATGACATTTAATTAATAAAGTATCACTACATATAAGGTGTCTTATTTTAATCGGTAAGGACAATTGTGTCGTCATATTCGACCGACTTTAATTTTGTTCACACTTTCCTAGACAACCCCCAACCTACCAGTTTGTTTTTAGAAAATATTGTGTGAAATTCTTCTGTGTGCTGTCGTTTTCTCACAGCACGCCAAGGACTTTGTGGGTCTTTTTCCCAAGGGCCCCTGCCGGCCCTGAGCATAAACAACATGGGTGAACAAGGTATCAGAAGCTGTGTCCTGCGTTGGGTGGTGTTCAAACACCATGGCCCGTATTTATACTTTTTGACGCTAAACTGCGCTAACGCAGTTTAGCGTCAAAAATTTTTGCGCCGGCTAACGCCATTCTGAAGCACCATGCGGGCGCCGTATTTATTGAATGCCGTTAGCCGGCGCAAGCAGACCGGCGCTGCCTGGTGTGCGTGGAAAAAAACCACGTACACCAGGCAGCGCCGGCGTAGGGAAAAATGGCGTTAGGGCGTCTTAAAAATGGTGCAAGTCAGGTTGACGCAAAAAAATCGCCTCCACCCGATTTGCGCCATTTTTAACGACGCCCAGACGCCATTTACATGACTCCTGTCTTAGTAAAGACAGGAGTCATGCCCCCTTGCCCAATGGCCATGCCCAGGGGACTTATGTCCCCTGGGCATGGTCATTGGGCATTGTGGCATGTAGGGGGGCACAAATCAGGCCCCCCTATGCCACAAAAAAAATATAAAAATAAAAAAAATGATACTTACCTGAACTTACCTGAATGTCCCTGGGATGGGTCCCTCCATCCTTGGGTGTCCTCCTGGGGTGGGCAAGGGTGGCAGGGGGGGTCCCTGGGGGCATGGGAGGGCAGCAGTGGGCTCATTTTGAGCCCACAGGTCCCTTAACGCCTGCCCTGACCCAGGCGTTAAAAAGCGGCGCAAATGCGGGTTTTTTTGACCCGCCCACTCCTGGGCGTGATTTTTGCCCGGGAGTATAAATACGACGCATTTGCGTCGCAGTCATTTTTTTGGACGGGAACGCCTACCTTGCATCTCATTAACGCAAGGAAGGTGTTCACGCAAAAAAATGACGCTCTTTACTCCTACTTTGGCGCTAGACGCGTCTAACGCCAAAGTATAAATATGGCGTTAATTTTGCGCCGAATTTGCGTCGAAAAAAACGACGCAAATTTGGCGCAAATGGAGTATAAATATGCCCCCATGTCTACTGCAAAATGACGGTTCTGCTCCATCGTGAGGCTATTGTTGACAAGGAGCCAAGGTCTCTTCTTCCGTCAACACCTCTGAACTATTCCATCTCTTAATGAGGCAAGGGAACAAGGAGAGAGGCGACAATATTTACAGTTTCCCAATAAAGTCCACCTCTTTATTACGTCCTTATACGCATGAAGAATCATCAAATAAGTTACCATAAGGAGTATCCAAGTTCTGTCCCAAACTTGGACAAAAAACTCAAACAAAATCTAGGCGGAGATGTACACAAGAAGTCAAAATTTCAACAGCCGATAAACTGAATTCCTTATTCTCTATTTATGCCGTTACGTCCATTGTTGTTCTTATTTAGCCACTAGATAAACAAGAATTGTTAGAATCAGTGCGTCTTTTTTTTTTATAAAGGATTTTTTTAAATATCTATTGACGCAGGATAAAGTAAGTACTTAGAAGGTTGAAATGGTAAGTGAGTACATGAATGGATGGACAGATGGCTGGATCAATCAGTTGGTGCATGAATGGATGAAGGGCGCAGGAGCAAAGTGCGGAGGCAAAGTGCTTTTGCTCAAGTCCCCGCTCATCACTCGCGATTTGGTCACACTCAGGGTATAAGCTGAAGCTTGACCTATTAATTAAGCACTTTCTATAAACCTGAATCATCATTTTCCTCTATGGGCCCTACACCGAGTTTTAACATAAGAAATGGGGCCTACACTGGGGTTTAATCGTGCCCACCGCCGGTCACAGCCGTACTCGCTCCTGCTTGCCTGATTATTGATTGCTGTGGATGCCAATAGCTTGTTGTGTTTGAACTCCCCAGTCATCTTTGTCTTTCCCTTGTTCTTCATACCAGTTTGCCCATCTTTAAAGCCACATTCTGGTCAGAATCCCAGGATTTTGGGTTGTCACTCCCAGTTCTGTTACTTGTGCCCTGAAACTGAGCTGTACCTGCTGTTGCTACTGCTGCATTACTGCCAGTGAGAAGCTGCCCTTGTCGGACCTAGTAACCTGGTGCCCCCTTTACCGGCCCACAACTACCATGTCCGGCTACCCTGTGAAGACCGAGGGTGGATGAACAGTGGGACAGGGGCCTTATGCTTGGGGCTATACTAAGGTGAGATCTGAGGTGTGGGCTGGGTTAACCAAGCCCTTTCCTTATTCCTATCTCACCCAGTTTGGTGAGTCTTTACAAGTTAAGTGCCTACAGAGTAAAAGCCGAGACTTCAGAAGGCTCCATATCTTTGTTGGTGAAGGAGTTTACAGTGGTGGAGGTGAAGACAGTGCAAAGACAGAGGTAAACCCACAAGTACTGTATTACTTTGTTTGTTCCGGGCTCTTTTTTGGACTGTGTTTCTTACTTCGTGCCCTATAAGCCAGAGTGTCCAAATTCCTCCAATACCAATTTGAAGTACTCCTGGTCAGTTTTCTGTTATCTTTCTGGTAGCCAGCCTTAATTATTCCCTATGTCTTATTTAGTACGGCCCAGGTATGTAAAATTCCTCAGTGTGGAGACATTACTGCACGGAAACATTGTTGGGTCAGACTGATTCAAATAAGAGCCTGTAAGACAACTAAATCAAACCCTCTATGGAATAAGGACGCACAGATAACTCTAATGAAGAGTTCAAATACTAAATTTTCCTTCTTTCAAATAGAGGCTGCAGATACTGAGGTTGATTGGCCGGGGAACTCCTCTAGCAATCCGGATACAGGAGCCATTTCAACCCCAATTTCACCGTCCCCTAATTTACCCCTCATAGGTCTGCTTCTTTGAACCTAGTATTAGGAGAGGCTTTGGGGGGTCCTCAATGGGGCTGTTTGAAGACCCCATCCACTGCATCGAAGACTTCACGCTGGCTGATATTGAGGTTGTAGTGGTAAACTCCTCTTTGAAAGAAGAAAATTCTCCGTCACTTCTTTTTGGACCACCGCAGTCTCAAATTCAAGAATTAAGGTTTTATAGTAGCACTCCTTCAGGATTTTCTTCGGTAGGCCTGGAGACATCAGGACCACCTGAGCTGGAAGCTTTTGTGAATTCTTTTTGTAATTTACCAGGCCAATATGTGCATATTTCGGCAGTCCTCAAATGTTTGGAAAGAATGTTACCCTCCATCCGAGCTCTTTTCTAAAAATCTGTAAATAATACTGACCACATTCATGATACTTTAAATTGATGTTGAAAGCAAAGCTGGGTTGTATAAGTGATGTTACAACTCTCCATCTAGCAGGAAGTATCTTCAATCCACGGAAGAGACTGAACCTTATATTATTTGTGAAATCTGAAGGAGCATCAGCTGTGGTGGGAGTCGAGACTACCCTACTGCCCCTGAAGATGAAAAAAAATAAATAAATTGTAGTTCCCAAGATGATAAGTCTCAACTCCTGTTATCCCAGGGGGATTTTGGTTCACAGGAGAATGAGGAAAGTGTGTTACTTTCTGTTAAAACTCTCCTGAGGTTGTTCTGATTTTCAGGTTTAAAGAAGCAACAAAAAAGTCAGTAGGTGAGGTTTTAGAGTCTCCACAGCCTAGAAGGAATCCTAAACAAGGAAAAGTCGACCTATGAAAAAGGAAAAAAAAAAACTAAGGATCTCCAAAAAGGGACCGAAAAAAATAGGCTTCCAAGATATCAGTGTGACTGCATTGGACGAGGCCCATGCAATTTAATCTTCCACAGTTAATTCTAAACCTCCAATGCGCAAGGATGTTCACACTGTATCTCCAGCTGGACTCTCGCTGTTTCTTCCATAAGTCCCCAGGCTGGATTTGTGAGCGAGGAGCCCACAGATATCTCATCCCGCATCCCTGCACTGATACTGGTGACACCTCATCCTAAACCATCTGCAGATACCTTTGCTGTACCGTCTACGTTTGCTGTAAACCCCCTGGGGGACAGAGATAATGGGGTTTCCCGATACCCCCCACTAGTAATTACAACAATTTTAGACTTTGTGGCTAACAATCACTCTCTGTTATTAGCATGTTTCACAGACATTGAAACTTAAAGGTGGTTCCAAGTAGTGACCTATCCATTGTAAAGTTATAGTAGTCTTCAATTGGGAGCAAAACAAAGGTTTGATTTTGCAGAACTGAGATTTACTCCAGTTTAGAGTGAACAATCTTATACCTGTTTTTGGTGTGGGCAAAGATATTCTCCATCCACCTGTTAACTTAAATTTTCCTCCATGATTCTGATTCGCAGGGTCAAATTGTGTTTCTAGATGATGGTCCTAATTGGCGATGGCTGTTTGTCTCCCAATGCTGTTTATGCAATGGGTTCCTTGTTTAAACCACATAGGAAATGATTTTTTTTAACACTGGCTTCCTGAAATGCAGCTGGCCTATTGAGTATTCCTGAAAATTGTGAATTTCTAAGTAGTCTAAAGACCGATGTAGTTTGCATCCAGGAATCCTGGTGTTCCTCCCACTTTCTTTTTGAGGGCTACAACGTTTAATGCGTTAATGAGAGCCCTTCAAAGAAAGAGTATACAAACGGAGGGATAGCCAATTTAATAAACAATAAACTTAAATGGACTTATGGTAGCTTTTTGAATCCTTCAAACATTTTTCAAGCTATAACAATTTCCTCTGTTGAAGTTAGGCAGAGCTCTATATTGGTGGTAAATGAGTATATTCCTCCAGACCCTCTTTAAAATACCCTTTGAAATAACCTTTTATCATTCATATGTGAGGCCTCATCCTTAGTGGGAGACCTCTACATTATGTTCTGGGAGATTTAAATTGTAAAGTTTCAAATTACTCCTTTAATCTATTTGCAAATTTAGACAAGGAAGAGGCTTTCCATATCACCCAAATCCCTCCCCCCCCTAAAATAAAAATGGATAAGAGAGGCCAGCTGCTCCTCAGTCTGCTAAGGAAGGACAATAGCCTTATTTAAAATGGTAGATTTGCATTTTATTCTCCAACCCAATTTACCTATAATTCTCCAATCAGATCCTCCATAATTGATTGACTTATCACATTATATTCCACCTGTAATCTCATTTTGGATCTGAATGTTATTGATACCCATTTAGTCACCATAGAACTCTAGAATTCTCATCAGACTGTGCTATGCCCTCAGTAGGTTCGTTGAGTTTTGATGAAAGTAAGTCCCAGTTTGACAAAAAGACAGGGAGATTGCATAAGACATCATCTAGGATATGTAATGTAAAAGAGTTACTGGAAAAAACAATTAGTGTCATAGTCCTTTGGAAGAAAGAAATAGATTACCACTTTAGCAACTTTATGAAGCTGGTCTCTTCTTCTTGCTCTTGAAGCAAGGTAATGGTTCATCAAAAATTTAAATGTTGGCTGTTACTTTCACTGAATAAAGGAATAAACAAACTAGTTACATCGCAATGCTAATATCTTTGTTCAAAAAGACACTGTTTAAAGGCTAGCCTAGTGGCATGGCCAAAATGGCAGGCTAGTAGGATGCACTTTCTGTCCTCTCCCTTACCACCGGCAGGCCCAGATGTCCTTTCCCCATGTAACACACCTTGAGAGTACCCAGCAGGGGCTCAGACTCCAGTGACACTTCCCAGAACCGAGCATTGGCCCTGGGGATCGAGATCATCACTTACCAGCCATCAGAAGCCCAGTGAGGACTGGGACAGTGGTCCCAATATGACGGCATTGAGCAGCAGCAGGTTCTGCGGGTGCTGCTGTGCAGGAGGGAGCTGCCAGTGATGGAGAATGGTCCTGGGATTGGGTAGACTCTCTGACGCCGAGCCAGAGGTCCAACCCATCACCCAAGCAGATCACAAACACACTCGGAGGGGCCAGCAGCTGAAGTGAGGCAAGGACATTGTTGGCTTCGGGGACAGGGTCATTGGCTTGGAGAACCAAGAGACAAACAGAGGTGAAGAAAACAAGGAGTTACATCAGGAGATCCTATGTCTCAGGGACCAACAAATAGACCTCCAAGCACATGCAGAGGACCTGGAGAATCGATCCAGGAGGAAAACTATCTGCATCAGCGGAGCCCCCTCCAAGGCGGATGGGGACAACTTGAAAGCATACGTCGAGGCTCTCTTTGTGTCCATCCTGGAGGCAATGCCAGGATCTACAGTCCAACTGGATCAAGCCCATGGGGTCAGACCACCACAGTGCAGGAATGCACTTCCAGCTGACATCCTGACATGTGTGCATGTACTCCCAGTGAAAGAACAAGGCTCTGAAACAACATCCCGTTCAGTTCAGAGGCCACTGAGTAAGACGTTATCAAGACCTTTCTGTTTTAACCCTACAGAAGTGCAAAGACTTCCACCCTATAACCTCATAATTATGGGAGCACAATATCTTTTAATTGTGGGGTCATCCCTTCCATCCAATCTTCCAGTGGGACAGGAGGCTTCATCAGTTTCGCTCTTTCTCGGAAGTGGGAGAGCTCCAGGGGTCTCCTTCCCCTCTGCCGGAGTGACTGGATCCATGAAACTCCTTAGGGGATGAGAGGGATTCCTGGCTACTGGCAGCTTTCGACCCAGACCCTGAAACCATTGCACAAGAGCAGAAAGACATTCTGGAGTGTTTCTCCCAAGACCCTGAAAAATGAGACGCTTAGTGTGTCCTCTTAAATGATATTGGCTGGGGGAAGCAAGACAGGGGGGACCACCACTTCATGAAGGATTGATGATGTCCATACATTGCCAGACCCACAATCCTGCTCTTGGACATACCACTGGCTCTCTGGTGGTCCCATCCGGGGCTCAGAGACAATATGTTTGTTAAAGTTGTGTTACTTTGTTAACGGGGAAGGGTACTGAAGTTTACACTTAGGCTTTGACTATAGACTTCCGAACATATTTGCTGATAATACAGCCCCCAGAGACCTCTATGACTTCTGGAAGGGCTCTCCCAGAATAAAGTGACCTCATACATGCACACATTATGCCTCGCACACAAGATATACTACAAATAGTTTCTATCAATGCAATGAGCTGAATAACTCAGTCAAGCAGAAGGCCCTCATATCATACCTGAAGCAGACAGAAGCTGACATATACCTAATACAGGAACCCATCTGGTTTCAGCTGATTGGATCCACCTAAAATCTCGCTTATTCCCACACCAACTATTTTCATCGAGTCCTTCTAAGAAAGCAGGGCCGGGGATACTAATCTCTAGCAAATTCCACAGGGCTATAGGCAATAAGGTAGCAGAAATCAGGGAGGGCTCTTGGCCTATCAACTTCAAGTAGGTGTTCAGGCTTTGATAGTGGGGACCTTATTTGTCCCCAGTGAGGGCCAGGAATCCTTTCTCTGCAGAACAGTAGCAGACTCACTGCATTCCCCTTGCACACAGGGGGTGACTTCAACATAGTCTATGATAATGAGATAGACCGCTCAGCACAGTAGCAGAATGTTCAGGGGCACTATCCGAAGGGATAAAACAGTGGCTGATAGACCTCGACCTCTTTGATATCTACAGGACAAACAATTCCACAACACAGGCCTATTTTTATTTCCGTACACATAAGCCCTACCCCTGAATAGATCACTCCCTAGGGACACAAGTGGTGTGGGATTTGGTTAGCGCAGTGGCCGTAGATCTCAGCGCACTGCCAGACCACGCAGTACAAACTGTGGACCTGACTATCCTGTCCACACGGACTGCTTGTCTGCCTGGGTGTTTGAGCACCACACTTCTACACAAACCTGGAGTAATCTGCTAGATCCAGAAAGCCCTCAAAACCTATCTAGCGATGAATGTCACTGCGGGCACATGCATTTCAACATTGTGGGCAGCACTGAAGGTGGTTATACGGGGGGAGTTCATTGCTATTTCTTCGGCGGACATCAAAGCTCTCAGGGAGAGGGGGAGTCACTGCAGGACCCGTGAGGGAGCTGGAGTGAATACACCAATGTACCAATGCACAAGGGGCCCGAAGATATGGCGGCAGTTGGAAGCCACCAGGAAAAATCTGTCAAGGTTGTACATGGACCATGCAGAGTTTGTGCTCCTGCATCTTCAGCACACCTATAAATGTAGTAATAAATTTGGCAAACATTTACGAAATGGACTCTGGGCCCATCTTCAGGCTACCTCGGTGGCGGCCCTGGAGGGAGAGGGAGGAAAAATCCTCACAAAGGGCACTGACATTGCAGCCCATATTCAATGGTTACATGCTGATCTATATGCAGCCCAATCCTTGTCGGAGTTCACACCATCCCAGTACCTCCAAGAGACTGAAGTACTACAACTGACCCCAGATCAGGCACTATGGGCCAGATGTATCATTCTTCACAATAGGGATTACCTAATTGTGATTTTTAGCAAATCGCAATTAAGTGATCGCTATTGAAATGTATGAAACTCCAGCAGTTTTATACTGCGATTCGAAAGGGCTCGCAAATGGACCTACCTCATTAATATTCATGAGGTAGGTCGCAATTTGTAAGCCATTGTGAATGGCTACAATCACAGGGATGGTGGCCTGCTGGGCTCAGCAGACCAACAAGTCTGTCATTGCTTTTTAATAAAGCAATCTTTTTTTTTTTTTTTTTCAATGCAGTCCGTTTTCCTTAAAGGAAAATGGGATGCGATTAAAAAGGAAAAATGAAAAGTTTTAATTTAATTTTTTAGGAGTAGGCAGTGGTCTGTGGGACCACTGCCTGCTCTTAAAGAACATGTTTGCATGCGTTCACAAACGGGTAGGGACCCCGTCCCCTTTGCGAACGGGTTACCACCAATTTGAAATTGGTGGTAACTGTGATTGTTTTGCGACCGCATTCACGGTCACAAAACAACCATACCTACCTCTGCGATTCGGTATTAGGAAGGGACTCCCTTGACACACCCCTTCCTAATACCGAATAGGTATGTAGTCGCAAATCCAATTTGCATTTCAGTAACAAGTTACCGAATCACAATTTAGACTTGTAACATACCAAAATGCATTTTTGCGATCCAGTCCTGGATCTGCTGATTCGCATAGAAGAATTATTTTGGGCATAGCTCAGCTCAAACTCTGTAAATCCCCTGGCCTGGACGGGTTTCCAGATGAATTATATAAAATCTTTTGCACAACCCTGGTCCCAATATTAACCAGACTACTTAACTCCTTTATGGGACCTGGGTCGATCTTGCCACTGATGACCCAGGCCTCAATTTCAGTCCTCCCAAAGTCCGGTATGAACAAAACTCAGGCCAGGTTACACAGACCTACTTCCCTCCTTAACATTGACTTTAAGATCTTCACGGGTATAATGGTGGCCCGCCTGAACGCACTTATGCCGTTATGACGGGCCTAATTGCTGCAGACCTGGGTGGATTTCTTTTAAACAGACAATGCTCTGACAATACCAAGAGACTCCTTCACCTAATAGATAAAGCACAATGGTCTACCAGACATGTCATGCTTCTCTCCATAGATGCCAAAAAGGTGTTTGACCATGCCTTATCTGATGGCAATCCTTGCTCGCTTTGGCCAATGCTTCTGCATCTAGTACTGTTGTTTCAGGGCCACAGTGTGGGTAATGGCCTCTCCTTTCCCACCATTCCTATCCAATGGGGCACACAGCAGGGTTGCCCCCGTGTCCCTTGTTGTTTGCATTATACATGGAACCATTTGCTCAGAAGATACGCAGCAACCCGGACATCATGGGGTCTGCTTTTGAGGAGACGTACATACGATCAGTCTCTATGCTGATGACATGCTATTGACCCTAGGGAACACTTCATTTTCCTACCGGCGTTTCTCCGTGAAAAATATAGTTTCAGTGCACTAGCTGGTTTCTACATCAACATCCACAAATTACAGACCCTTAACCTTACTGTTCCCGAGTGAGGAGGAGCTGCTCTCTTAATCCTTCCCAATACAGTCGTCCGACCAAGCGATCAAGTATCTTGGCATTCAATTGGCAAAATCTTTGGACAGCACAGTATCACTTAACTACAGACGACTTCACCAACAAGTGGTCAAAGACATAGTGCAGTGGGGCTCCTGCCACCTCCCCTAGCTGAGCAGGATTGCTCCTATCAAGATGATGATTCTGCAGCAAATCCTGTTTCTGTTCCAGTGGCTCCCCCCCGGGTACCCTTCAATTCTTGCAGAGGGCACTTCAGGACTTCATGTGGACAGACAGGAATCCTAGAATGAACTGAGCAATGAGATTCTGCCCACCAGCAGAGGGAGGCCTGGGCATACCCAATCTTCGACTCTACATCCCGCCGTAGCACAGCTTTGTTATCTGCTGGAATTGTCCTGGGCCAGAATCAGAATAGCACTGGCTGTCCACGGACTAGGCTTTTGCCAGCATACACCTCTGGAAAGTTCCCCTCATAAAGAAGTCCCCCTGGCCCAGAAGCCTATACCTATCTCCTGTCACAGGTACTCTCCTGTGAGTGTGGGACATGATGGCCACACGCAGGTGGCTGACCCCCCTACCCTCACCTCTCACACCTATAATAGCAACCCAGACTCACCTCTGTGCATGGACCAGACACCCTTCCGCGTCTGGAGTGAGGCTTGTTGACGGGCAATGGGTCACCTTTTTGAAAAGGAGGGCCCCATCCCCTTTGACAGTCTGAAAGACTCCTAAGACATAGCTGAAACAGAGCACTTACATTACATGCAGATGAGACACTAGTTTACCAATCCCATCAACTGAGCTGCAGCAGACTGTCCCATGACGACATGTGAGCAGTGGCTTCTGATGAAACAGAATGATAAGCGCTGTATCACCAAACTCTATAGCATGCTGCTAACCTCTACACCTGCCCCTCAATCCCATAACCAAACCCCCTGGTAACAAAAAATCGGCAGGCAGTTTACACCTAAGTAGTGGAGCGAGATTTACCACTGAGCGCGACATACAGCTGTAATATGGCGTGCATGGAAATGGCCACTAAAATCACCCCCTACTGGTACCTCAAACCTGTCAGAACTGCATTGGGGCAACCCACCCTATTGGCGGCATTGTGACCAACCGGGCACCTTACTGCACATACTGTGGGAATGCCGTAAACTGCCCTCCTTTTTGGGACTTGGTACTGAATGACATTGATAATTGCCTTAACACCACACTGCCCACTTCCCGCCCTATACGGTCTTAGGCGTACCAAATGCCTCATGTTCCAACTCAAAACCCGCAGGGGCAGGCAAATCAGCTTAGCCCTGGGGTCTGCTCACCAGACAATTGTGGCCCACTGGGGGATAGATAGACTCCCACCACACTCACTGTGGCTGTAAGAACTCTGGCACGTACTGGGGATGGAGAAGTTGTCTTTAGTGTTAGCTTCCCAAGGGGAAACATACCGAGACCTATGGAAACCTTCTATAACACTTTTATCAAAAGATTTTCAGTGCTGCTCTGTCCCAAATACCTGCGGCTCCTTCACTCATGGAGGAATGACTCAGACTCTCAGTGATATGGAGATTTAGTTACCAACACTCATACCATGCTGTAGCTCAGTTTGAGATTCAGCGACAGCAGGAATACCCTGGGGGGGAAGAGGGGAGGGATGTTGATGGGGGTGGTCTTGCAGGCCATTACATGTGTTCTGTTATTCCACATGTACCTTGCCCTTAATGTGGCATTGATTTGCTCCCCACCAGCTGTTGGTTGTAGGTAGGTGTATGTGTAAGATTATTTTCCAATACACTCAATAAAAAAGAGTTAAACCATAAAGGCTGGCCTAAAAAAACGGAAAAAAAACACAGACATGTGACCAAAATTGCAGTTTATTACATCTGACTTTGAGACTGGAATCTAACTGCCAGGAAGGAAAATAGAATTATACGACCCTGAACTATTACCCTATACTAGCCTACCACCACACGTTCCTTTACCTTCACCATTGACTCCAAAATGGGCTTACCGTAACACATCAAGATGAAAAATATGCAATCGCAATATCAGTAAACAAGTGTGCTGATGTTATTCGGCAATGATAAATCAGCTTGCCAAACATGATATGCTGCCAGCACCACAAAAGTGTATATTATCAAAACACTATCTTCTACCATCTAATAGTCACTTTTTGTAGTCTTCTGTGCCTTCTCTGATAGGCCCACCCAAACATGTGTTTATTGGGAGACACGTGGAAATATATGATGCTTGAATATTTGCTATTATTCCTGAATTTCTCTATATTTTTGGCTTCCAGATGTAAGGGTGTGTTCACAAAAAATGCAGTTTGAATAAATGTCCTCAGAATTACCAGGTATTAAGTGTAATCTGCAATCTGGAGCAGTCTGACTATTCCCATCCATAAGCACAGCTTCTTAGAGATAGGTTTAAAAATGCATAGATTTCCCTAATACACACATTTTATTCCATAGGTTTTTCATTAACATTGATGCCTTGGTTCAGTACACAATGGCAAGCTACCATAGGCCATTGCTTAGATAATGGGTCTGGAAATTTAGAGTTTTAGACAGTCTCTGGGATGGTTCCAGCATACTGTACACATGAAGACTCTTGTAGATTTGAAACAATCTTTTCATTTGCTCTGCTTCAGGAAGCAAAGGTCATCTATAAAACAGAAATTGCTCTTATTGCCTAAGTGCTTTGGCATTCCCAAACTGAAGTGCAAATTATTGAAGAACTGTCTTGACCCTCTTCTTGAGTTTGGCAAGATTCACAAAGGAAAAGACTTTGGAAGGCCCTTTATGGCTGAGTGTGGGCAAAGGGGATGTGGATACAATGTAGAGCAGTTTCTACTAAGGAACAGCATTTATAGATTAGTTAGTGCCCCAGGTTAAGACTTATTTCACTTTGACAAAATGCTAACGATGACAGCAGTAGATGTTCCAGCAATGCCTAACCCTGGAAGTGGAGATCTAAGGTTCAGAGAGAGCATCAGGCTTAGGATCAGACACATTTTTCATGTGAGTATTTGTTGGATGCTGTGGTTGACTTTAATCTGTGGAATGATTTACTCATAAGGATTGGATGGGTAATGAATGTTGCTGATTTTTGCAGGAGAAAGAATGATTAGATATTTTGGGGTGAGTAGAAAAACACAGCAATTGTAAAGTCTGTCTTTGGTGATGCTAATAATACTTTATAAATAGATATTTAATGAGTCGCATGGCAGGCCTTGACTTTTGAAGTGTGTCTGGGTGTATGTTGACTAATCCAAACCCTCTGCCCTGATCCTTGTTCCTGAAAATTGTATACAAGTTGGATGGGAGGAGGTTTTTAAATACCTGTTTTGAGAGAAGTCTGAGTGCTAAGTCTCACTCATTCTCCAGTGAGCATAAATGCAGACATTATTTTTGTTCTTAGAGTGAGATAGATACCACCAATGTCTTTTTCTGGAGAATGCACAGAGTTTGTTTGTTTCATTTGCTGATGGTATCAAAAGCAGAAATGAAAGCATATTGCAGTTTTAGCAGATCCCAACATGACCCAGAATTCTAAGAATAAAAGGATTCCAACTGCTGTGCTTCAATCTGGCTGGTGTTGTCACTGGTAAACATTCATCAAGTCAATGTTGATTTTTTTTTTGTACAAATCTTCCAACATATACCATTAAGTGACATCCGGACCCTCACCTCTGTCTACTTCATTAGAAACATATCCCTGAAGAGGACCCAAGCCTGCACGCTGGAAATCAATGCAAAGTCCTTGCTGCATGGAAAAGAAATGACGCATTGTCTGTGTGCACCTGGAAAAACCGACGCACACCTCTCTGTTTTCCACACATCTCCTCCTCTGCGGTCCCATGTGGATAATTTAGACGCAAACCAGGTACTTTGTGCTTGCAAGAGACACATGTTACTTTTCAAGAACTAAAGACTCTATTTATCATTTTTAACAGTGATATTTCGACATATACTTATCAAATCTTGATTGTTTTGACCTGCTTTTTATCAGATATATATCTTTTATTTTTCTAAGCCTGTGTGGTGTCTTTTTGTAGTGTTCCACTGTGTTATTCCATGATTTATTGCACAAATACTTTACACATTGCCTACTAAGTTAAGCCTGACTGCTCAGTGCCAAGCTACCAGAGGGTGGGCACAGGATACTTTTTATTGTGTGTGACTTACCCTGACTAGAGTGAAGGCCCTTGCTTAGACAGGGGGTAACCTGCATGGCAACCAAAGACCCCACTTCTAACACTTCCAAACACCAAATCATAATGGCATATGTTAATGCGTTGTGACTGCTGCATTCACTGACACTCCTGCTCCCATCAAGCACAGGTACGCAGAGGAACTCAGGCTGACAAACAGTAATTGCAATCGGAGAGCAAATGGAGAACAAGTCATGAAAGTGTAGATAAAGATGCTACCACAAGCAGATATGGAACCCCTCTCACAGCTCTTGGAGACAGCATCAATTCCTGCACAAATAGCAGAAATGAAATCTTCAACATCATTTAAACTCTCACCTCACCTACTTCCACCTCCAACAACATCATCCTTCAGTAAGATTTGTGCAACAAGAAACAACACATCTCTACTACGGTCTACCTCTGCATAAGTCTTGACAGATGAAACATAGCTGTGCTCATACAACTGGACCTCTCTGTGGAATTTGACATGGTCTCACATACCATCCTCATCAGGCTCTTTTCCAAGTTTGGTATCCAGGAACCTACTCTCTGATGGAACTGCTTTGTCCTAATGCATGAAACACACACAGTTAGCCTGGCACCTTACTGCTGGAAAGTCCACAAACTCATGTGCAGAGGGCCTCAAGTATCATTAGTTAGTTCCTCTTTCTTCAGCGCTTACATGATCACTAGGGCCAATGTCATCTGCACACATTCCATCAACATCCTGTTCTACGCAGATTACATGCAAACCATGCTCTTACTCCTGGACAAGAGCCTCAACAAAAGAAACAAGTTCATCTCTTCCATGGCAGAAGTCACTAACTGGATAAAAGCCAAGTGTTTCAAGCCTAACACTAAGCACTGCTTTGACCAGGGCTCAGGCCAAGAAGCAAAGAAAACAGGGAAACATGGATCCTAAACGTATGGACCAAGAGCTTCCAAAGAGCAGAGGTAGAAAGGGTAAGAAATGATCTACTATCTCTCCGTCCACTAATGATTCCCCTGTTGAGGAGGAGGAGTTAACTTCCTAGACAGAACCTATACCTGAAGACCTTCAAACTGACACAGCTGAACTCTTAGCCAAGAATTGGGAAAGAAGGCAGACAATGTCCTTTGTTAAAGCCAGCCTGTTACATGTAGTTACTAAATTTAGTTAAGGAATACTGCGTAAAGAGAGGGGTTTAAGTAGGTTATGTAAGTAAGAAAAACAAATTGAAGAGCACCATTAAAGTACAAACATTTTTTACCTGAATTAAAGTGAAGTGGTCTTCAATGATTTGACTGCAGGGTATTGGCAGATAAAATTGTCACAGGATGCAAAACCAAAAACTGCATTCTAAACCATTGGAGGGCATTATCAATTTACAGTTATGTCCTTTGGGTTGAAGAATGCACCTGCCACTTTTCAGAGGTTTGTGATAACAGTCCTCCAAGGTCTGGAATCCTTTAGAGCAGCATATCTAGAGGATTTAGCTGTCTTTAGATTCATCTGGGATGACCACCTGGCCCACCTATGGAAAGTTTTAGAGGCTCTGCAAAAAGCAGGCCTTACTATCAAGGCTTCAACATGCCAGATAGGGCAGGGGAAGGTGCTTTATCCGGGACATCGAGTAGGTGGGGAACATATTCAGCCACTACAGTGGAAGATTCAAATTATTAGAGATTGGACTCCCCCTACAACACAGACCGAGGCCATAGCCTTTCTAGGTTTCACTGGGTATTTCAGGAGGTTCATTAAGAACTACGGCTCCATTTTGCCCCTCCTAATGATCTAACCTCTAAGATAATGCCTAAGAAGGTATTACGGACTGCCATCTGTCAAAAAGCTTTTGAGGAACTTAAATAGGCCATGTGCTCTGCACCTGTTCTAAAAAGCACACACTACTCCAAGAAGTTCATATTTCAGACTGCTGCTTCAGAGGAAGGGATGGGGGTAGTTCTTACACAGCTTAACACAGAGGGCCAGGACCAAACAGTTGATTTTATGAGCAGAAGGTTGACCCCCAGATAAAAGTGATGGTCAGCCATAGAGAGGGAGGCCTTTGCTGTTGTCTAGGCCTTGAAGAAGTTGAGAAAATACCTATTTGGTGCTCACTTCATTGTTCAGACAGACCACAAACCTCTCTTATGGCTTAAGCAGATGAAAGGAGAAAACCCAAAATTGTTGAGGTGGTCCATTTCCCTACAGGGTATGGACTTTACAGTGGTACATAGACCTGGGAGTAACCACTCCAATGCAGATGGACTCTACAGATATTTCCACTTAGACAATGAAGACTCATCTGGGCAAAGTTAGCCTTATTGTCCCTCGTTTGTTGGGGAGGAGTTGTGTAGGAAAGTACCCCCTTTCTTGCCATGGCTACCTCGATTTTCTGCCTGATGTCTGTGTGCTTGACTGTGTCTACTGGGATCCTGCTAATCAGGACCCCAGTAGTTATGCTGTCTCAATTCAAATCGGTTGGTGGATACTGTTAACAGAATTTCATCCACAATTGGCATACTGGTGCCCCCTCATAAGTCCCTAGTATGTGGTACCTTGGTACCCAGGGCATTGGGGTTCCAGGAAATCCCTATGGGCTGTAGCATATATTTTGCCACCCATACGGAGGGCATGCAAAGGCTTCTGCAGGACTGCCATTGCAGCCTGCGCGAAAAGGTGCAAGCACCATTTCACTACCATTTGCACTGCACCAAGTAACTTATAAGTCACCCTTAGAGCAGGCGCTCCAACCCTGAGGGCAGGGTGCAAAGTACCTGTGTGAGACGGCACCCCTGCACTAGCAGAGGTGCCCCCATGACCTCCAGGACCATTTTCCTGGACTTGGTGAGTGTGGGGCTGCCATTTTATGCGTGTACTGGGCATGGGCCACTATCTATGTCCACCTACATAATGGTAACTCTGAACATAGGCATGTTTGGTATCAAACATGTAGGAATCATACCCTCATGCTTTTTCAAGCATTGGTTGTATGATCCCATGCACTCTGGGGGCTCCTTAAAGGACCCCCAGTACTGCCATTACATCCTTCTGAGGTTTTCCAGGCAGCCCTAGCTGCGGCTACCTCACAGACAGGTTTATGCCCTCATGTTGCTTGAAAAGCTCAAACCTCAGGAAAGCAGAAAAAAGGATTTCCTTTAGGAGAAGGGTGTTACACCCTCTCCCTTTGGAAATAGGTGTTGTAGGTTTGGGAGAAGTAGCCTCCCCAAGCCACTGGAAATGCTTTGAATGGCACATTTGGTGACCTCCTTGTATAATCCAGTCTACACCAGTTCAGGAACCCCCAGTCCCTGCTCTGGCATTAAACTGGAAAAAGGAAAGGGGTGTGACCTCTCCCCTTTCCATCACCACCCCAGAGGTGGTGCTCATAGCTCCTCCCGAGAATCCCTGGGTTTTGGGAGCATCTGTGCCAGCAGATGACATCAGAGCCCTCCCCGATAGGTGCTTACCTGGTTAGGTGACCAATCCCCCTTTCAAGGCTGTTTAGGGTCTCTCCATTGGGTGCTTCCTCAGATTCAGATTGCAAGACTCCAGCAGGAATCCTCTGCATCCTCCACTTCGAATTCTCACTGAAGAAACTGCATCTGAAACCTCGAGGAACTCTACAAGCTGCAACAAAGAAGCAAGATGCCTTCTGTAACATTGTATCTCTGGCTCCTGCCAACAACTGCAACTGTTTACCAGTCATGCATCCTCTCAAGACAGCCTGTCTTCAGCCTGCATCAGAAGAGCGGAGAAATCTCCCTTGGGGTGAAGAAGTAATTCCCCTGCTTCTGCAGGCACCAATTGCAACAACAACCGGCTACATGGATCCCCTCTTCTGTTGAGCTGCGTGAATCCTGCATCACGGGTCGTGGACTAAAGTGGTCCTGATGGTCCTCTCTTCCAACTGTCCAACTTTGGTAGAGGTAAGAGCTTGCCTCCCCATGTAAGACAGTACCCTCTTGTACCACGTATTTTGAGGCTGCCAAGGCTTGTTGGCACCTTCCTCCAAGTTCTTCATGCATCTTGTAGCTCTTGCCCCCAGCACAATATCCTGCAATGCACAGCTCCCTGAGTGGTTCTCTGGCAACATGGGATCCTTTGTCGTAGTGCTGCATGGGCCTCTTCTGCAACTTTCTTGTCCCTGTGCTGTGGGACTCCTGTGTGTGATGCCTTGTCTTCTGGTCTGAGTTGCTGAGAGCCCCATCATGACTCCCCCTCCTGGGTAGAGTCCACCTGGTCTTTCCTGGTCCTGGGAAGCACCATTTTCTGCTAACCACAAGCTTTGCTTGTACTAAGGCTTATTGGCGGACTCCGAAGAATCAAACCCAACTGCAATCCTCCATCCGGAATGGGACATCACTTGTATCGTCCGTGAACCCAACTTCGTCTTCTTGGGTGCAGTACTGACTGTTCTTCTTCACTGGTGGTTCTTCTTTTGCATCTTCATCCAGGTTAGCAGGGGCTCCAGCTCTTCCTGGACTCTTCTGTGCTTCTTGGACTTGGTCCCCTTCTCCCACAGGTCCTCTTGTTTAGGAATCCACTGTTGGTGTCTTGCAGTCTCTTCTGGGTTTTGCATAATTCTTCTTCTCATTTCTCTGTGGGGGGGTGGGTTCTAGTACTTACCTTTGGGGGTTTCTAGCACTCCCAGCTCCCCTCTATACACTACACATGCCTAGGTGGGAGACCACCTTTTGCATTCCACTTTTCTATTATATGGTTTGTGCTCCCCCTAGGCCCATTGCACACTATTTTGATTATCACTAATTGCACTGTTTTCTAACTGTTTTTATTCCTATTTCTTCATACTAGTGTATATAATTTTTGCATTACTTACCTCCTAAGGGAGTATAGTCCCTATGGTATTTTTGGTATTTGTGCCACCAAAATAAAGTACCTTTATTTTTGTAACACTGAGTATTTTCTTTCATGCGCGTGAGTACAGTGTGACTACAGTGGTATTGAATGAGCTTTGCATGTCTCCTAGATAAGCCTTGGCTGCTCATCCACTGCTACCTCGAGAGAGCCTGGCTTCTAGACGCTGCCTACATTTCACTAATAAGGGATAACTGGGCCTGGTATAAGATGTAAGTACCGTAGATACCCACTACAAACCAGGCCAGCCTCCTACAGAGCTGTTTAAAGCATCATAGGTCTGATGCTAAATAGGGCAGATGAATGCCTTGCAGGAAAATTCCAAAGTCTGATCCGCCCATTCAAATCATTGGTAATTAACCAAAATTAGTACTGACAGGTAGAACTGCCTCATTTAGTCTTCAAGAAATTGGGTTACTGGTTGGGAGGGGTGAAGCCCTACTGAAACAGCAATCCAAACCTTTGTCAGGGTGAGGTTGCAAGCAAACCCAAGTTAACCTGTGCTGAACTATCTGGCAGAGCAGACAGGCTAAACTTACAGGCAATGTGCAAAGTGTCTATGCAGCAATTTAAACAGTTATGAAGTATAACACAACACAAGAACAATCCCATATCAATTGTTTGAAAAGGGGTTTCTGGTTGGCTAGGGTATGCACCTAAGCCATGCAGAACCCACCAACACTGGTCAGGGAAAGGGAGTCACATGTCCAAGATAGCCCCTGCTCACCCCCTTGGTAGCTTGGCACAAGCAGTCAGGCCTATCCCAGAGGCAATGTGTAAAGCGTTTGCACAACACACACAACACACATGACACACTATCCCCACCACAAAGGAAACACAACACCAAGTTATATGATAATATACTGTATTGTACACAACACAATTATTAGACCAGACACAACATGTCAGTAGTATCCTGCTACCTTAGCAGTTGTCAGAACGTTACACATTAGTTACTCTGCAGAACTAGCAGTAGTCACATATAAAACGCAGGTTACTTAGTATTCTGCAACCAAAACAGTAGTCAGGAATCATATTACTACACAAATGCAGTTGTCATAGAAATATCAGAAACACCCATATCAGGAACATTATAAAACATATGGTAAGTCAGGGAAACATATTAGCAGAGCTTGTCCATAAAAGGAACATTAGCAAAGCAAATATGTAGCACATAATAAAACAAAAGAGGTTAGCATATAAATCATTAAAGTGCATATTAGGAACATAAGAAATATGGATGCCTGTAGAAAGTACCTGTTTCCTTGATGAAAGGCACTTCCAGTGCCCAGAAGCAAACAAACGGGCCCCCAGCGCTCCACTGCTCAAAATAGGGGCCCTCTGGTAATTGTGGGAGGAGGCGGTGACACACACACACCCTCTGGGCCTCCACTGGCCCTCCAACAAAGGGGGGGCCGACAATGCCCCAAAAGAACAAGTAAGGGCACTAAATGAGACCTGCGGCACGAGGGGTCTCCATTGAGGCTTCTGCCCCACCTGCAGTCTCAGCCAACACCAGAAGGGCTCCGTTGGGGCCAGGAAGAGCCTCCAATGAGGCTTCCTTCCCCCCGCCCAGCTTCCGAATGCCGGCTGCAGCCCACCCGGGCAGGCACCAGAGTGGGTGCCTGCCTGTGTCCCAAGGGTGCTCCTCAGAGCATGCTACGCCCTAGGGTCACGATAGGAGCGCGCTTGTTCCTCTTCTTCAGACGATGGTGCCCCGGGGGCACAGGGGAGCAGCGCACCCTCATGCTTAATGTCAACAGCCCTCCCGGGCTGCAGCAGTGATTTCAGGTTTTAGGCACGCGCTTTACTACATCAGAGGAGGAGAATCGCTCTTCATGTGCTTCAGGTGGAATTACAGGAGTCAGGGGCCACAGCACCCTGCCCCTGGGGGACATCAGTCCAGGATAGAGGAACACAGGTGGCAGGGCCCAGCAGCAGGCCAGCTCAAGGGGGATGCAGGCAGATGGCAGTCTCTCCTAGTGACCCAGTATGTCACAGGTCAGCACAGCAGCAGCAGTCCATGGCGGTTCCTTGTGAGTCCCTCCAGCATTCTGTGTCCAGTTCCATGTAAGTTCCAAAGTGTCACCCAATTGTGGGGAAAATTCCCCTGTACTTATACTCAGTTTTACAGTGTATTTCACAAAGAAGGGGGAGAGAAGGTTCCAGCCAGTTACAACTGGTTCTGGGATTGCCCCCTCTTTCCTCCAGCACCGGCTTCAAACATCAGTTGGGTGTAAATAACCCTATTGTGTGAGGACAGGGCACAGCCTTTACAAATGCAGGTGTGCGTCACCTCTCACTTCTCTCAGCCCAGGAAGACTATTCTGTATGCAGATGCACCTCCACCCTCCCTGTGTACAGGCTGTCTGAAAAGTATGCACAAAGCCCAATTGTCACTCTCCCCAGACGTGGATTGGTGTCAAGCTGCAAAACACCAAAGTCATGAGCACAGAGAAATGCTCACTTTCTATGAGTGGCATTTCTGTAATAGTAATACAAAAATCCACTTACACCAGTAAGCAGCATTGCTCATCAACATTACAACCATACCAAACATGCCTACGCTATCCCTCATAAATCAGACAATACCCCCTACACATAAGGCAGGGCATTTGCAATGCAATCCTATGAGAAGGCAGCACTCACAGCAGTGAGAAACCAAATAGGCTGTTTGTCACTACCAGGACAGGCCACGCTACCTGGCACATGTCCTGCCTTCTATGTACATAGCACCGTGCCCATAGGGCTAGCTAGGGCCTACCTTAGGGGAGACTTACATGTAGTAAAAGGGGAGGTCTGGGCCTGGCAAGTAAATTTAGATGCCAGGCCCCTGTGGCAGAAAACTGTGCACACAGGCCCTGCGCTAGCAGGCCTGAGACAGGTTTGAAGGGCTACTTTAGTGGGTGGTGCAAGCAGCATTGCAGGCCCACTAGTAGCATTTAATTTACAGGCCATGGGCATAGAGATACCACTGTACAAGGGACTTACAGGTAAATTTAAAATGCCAAATAGGTATAAGCCAATCATACCAACTTTAGAAGGGAGAGTACCTGCATTTTAGCAGAGATCAGCAGTGATAAAGTGCTCAGAGTCCTAGAGCCCAGAGCAAGAGTTCAGAAAAAAAAGGAGGAAGGAGGCAAAAAGTCAGTGGATGAACCTGCCACAAGGGCCAGGTCCAACACCAATTTATAATGATAATGTGATATTTAATACATAATTGATGAACAAATCAACAAAGGTTCTATCAGTAGAATCAGAGATATACAATTTTAAGGTTTTAATTGAAAATAGTGCCAAAACGTACAAAGCACCAAGTGTGGTTATCTGGTCATGCCACACCAGGACAAAGTCTGTTGCAGTGGATGCTGGCCAAAATGAGCCAGTTAGGCCTGCTGAAGAAGAGTACCTTAAATCCTGTCTGAGTAATGCTGCGGAGTCCCACTTAGTGAATGCATCACACAGCAGTGATTCCTAGGAGCTGCAGGGCTGAGATGTAAGGTCCTGCGTTGTCACCAAGGATGCTATCAATGAACGGTCTGTAATGTGAAGTCCTACATTGAAGTTGCACCTCACACCCAGCTAGTTCTGAAGAACCTTTAGGACTTGCAATGCGGAGTTGCCGAGGATGTTGTTGACGAGGGGGGATGCGTCATGCAGCAGATCCGCTGTGGAGTTTGGTGAGGTGATGAGCCGGAGAGTGGGTCTGTTGAGGAGTTTTTGGGAGGGGATGCATCAGCTTTAGAGGGACCAAAATTCGTCTGCCAGAGCACCTTCAGCCCAACTTCCAGATGCTGGGCTCAAATTGGAGGAAGCTTGTTCTGTTCCAGAGGCTTCTGATCAGGAGGCAACCAGCTAGCCCTTGGAGTCACGTTTGGGGTCCTGGGTTCAATATGCAGGTCTAGCCCTTCTCACTCAGGCAGGAGGGCAGCAGGGTAGCACGTTGGGGCAGAAAAGCAGTAGTCCTTCTTCCAGCAAAGCAGCACAGCAGGCTTTCTGTGGAGTCTTCCACAGGTCTAGATGTGAACAGAAGAGTTGAGTCTGAGGGTCCAAAACTTACAGTATACTTGGTGCCCATTTGAAGTGGGAGAAGGTTCTGGAGGTTACCACGCCCCTGAGGTGTCAGGCAAACCCTTTCTTCCTGTTCTGGACCCAGCCTATCTGGGGAAACAAATAACTATGGGATCTCCTTATAGTTCAGAGTATATGTTCAGTTTGTTTAGATGTACTTTCTAAATTCCTTTGATAAAACTTCATGTCCATGACTCCAAGGGTGTCACCCTTGTATGCCACCTTAAAATACATGTTGGTGTCTGGGACATTTGATATCTTGCAGTTCAAGGGCTTCCATGGATAGAAGGCAAGATGAATGGAGGAATTGTGGATGAGTTATGAATACCTGTTGTTATGCCAACCTTGTTTTACCAGGGACATCTTTTCAAAGTCTTGGGACACAGAATTCCCCTAGAGGTGTTGCTAGTTTGTATCACAGTGCATGAGGAAAACCTTTGTATTTTTCAGATATACTAGGTGTCCTAAAGGATTTATTTTCACATTAAAACTAAGTCCGTTTCCAAGAAGGACAATCTCCAATATGGTGTCAATGTTAGCAGATCTTTGTGTTATGTATTTGAATTGTTTTCTGAATTTGTTTTCTACATGTGTTTCCCACAATTGCAAAATTGACCTTATACTTTAGTAATCTAGCTCTGGATTTTCAAGATATGAAGAGTAGAAGTACAGTTTCTATTGCACATGAAGGGTAAGTCCTGTGGACAGTTCACCTAGAATCTCCTGCTGAGAAGGACATGCTCCAAATTTGTATCCATTACCCTCCTGATACTAGCTGATATTGAGACCTGTGTCTTCTGAAGGCATTGCATTTCCCTACTGTAGAACTCCTGGTCCTGGACGCTCTGACTTGAAATGGGTCCTGTGAATGTACAGGAACATGCTGGTGTGTATTGGCTTTCCTGTTATCTTGGAGTAATTGCATTCTGAGTTAACTGGAAACTATTGTACGCATAAGATGCCTTGACTAAATTAACAACATCCTAAAAAGATTTACCCCACATGATCAGAAGAGACGTCCCTCATGGGTTTTTGAACCAAGATGTAAACAAAGAAAGGGCCAAATGCTACCCACTGATTACTTTATTTACGGTTTTGGCCACTGTCAAGGTTATAGTGCCCCTAGTCCTCCATCCATCACACACCTCTTGCTAACTACAGCACCTTAACATCCCTCACTGTCTAGCTGTCAAACACTTCCAACAGTACTCTTGTCATGAACACTGTGACTCTTTAGCACTTTCAATTGGAAAGTATGAAGTTTAGACACACACAGAAGTGTTAGCATCATGTCTGCCTCCTATTTATGCTGACATATTTTAGTTTTTTATGTTATGGTCACTGCCACATTAAGATGAACCCTTACTGTGTGGCTAAAATTACATAAATGAGAACTGAACTGATGTTTTTATTACCTTACCTAATTGATCTTCTTGGGGCTTTAGTGATGCGAAACTTTGAAATATGAGATACAAATTGATGATCAAGTGCTATAAAAGCTCCTGGTTTTCCACAGTTTAGAGAGGCTTTATGATGGTGCTATCAAGGCAGAGGTCATGCCAGATTGTTGCAAACCAACCCAAGTCACAGGTTGCTTTGGGGCTCGAGAACGGTGCAGAGATGTGACCTTCAACCCAGTTATTGCTTATCAAGAAAGTTATGCTGTGTAATCTATCTTGAGGAACTCGTGTTATAAATGAGCTTTTTCTGCTAAATATTAGCATAGTGCTTACAAGTAGTGACAGGGTGTTGAGAGGTTAGGCGCATACTAACCATGCTAGGACTGTGCATATTGTATTTTTGGCCATGCAATGCATTACTGCATTTAGTTTCCCAGTCTGTGTGGTTACCGTTCATATTTTATGCTCTAGACTTGGGTTTTAGAAATAAACATTTTAAAGTTTTATCCCCTGTCTTAGTGCTATTTTGTGTGTGTTATTCATTTATGAAAGAGGGTGTGGAACTCCACTGTGTCCCTGAACTTATCTAGAGAGGCTAATCATGACCAGAAGCAACCACCCACAAAGTACAACCTGGTGGGTTGTGTATGGATTGCAGTTCATCTGAATTTCTAATTTGGATTGGTACATTGGACTAGGCCCTTGCACCAGAGGGTTAGAAATCTGACCCTTGTGGCTCTGGGGGAGAGGAACCCCCAGATCAAGACATTTGGTGCCCGATGTCAGTGCTGCTACAATCATCTGGATTTTTGAGTCATTTTTGCCGTACAAGGTCTTATTGAATCGTCATGTCTTACAGTGATGTCCACAATAATAAATAAACCAGGAAGACAATTAAACTATGCTCCTGCTTCACTTGCTTCCCCTTCCCATCCCAAGCTTAGTACAAAACTTTGTTTCTATGTTGATGTACCACTTAATATTCACAAATTTTCTATATTTAGTCTGCAGCATTGTATGATCATCTGAATATGCCCATAGCTCACCACTAAGTGGGCATATTGTCCATGCCACAGCAGTCTCTAAAACATTCAGAAGACTACCCCATTCATTATATAAATCTGTTACTTGTCCTTCAAGGTTATATGTTAAACTTTCCATTGTATAGATTGTCCATAATCTGTACTACCAATGTTCAATTGAGAGTGTGTGTGTTTTTTTCCAGGTACATACCAGAGTCATTTCTCCACCTCCAGACATTGCATAGTTGCGTGCCATTCTTGTTTGTGAAAGCATTATATTCCCCTGGGCCTCATACTGAATACAAGTACTCCCTCTCAGATAGGGTATTCCAAAATCCATGTCATAATCTGTCTCACCTCTGTTCAGAATGGCCTGACTTGAGGATATTACTACATATATGTAATGCAAAGCCTTGTCCCCTACAACTCCTCCAACATTATTTCCTCATATTCGGTATATCTGTTTTATTCATGTTGGTGTGTTATACCAGCCATATATGACTTTGTAGTGTAATTCTCTGTTGTTGACATGTAGTGAGCTTTTTGGATAGCCCTTCTGAGTCTTTCCCATTGTTTTGATTGTATGAAACTTCCTAAGTGTCTTTCCCAATTGTACATATGTACCAATTACTCTTCCCTGTTGACTGCATTATGGTTTTGTATAACCATATAACCTCTCTTTTCCTACCATTGGGATCACCCTCTCCCAATTGTATATTTCCCTTGTGGGTGCTTGTTTGATTTCAGAATACAGGGCCTAATGCTGAAATTGTGCATAGCATAGTCTCTCCCACTCATCTAGGTTAAACTCAGAGTTATACTGCACTGGTTTAATTGCCCCCTCAGCAAACATTTCCCATTGCAATTGACAGTCCCTTGTCTCCATTTAACAAAGTATTTATCCCTCTGTGCCGGTGTAACTGGTGGATTAAAATGAATAGGGGTATAGATTTAATGAAATGTAGTTATGTGTAGTCTGTGGAGAATTGTATCCCATGTTTTCAATGCTGTTGCCACTTGCATACTGAGGTATGCATTTGCAGGTCTTTGACCTCTTGCCAGCCATATTGCATCCTAATTCAGCATGCCCACCACAGCATGCTCCGTTGTTACCCATGGGACATTGACTTCCTGCCTAGACCATCTAATCATTCAAAGGTGTTCTGCCTCATAGTTACTCTTGAAATTGGGGAGTGTCTTCCTCCCTGCATTTTGGTCTGTTGTATATATTTAAGGGCTAATATGGGTCTAGTCTTTTTCTGTACACAGACACATGTAATTGCATAAAAAGGTAATCTTTTAAAGGAATATGGATTGCCTGAAAAAGGTACAAAAGATAAAACAGCACGCCCAACCTAAGTGTTAATTCTGCCCATTGATGACAGTAAGAGGGATGAGGGAGGGCAAATCTACCTGGTTAAATGCCTTTTTTCGCATCAAGTGACACCTAGAATGCAGGTATGTCAATTGTACCAGGCAGATGGATTGTGCTTCAGACATTATCATGCAGTTTTTGACCAAACAGTAACTCACGGGGGAGACCAATCCTAGGAGTACCTACTCCAGTCAACTTACAAGAACCTTAGAGTAGAATTTGGCAGGTGTATTGAACAATGTAATTGGGTGGAATGATGTACAGTATCTCTTATCCTTAAAAGGTGCAGAGATAATTGCTGTTATGCCTACCTCACAAAGGGAGTATTTTTTCCCATTTTCAGCACAGCTATTGAATAGCGAGTCACTGTAGGGATGAGTTTGCTGCAGAATGTTTTATAAACATCCCCCAAAAATCAAAAAACCATCAGAGCCTGTGGCTTCATAGTGTTTCGGGTGTGTAAATGCTTTGCTGACTTCATCTTCAGTAATAGGTGACTCTAACATTTCCCTCTGGAAATACTCTCATTTATTGAGGTCTGCTCACTACATATACTGCTTTTGGGTTGTTGGGTGGATAGTCTCCTTAAAGTATAGAATTTCATAAAATGTATATTTATGGCACTCCGCTAATTTATATTGTTCTTTCACTAATCTGTCTAACTGCATGGAGCAGATCTCTTTACCTTGTTTAAAACTATTTTAATTGAGGTACAAGGCAATATTCACAGTACAGGGGTATACAAACTCAGAATAATAGTAACATGACTCATAGTTCACAAGTCCGTAACATCATAGGCTGTTTGAAATCTCAAATTTATGATGTAGATTATCTTTTCCACAGGGTCACACACTTGGTTATACCACATATCCGAGAAACAACAAAACTAGCATACCCAACATTAAAACCCCCTCGGCTGTCTGATTTACAGTCTTTGAGCTGAGAGTCCCTCCACCTGTGAAGTGCGAAGCCACTGGGTCTCTGTATCCCATCCCAACCATAGTAGCACCAGATCACCCCTGTCAAGCGTCCTAATCTTTCCACCGCATCTACTGAGCCAAGAAATTAGCATGCAGCATATATCAACGCATGTCAGGGGGAATTAGGGTGGGTGAGTGTCATCCTTGGTGATATCATTAAATTGTTGAGGACCATATCCCCAGCCTGAGCAATAAAGTACTTTCATAAGCTTTCCCTCTCCTCCCTGTGAAGCAGTATACTTTCTGCCCTCCTCCAAGAGCTACTGCCCTAGCCCACACCTGCAGCGAGGAAATCCTGGGTAGCTTCCAATGTACAATAATGGTACAGTTTGCTAATATCAGGGCTAAGTCTAGGAATTTAAGCACAGGTTTTTCCATTTCAGTTCAAGGAAACAGGCCCAAGAGCACTCCCCCAGGAGAATCAGACATGGGAAGACCAGTCTTAGTGGTGATCAGTGGCAATAATCAATACCAGAATGTGTGCAACTGGGATGGGACCAAAGTATATGAAAAAGGTCTGCATCTGGGTGGAAACACCAGAGACACCATGCATTGGACACAAGGAAGATCCCATCAATATGGGCCAGGGTGAGGTAGGCCCTATTCAAAACAATGAATTGGATTTATTTGAACTGAGCATTTCTAGACACTCTATGAGGCTATTATAGCACCCTGGTCTACTCAGAATAATGGAAGTGTCAGGCAAGATCCATCTCCCATGCAGTTTGAAGTGATAGGCCAGATCTATCAGACTGATGCTGAAACGTTCTATAAAGCCACTGAATCTGTTTCCCCCATGTTCCTGCTGCTTAGAAAACTTGTTATACCTTATGGGCTTGGGGTCTACGGAGTTGGGTGTTAAATAATGTGTGCAAGGAGTAGAGAATACTTTCATGTATAAGGAACTATTGAGGGAAAGATCAAAGTCTGTCAATAGGGCTTGGAATTCTATTATCTAATCGTTATGGAAGACATGACCAGTGACTGAGATACCCACTGCATGTCAGGGTCGTAAATGCCCTTTACATAACCAACCTGTGGGAAAGGGCAGTCCCAGCTGGCGAATATCAAGAGCAAAATGTTTTTGCGTACCTGTCAACTTGTTAGTCCTGGCCAGACATGCCCTTACCAGCCAGGAAAATCCTGTGGTCTGGGGAGGCAGACAAACACAGGTGAACAAGAAGTAATTAAAAAAAACATCCCTATAAGCAGTCGGTGAAAGCCCTATTTTGTACAGGGAATGACCAGAGAACCAGAGGGTTGTCCATTGCAACTTTGCAGCTAAGCAGTATCTTTCAAAATCTGGGAGAGCCCTCCTGCATCTAAAGAGAGTTTCAGAGTAGCAAGTAACACCCTACATTGTCTGGACCCGTATATTAGCACAACTAGGGCAGGGTCCAGATGCCTAAAAAAAGAACATGGAAGGAGGAGGGGGATGTGAGCAAGTTAATGAAGAAAGCAGGGTAACACAACCATTTTCACTAGGGCAACACAGCCAATACCTGACAGGGGCAAGGAGATCTGACCAGAGTGTTTGCATAGAGATGCCCAAGTTGCCTTAACAGAGATTTGCAGGTATATAATAATAGATATTGATACCTAGGTATCAAAATAAAGTGGGTGACAAATTCAGCTAAGAATCCAACCTGGAGGAGCATAGGAATCATCCTTGTGCTGTAAAGGGAATATACAGGATTTGGCCCAGTTCAGCATGAGGCACGATTTAGAAGCAAATCCTAAAAGATCTGCGCAATGTTAGATATATCAACATAGTTGTCACAGACATACAAGAGAAGATCATCCACATTCATGGACACTATGGAATGCCACCATGAAGTAAGCCATCCTTAGAAGGTGAATCTGGGCCAGCATGGGCTGCATAGACATGGCATACATGAATGATGACAGTAGGCAAACCTTTCAAGTGCCTCTATCTATAAACCCCCCCCCCATGTTTTTAGCCGAGCCACAGGGGCTGAGTATAGACTTTAGATCCATTTCTGCCAGATCACAGCTATCCTGAATAACCCAGCACTTTATGCATGTAGCCCCACTGCAAGGAATCAAAGGCTTTCTTCAAATCCACCAAAATTCAGATCGCATTGGGAAAGCAAGTCACATGACAGAGCTGGCAGAGATTCAGAGAGGTATTGCAAACCAGTATAAATCCTGCCTCATGAATTAAACCTAGAAGTTCTGACAAGTGAGTAGTTTGGCTAAGATTTTATTGTCCATTCAAAATAGAGACTGGGCAATAGGATGCTAAATCTATAGGATCAGCCATTAAGCTATTGGTACTTGGGATCTTGCCACGAGTTAGAACCTGCAGGACCAAATGAATCTTGGATGATGTAATGTGAGCTTCAGAAGACTGCCGGGCTTCTGGAGTTAAGTGAGGAAATGGAAGGCGAGCTACAAAATGGTTAAACCGGCTATCAATAGGTGACGATGGGGCAGCATAGAACGTTTACAGTACATGTAAAAGGCAATAATAATGGTTGTCTGAGTATGAGCGATGCCCGCGGTGGGGAGTGTGATAGTTAGCGGGATGAAATCAGGTAAGCAGGGGGAAACCAAATGTGTCTAGGTAACTAGGCTTGCCCCCTTCATTGTGGATCCTAGCCAAGTAGCTGGCATGGTTAGAGCAACAGAGCAATTCACCTGTGTCAAAGTATTTAATGCACGCATCACACAGCTCACCTACTCAAGCCGGGGAGAGCATCAATGAAAGAAGGTGACAATGTGTACAGAGACCATCTGATGTGACACAGGATCCTCCAGCATTGGAACCAAGAGCCTCCAAGTGGGTTTCCAAGAGGGAGGAACACCCCAGGCCACCACAATTACTAGAGGGCTATGATCTGATAGTTGCAAAAACTGATAGGGTATGTATGTCACAGTGCTATGAAGGGTTGTGGCACAAAAAACAGTCTAATCAGGATTCAACTTATGGAATAGGGAATACAGAAAACTCCTTATGTGCAGGGTGCCTAAGGTGCCATGTGTCTTCTAAGTCTCAGTGACGCAACCAATGTCATAGCTTGTCAGCATTTAAGTGAAGAAGAGATTGTGGTAAAGGAGTCATTGAGAGGTCAAGATGATCATCCAGAATTATAGTAACCCTCCCCCCAATGACCCATAGGCAGTTGGCCAGTCCACAAGTAAAATAAATCAACAATAAGGCCCAAAAGGCCAATTGATTGGTGTGAGGAGTGTACACAGCACCAATGTTCCATGGATGGCCACTAAGGGAGCTGCTGATGAGCACAAAGTTCCCACCGGAGTCAACACAAACTTTTTCTAGCCTGTATGGGCACTCCCATCTGCATTCAAATGGTTACCCCCTTGGCATAAGTAGAGAAACCCATATCTATTGCCTGACCTCCCCACGTAGCCTGTAATCTGGTTACTTCAGCCACCATTAGGTGGGTATTCTGCAACAGAGCAATGTGTGTATGGTAATGGTGCAGCTTATCGTGTACCCTATATTCTTTTCTTAAGACTTTCATCTTGCTGACATTACATATAATCAGATTCTACGAATGAGAAGGACAGAAGGATTACAGTGACCGAGTAGTGAATTTGTCAGGGGGAACACCCATGTAGTAGTCAAAGCAAGGAGAGTCTTGGGAAATAGCCACTCTCATAATCGTGCAGCCAAAACCAAAAAACTAGAGGAATGCAAAAAGCATCCCCAGGACAGAACAAAACCACACTATCTAAACATAACATAGAACACAACAAAAACACAACAACCAAACAAGAGAAGGAGGAGAGAAAAACAAGACCATGACTGTTCGTTCCCGACACTTAATTGCACAGGGAAGACGGAGGGTATGGTGGCTGACAGAGAGGGGTCGCCCTACCTTACCAATGGAGTCCAATGAAGGTTGGGTGCTTGAGAATCCAGGTGAATAAAAGAAGACATGTGGCACTGGGCTGACAGGAACCTCACAGATGACCCCAAAAGTGTGGTGAGTGTCCCAGGCCAACAACACCCAGTTCAAAAGGAGTAGCATGTAGACAGTTGCAGGGGGTAATCAAGTATGGAGGTGATCGTCCCAGATTCGCTATAGATTGAGTGGTAAATTGTGACAAGGAATATGTTTTGGAACCAGGTTCCTCTGATGAGGGATCCTCTCCAGAGATAGTGGATTCTGATGGATGCATTCACGGCGATGCCAAAAGTCCCTGCAAGGAGTCCGCCACCACAACCGTATTCTATTGCTCCTTCCTACTCTGTGCGAATGAAAGAATGCTGCATCATGCCCAGCAGCCACACAGCTTCTGAATCGGGTCATAATGTGATTCAGCTTGGATGTAGATGGGGCACGGACACCAGAAAAGACTAGGCACCTGTTTGTTAAAGCCTTCATCCAGACCCATACCGCCTCCAGTTGAATGAAGAAATGGGTATGCTGGATTTCCAAAATACGCAATTTGGCAGGAAATAGTAGGGTGTACTTAAGTCTCAGGCGGTCTGACCGCGCCGCCCGCCATGCGGTTACCGCCGAATGACCGCACCGCGGTCAAAAGACCGCAGCGGTCATTCCAACTTTCCCGCTGGGCCGGCGGGCAACCGCCAAAAGGCCGTCCGCCGGCCCAGCGGGAAAGCCCCTGCAACGAGGAAGCCGGCTCGGAATGGAGCCGGCGGAGTTGCAGGAGTGCAGTGGCACCCGTCGCGATTTTCACTGTCTGCAAAGCAGACAGTGAAAACCTTTGTGGGGCCCTGTTAGGGGGCCCCTGCACTGCCCATGCCAGTGGCATGGGCTGTGCAGGGGCCCCCAGGGGCCCCACGGCACCCGTTCCCGCCATCCTGGCTCTGGCGGTGGACACCGCCAGAAACAGGCTGGCGGGAAGGGGGTCGGAATCCCCATGGTGGTGCTGCAAGCGGCGTCGCCATGGCGGATTCCCTGGGCCAGGGGAAAACCGGCGGGAAACCGCCGGTTCCCCTTTTCTAACCGCGGCTTTACCGCCGCGGTCAGAATAGCCCAGGAAGCACCGCCAGCCTGTTGGCGGTGCTTCCGCCGCCCTCCGCCATGGCGGTCATGGACCGCCAGGGTCAGAATGACCCCCTCAGTTTACACACTTTCTTGTTCACTTGAGTAAATTAAGCCCTTTGGTCTTGGACCGTGAGGGTGTAATCAGGGCTTTATCAAGATAGATAGTGCCTTTTTCATGGGCCACCACCAGGATTGCCTCACAGTTGCAATAATTCAATAGTCCATTGACCATGGGCTGGGGCGAGGCAATGGGAACAGTGACAAGCTGGGACCCTATTCGCCTGCTCCAGCATAAAATGCGGGGAAAGCTACATCACTTTTAATCCAGCAATCCAGGAACGTGACTAGGTCATCCTCTCCAACTCCTCCAACTGGCCTACAATCCACACATTCTTGCAACAAGATGCCCTCTGCAACATCCAGCTTACTCTCCGTGATATGTAGCCAGTACAGAATTGATTGCATTTGCTCTGCATATTTTTGGACAGATGGTCTATGTTCAGCAATGGCCTGGACATTAATGTGCATCCTCACAGAGAGTTTTGATTGATTCTCCCTATGGATTGCTATATTGTTAGTAAAGGAGTCAAACTTGGCCTCAAAGGCCTTCCTGGATATTGCATTGTCCATTGGTTTCCTGTCCAGGCTATCCGAAGAGAAGGCCTCCACTGGGCAGGAAGCTAACCTACTAGGAGAGTCCATGGCTGCCTTCTGTGGAAAGTAAGGTGGCAGTAAGAAGCGCAGTGCCTGCGATTGGGGCGCTGGTGGTGAGGCTTCCTGTTGTTTGTGCCCCCTGACACGCCTACCCATGGAAGCAAAAACACAGGGTACTGAGGGAAACATCAGAAGAAACCAAAGGTCCGCAAAGGGGCATTTATAGGTGAATATTCAGGACCCACATCACCCACACTTAGTAGGATCAGAAAGCCATGGGGGCACGAGCAGTCCCATCCACAGCAGCAGATAGGACCCACTATACCTCCTCCAGAGCTCTACATCCCAGTCCATCTGGGGGTCTCCTCACACAGCACATGTCTAAGCCCCTGTGTAGCCTAGCCAATATACAGCAGAGAAACGGTTGCTTGCCTCCAAACAGTGTATAAGGGTGTTCTATATCACACAGTTACTGTCATCAATTGCTCACAAACTATTAGCTCCTTATCTTGCACTTTTGGTCTGGGTCTTCTAGAGTGAGGGGAGCCCCCAGCACCAAATGTGTCCACCTTCAGGTCACAACCCCACAGGCTCAGGGCTCACCCTCCAGAGACGCACCACCTCTGAAGGTGATCCCCATGCAGCCAGCACAAAATCAGACTGGGGTCCACTCCACCATGCTGGATTGTCATCCCAGAGCACTGCCAGTGCGCAGTCATCCACAAAGCCTGGGCTGGGCCTAAGTGGAGCACTGTGCCAAAATATGTAGTGATGCTGGTCACAGAAACCCAGGGCCAGCTACGCACCGCAGCTCTCAAACATTGAGCTGAGACATGGTGCAGGTTTCTTCGGGAGGGAAAACACCCCTAGGGATAGCTAGCTGCTGCAGGAAGGGAGAATTAATGCTCTGGGACCTCCACCCCAAAAGGATTCACATGGATGAATGCAGGGTTGAGGAACCCTCCTAACCAATGTCCTTCATGTTTGGTGGTCCAACCATGTCCCTCAGATCTCTTTCACAAAGTCTTTTTTGTGTGTACCACCAAGGAGCCATGCTGAAAGTTTTATCCCCTTTTACATTTATTCCTCAATTTAGATGAAGCCACATCAATTCCCTCTTATTCAGGTACACCATTCATGGCTGGCCTCTGATCTCCACTAAATGTCATTTGAACATCAGTGAGGAAGTCCTTCTATATTCTGCCTGCGTCTGTCTCAGTTCTTTTTCTAAGTATAAAATCTCCATTATACTTCTCTTCTTTAAATGTGTTGTGAATTAAACACATTTCCCCCTCACTACTACCTTAAAGGTGCCCCAGAAAGGTTCTAGTGACATTTCTTCTGCTTCATTATTCTTAAAGTAATTGTCAATTTGTTGTACTAGTTCCTCTCTAAACGTGAACCTTGTGGTATTGACACAATTAGACTTCATGAAGACTAGTGTATAGAACTTATATTTTCTCTCTATGTGAATCAACCATCAACTTTCTCCTTGCGTGTGTAGCACATTATTACCTTATTATCAAACAGTTGAAGTTGTTTATTCTAGGTAAGATCATACCACATAAGTCACTCCATTCTCCCAGCCTTCTGAAAGCATTCCATTCTGTTTACAGCTTTGGAAGGCATTTTGCTCTTTTACAGTTTTGTACTATGTGATCATATCACCTCTTACATCCAGCAATTTCCATTATCTTTATCAGCATCAAATTCTTACTCAAAGTTTCTGGCCCAGCGTCCCATCATTCTACATCAAAGTTTCTCATAATACCCCTTTCTGTAGTTTGGCTGTTTTCCATTCACTTGAAATAACTTTGGATCTATTAGTCTCTCAATGAGGACTGTCTAAAGGCCACACGTCCAGTGCCATTTCCATTTGTATGGTTGTTGCCACTTTTTTTGGTTTTACTTGGCATTTCTTCCCTTTGAAATAAAACACTAAGGCCCTGTTTTAGAGTTTGGCAGAGGGGGTTACTGCATCACAAACATGACGGCTATCCCATTTGTCGTTGTACTATTCCATTACAGCCTATGGAACTTGTAATATGGTAGACGGGATATCCCTCAGGTTTGTGATGGAGTAACCCCTCAGCCAAACTCTGAATCAGGCCCTACTCTCTTCCATAATGCCATCTATGCCCAATTTGATTCTTTCTCAGCCAGTCTGTGACAGGTCAAAATGTTCCCCTTTGTTGGAGTGTCACTTGCACTCTGTCTTCAAAAACCATACATTTGAGGACAGGTTTATCATTATTTTATGCTGCCCTTGTACCATGTAAGGCAATGTAGGGTGATGCAGAACCTAGAACCAGATTTACTGAGCCGAGCAAGGAGACCCTGGGTTGCCCTGTGTGGCTTGGTAAATCTGGTGTAGTGTGAGTCAGCTCAGGTCAATGCCTTGCATTAGAAAGCATGGTGGAGATGTTTTATGGGAGGAGCGTGAGTGTTCTGACACATCCACCCATGCATTGTGATACATTCCCAGATTTACCAACACTGGTAGATTTGGGAATACATAAGAATTGTAATCCTTCCCACCAGAGGCGGAATGAGGAGAAATACTGT
The DNA here is from genome assembly GCF_031143425.1 of Pleurodeles waltl. Lineage (NCBI taxonomy): Eukaryota > Metazoa > Chordata > Amphibia > Caudata > Salamandridae > Pleurodeles > Pleurodeles waltl. Next base: position 754,488,167 of record NC_090443.1, on the reverse strand, counting down.
TATTTCTCCTGGTTGTTTCAGTTTTTTAGAATGCTGCCTTCTGCAGTTACAAAGAGGAACTTACCTCTAAGGATTGCTTTAGGGCATGAATGTGTCCCATCCTGCATAAAAATTATATTGCCTGCACTGCAGGTACCCTTGCATCATGATGCAAGAGGGCCTTCATTGGTGCTAGACTGCACTGAGTGCACTAGCGCAAGGAGATGACAGGAATGCACCATACAATAGTAAATATGTGGCATACCTGTCCCCTCCCTTTCACACAGCATAGCACAGCAAATTGTAATGTTGAGCTACGTTACATGATAAATTAATTAATATGGGACTTGGGGGGTCATTACAACCCTGGCGGACGGTGTTAAAGCGGCAGTAAGACCGCCAACAGGCTGGCGGTCTTTTTTTTAGTATTATGACTATGGCGGTTACCGCCATGGTCATCAGCCGCTTCCCCGTTCCGCCCGCCAGGGCGGAGACGACCGCTGGGCTGGAGACCTAGGTCTCCAGCCCAGCGGCCGTGACAATACCACTGCCGGTATTGTGACCCGGCTTACCGCCGTGGATTTCCAGCGGTAGGAACCGCCATGAAATCCATGGCGGTAAGCACTATCAGTGCCAGGGAATTCCTTCCCTGGCACTGATAGGGGTCTCCTCCACCCCCACCCCGACTCCCTCCCCTACACCCCCCACCACCCCTGCCACCCCCCAAAGGTGGCAGGGCCCCCCTCCCCACCCCGACCCCGACATTACCTTACACATACACACCCGACACGCACGCAGGCACCAACAACACACATACACGCACACACCAACATACTTGCCAACTGCCACACACACACTCAGACACATACACCCACATTCACACATTCACGCACACATCCATACAGACATACAGACAGACAGACACGCACACATTTCCGAAACACGCAACACCCCCGCAAGCATACACGCACTCACACCCCCCTTACATACACACATGCACACCCCCATGCACCCACACAACACACAATGCCCACCCACCCCCCTCCCCTAACGGACGATCGACTTACCTGTTCCGTCGATCCTCCGGGAGGGGACGGGAGCCATGGGGGCAGCTCCGCCAACACCACACCGCCAACAGAACACCGCCGCGCAGAATCACAGGACGTGATTAGCTCGGCGGTGTTCTGTTGGCATGACGGTGGAGGTGGAGCAACCTCCAATTCCCCGCCGCCCGCAAGTATAGCTGTTGGCGGCTCTCCGTCGGAAAAACGACGGAGGTCAGCCAACGGTCATAATACGGCGAGCGGCAAACCGCCACTACTGGCGGTCTTCCGCACGGTGGTCCCTCGGCGGTCTTCTTAAAAGACCGCCAAGGTTGTAATGACCACCTTGGTGTCTCGAAATGTGATTGCTTTATTGTTGTCTTGCCTCTTGATACACTTCTTCTCAGTGTGGGAATTTGTGAAACTTCACCAAATAGGATGGTTTTCAGTCTGCTTGTACTTGTCTCAGTTACTCTCAATGTAATCAATCTATAGCCACTCTGGGATGCAGATCGTCTAATGTGGTGCCAAAGCCTTGCATGCACATTGCCATATCTGTCTCCTGGCAGTCTTCTTTTGATCCCTCAACTTGCAGGTTCTCCTGATGAGCTTTATTCCCTTGGTCTCTGCTCTCAGTAGTTCCATTCCTAATCTCTGTACCATGTGATGAGCCTGTATATCTGCCTCACAACACAACTGTCTAGGCTGTCAATCTTGTTTTTTTAGGTCAATCACTCTGTTGCCCACTGCATCAGTATTTGTCACAGCTTATGTATCTTTTCTCCACAAATCATCTTGGCTTTTTTGAAAACCTGTTTCAATATTGCTTTTACATTCTTTATTCAGTTCTTACTTAAAGGCTTTCAATGAGTCCAGCATGCCTACGTTTGTAAGCACCAAGGTTACTTCTATGTCTTCCATCTCAGCAAGTAGTAAGGTTTACCTTGTTGTTGGTGGCATCCAGCATTGTCTGATATGGCCAGTGGTTGTACACAGTATTCCGTATCAGTTAGCTGTCCTGTGCAATGTGCCTTGTCTCAGGTTTGTTTTTAACCAGTTGTTATTTAGAGATCAGCATGATCTTTGCAGTTGATTATTTCCACCACCACATACCATGTTTAAAATCATATAAAGTGATTTTTGGTGCTCAATAGGTTTTGTAGTAATGAGTGGTAACCTCTCTATCTCTGCTTGCATTGTTACCAAGGGTCTGCCTTGTTTAAGGGGAGGCTCTCTGGGCTTTTCACAATCTCAATTAATGTCTGTAGTTGTTTATTTCAAGGTAGTTCCTCAAGAACACCTCTGCTAATCCAAACTGGATGTCACCCCTCATGCATGATTAAATGTTTCATGTGAAGCTGTATAGATCGGACACCTGTATTGCGAATGCGCTTAGTATTTTTTTGCCCTGTAGTTCCCTGATAGCTTTAGATGCACTGGTGTCTGTTTCTCATTTCAGGATTGAAGCTTTATGCCTGCTTCACATCTTCCTCAGCTTTAGCACATTTTCCAACTTCCTTTGATTCTGCTTTGCCATGGGATTGTCTTCTGTAGACCCCATATTACTATCTGCTGTCTCTGTTCTATTTGAGCGGTGTCTTCCTTGGCCAACTAAGGACTCACAGTTGCAATCTTGACTCCTCATGATAGGCAGGGACTAATATCCCTGTGGCCCCTCACCACCATCCAACTGTGACAGAAAGCCACCTACTCTTCCCCGCTGCACTTTGGCATATGGCAGCTGCCACTAAGTTCATTTCAGAAAAACAGCTGTCTTTTTTCCCTGAGTCGGGGGAGCTCATGAGGGATAGCTCTGAGAAGATGCATCCTATCACACTGCCACCATGGCCACGATCCTCTTTAGTGTTTTTTTGATGACAACCTCAAACAAATTAGTACAGAAATATGGAGATGTCCATTGTACTATTGGTCCCTTCCCTCAAGTTAAAGGGAAAATGAATGCTTTCTGTAGGCTTTTCCAGGTTTCGTTCTTAAAAGTGTATTAACTATTTGTGGGTTCTGCATTTTGGATCTTGTTTTAATTGAATCTGTTCACTAAACATTGCAGCTCATGTTGCTATAGGAGTACATTACAGGGCAGCAGTTATATAACATCTCAAAGTGAAAGGTGTCCATGATGCGGAGGGTGTAGTAACATATGTCATTGAAATGTTTTACTTATGGGTGGAATTAGATACCAACACTGGGCATTTTCACATATAGAAAGCTGTCACCTTCCCTGCACAATATCAGCCATATATTGACTTAGAGGTTCCTTTGACCTACCAGGAGCTCCAAAATTGGTTTGATGGTCACTTTCCAAACATGTGTCAGAATGTCAGACTAGGTCCCTGTAGGAAAGTCCTTTTTTTTTTTGCCTGATCACCCCCACTCTTTCTGGATAGGTACTGGTGGTTACTGACTCTTGGCTGTGCCCTGGGTACTGCTTACCAGTCCCAGGGCCAGTGCTCTGTGTAAAATGGATATGCAAATTAGGCTAATTATAATTGGCTAAGTTAACCTACCTATAAGTCCCTAGTATATGGTAGGGCATGTAGGTTTAGGGACCACAGCATAGGTGGTGCACACCTAGGTGCATTGCTGAGGTGCCCAGTGTCATTTTAAAAGCAAGCCTGCCTTGCTGGCTGCTTTTAAATTAAAGTTATATGCAAATTCGACTTTGGAATTAAAGGTACTTCCAAAGTCTTAAACTACCTTATTTTTACATATAAGTCACCCCTAAGGTGTGCCCTATGTGCCCCTAGGGCTGGGTGCCATGTAACTATAAGCAGGGACTTTATAAAAATAGATTTATAAGCCCTGGTGAGGTAAAAACAGCCAAATTCGTTTTTCCCTCATTGAAGTAAATGGCCTTCATAGGCTAGAATGGGCAGACTTTATTTTAAATTTTAAAGTCTCCTTAAATGTTACATACCAAGAATTTGGTATCAAATTGATTGTTATAATAAATCCCACAACTTCCAGTTGTTGGATTTAATATAACTAGTGCAGGTAAAAAGTTTAGACTTTACCTAAAAAGTTGCCAATTTCAGCTCTGCATTGTTTTTGCTGCTGTGCTCTGATTGGCCAGCCTGCAGCAGCTTCTGCCAGGCTACTTTAATGAGGTGTGAAGTGGCCTGGCTTCACACAAAGGAATGTGCTTGGGGGAGAGAATCTCCCCTCAGCAGATGGTGAGGCAGGAAGGGGGAGGGCTGCCAAACTGGTCTTCAAAGGCAGAGAAGGACATCTGGAGCACCCAGCAACACCCCCACATCCTGCAACCCCAGACAGCTAGGTGCCCCCTTGATTAGATTAGGAGAGGGCAGGAGAGGGGTGTGTTTATGATTTTTAGCCACACCAGTGGGTGGGCTCAGCCAGATCTCTCCTCCAAAAATCAGATTCATCCATTTTGGATTTTTAGAGACTGTTGCCTTCTGGGATGGATTTTTGCCACACTTCCCAGGAAGTGGTCATCACAGGGGGACGACCCTGTCCCTGATTGGAGAACCAGGGCCCCCCTGCTTTTCACCCAGGAGCAAGGATAAAACTGGCAGACCTGCACCCACGCCTCAGATCCCCACCAAATTTCAAGAAGAAGGAACTACAAGGAGAAGAAGGACTGCCCTGCTGGACCCCTGGCCTGCACCTGGACCCTGCACTCAGAAAGACTGCACCAGCTGCACACTTGGGCTTCACCACAAGAAGGACTTTGCCTGGCTTCCACTGGTTCAAGGAGGGACTCCCTGTTTGCTACAGGTGAAAAATTGCTATCCAGAGTCCCCTGCACCAACTCCTGAAAAAGTGACCAGCTGACCACTGTCCAGTGGCCAAAAAGGAGTTTGCGCCAGGTGTATTCTGGGAGTTGAAGTCCGCACTTCCCAAGGACCATCACAGAACTTCTGGACCCTTGGGGTGAGCTGTGGACCCCAAAAGAACCTTAAAAGAAAATCTGGGTGAAGCCCCAGAAGTTTGGAAAAGATTGGAGAATTTTTGAAAAAAAGCTCCATAAAGTGACCGACCCGCCGCGGAAATTCTAGCCGGCTTGCCTCAACCGCGACCCGGCCTGATTTCGTGGTTCGTCCCGGTAAAGAAAAACATCCAAAAAAGAGACTAAGTCCGAACGTAAAAAGTTGCCCGGGACCTTCCAGCCATCGTATCCGAGAAGGGCTCCACGGATGTCGGATCAAGATCCAGGTTTACCCCGGTCGAAGGATTTTCATCGCGAAAAAACGACTAAGTCCGAAGGTAAAAATCACCACCGAGGAAACCGACTTCGCGTATCCGGACAAGGGCTCCAGGAGGTCGGATCCAACTGGCAGGTTCGTCCCGGGGAAGAAAAACATCAAAAAAGAGACTAAGTCAGAAGGTAACTTTTTAACCGAGGCCTCCCGCGACTTGTAGCCGAGCAGGGCTCCATCGCGGTCGGCCTGAAAGTTTGACTTTGCCCCGGTCCTGGTGCAACCAGATGACCCGATTGGCGCTTTTTGTTTCTAAGCGCTAGAAAATAATAATACTTAAAAAATTCATATCTCCGGTTCCCCTGAAACGATTTTAATCGTTTTTGTGTCATTTTAAAGATAAAAATATAAGCTATTTTTATAAATTGGTTTTGGATTTTTAAACTGTTTCCTGTGTTTTATTTAATTACTGTTTTGTGATATTTGAATGCTTTACACTTTGGGGGTCATTACGACCCTGGCGGAACAAGTCCGCCAGGGCCGTGGGACGCGGTGGCACCGCCGACAGGCCGGCGGTGCCCCGCGGGGCATTCTGACCGCGGCGGCTCAGCCGCGGTCAGAGAAGGGAAACCGGCGGTCTCCCGCCGGTTTCCCGCTGCCCCAAAGGAATCCTCCAAGCCGGCGCAGCATGCTGCGCCGGCATGGGGATTCCGACTCCCCCTCCCGCCATCCAGTTCCTGGCGGTTCTCCCGCCGGGAACCGGATGGCGGGAGGGGGAGTCGCGGGGCCCCTGGGGGCCCCTGCCGTGCCCATGCCTATGGCATGGGCACGGCAGGGGCCCCCGTAAGAGGGCCCCTAAAAGTATTTCAGTGTCTGCAAAGCAGACACTGAAATACGCGACGGGTGCAACTGCACCCGTCGCACCTTCCCACTCCGCCGGCTCTATTACGAGCCGGCGTCATCGTGGGAAGGGAGTTTTCCCCTGGGCTGGCGGGCGGTCTTGTGAAGACCGCCCGCCAGCCCAGGGGAAAACTCGGAATACCCTCCGCGGTCTTACGACCGCGGAGAGGTATATCGAAGGGGGGAGCCTGGCGGGCGGCCTCCGCCGCCCGCCAGGCTCGGAATGAGGGCCTTTTTCTCCTAAGTTAAGCCTTGACGCTCGATGCCAAGCTACCAACGGTAGAGCTGGGATTAATTTACTGAGACCTAACTGTACTTATGTGGAGGTTTGTGGCTTGTTGCTAGGTGTAGGTACCTACCTGCCCTACCAATAACCCATTTTCCAACAGTCCCCTACTTAAAGAAGGGGCCACCTTGCTTGTACTGCCCAGGTATAAACATTTTCCCAATCCAGCACAATTGCAACCTGCAGAAGGAGTAAAGTTATTATATCAAATAGTGACCATATACAGGTGACTTAGTCAGCATTTACTGCAAAGTGTGGCAAGTTGAGCAATTCCAACAGGGTCTGCACCACAAGCACAGGTTGGTATTCAGGCAATCAGTCCACAATTTAAAAACACTATCATTGGCAAAGTACATTTAAAATGCAGTGAAAGTGCTTTTGGACTTGTCCCTCTCTTCAGGATCACACAAAAACTTTTGAACGTCTCCCCTCTTATTTTGGTGAATTAATTGTTGATGGCATAAGGACTCTGTGCACTTTACCACTGCTAACCAGTGCTAAAGTACTTGTGTTAACTCCAGAAAACATGTTCAAATGGGTTTAAAGCTGATGTACACATTTAATTTACCTGTAACTCTCTAGTAAAGAGGTATACAATATACCCAAGGTTATACATTGAATGCTACTAGTGGGCCTGCAGCGCATACTGTGCCACTTACTGAAGTAGCCCTATTAAACATGCCTCAGGCCAGCCACTGCAGCCTGTGTGCATTTTTTTCTGCCAATTTGACCAGGCAAAATAAACATTTTGCTGGCCTAAAACTCCATTTGTAATACATACAATGCGACTCTTAAGTAGGTCCTACTACCCCACAAAGGGTATTTAAAAAGTTGGAAACTGACTTTTAAGTTTACATGTCCTGGTATTGAAAGCTCCCAAATTAGTTTTTCACTATTTTGAGGCCTAGTTTTGTTTAGACGCAGGTAGAAATGTCATGTTTGGTGTATAAGAAATTGTACTTTAAAAGCCCTTTTAAGGGTAAAGTCCAATTTTAAATCACAATTCAGAAAATGCTACTTTTAGAAAGTTGCCATGTTCTTGTCCAAACCATTTGGTGCCTGTAGTCTGTTTCATGGAGCACATGACTAGGTGTAGTTGGCAATTGGCATTTGTGTATTCCTCCTGGTCAGCCTCATAAAAGAGGGATTGGGTCTTGACAGCATGGGCCATCCTGGCAGGATGAGGGGCAGAGCTGTGCACAGCCCCACTTTCACTTCACAAATCCTGCCTCAGCTCATACACAAAGCACTTCACACTAGGCTATTGTGCCTGGAGACAGCCTGAGACCAGGGCATGGAAGCAGAAAAGTCTAGAGACTGTATTGAGTGGTGGGAATTCCAGCAGTTTTTTCAACTTCAAAGCTTACACCAGGTATAAAATTAAAACCAAAAACACAAAAGGTAAAGGGAGGATGCTTGCAATAAGTCTAACTACGGACAGCCTGCAGACTTTTCATCCTTGGTGTGGTCTCCCTTAACTTTCTGCCTCTGTTTCCCAGGTTGTTCATGTGTGCTGGACTCTGGTTTTGCTGTTTTATTACTCTGGGCACTTTACCACTGCTAAGCATTGCTAAAGTGCAAGTGTTCCTATACAAAATGTGTATATAATTGGTTCATCCATGATTGACATGTTTGATTTACTGGTAAGTCCCTAGTACAGTGCACTAGAGGTGCCCAGGGCCTGTAAATCAAATGCTACTAGTGGGCTTGCAGCGCTGGCTGTGCAAACCACAATGGTAGCTCTGTAAACATGGCTCAGACCTGCCACTGCAGTGTCTGTGTGTGCAGTTTTAAACTGCCAATTCGACTTGGCAAGTGTACCCACTCATTTGTGTTTTACTTTAAGTGTACCCACTTGCCAGACCTAACCCTACCCTTTTCTTACATGTAAGGCACCCCTAAGGTAGGCCCTGGGTAGCCCCATGGGTAGGGTGTAGTGTATGTTTAAGGTAGGACATATATTGATGTGTTTTATATGTCCTGACAGTGAAACACTGCTAAATTTGTTTTTCACTGTTTCAAGGCCTATCCCTCTCATAGGTTTAAATATGATTAAAGTGTAGACTCCCTTTGGGAGCGGATAGATATGTGGAATTTGGGGTCTCTGAGTTCACAATTTAAAATACATCTTTTAGTATAGCTGATTTTGAGATTGTGTGTTTGAAAATGCCACTTCTAGAAAGTGAGCATTTTCTTTCTTAAACCATTCTGTGACTCTGCCTGTTTGTGGATTCCTTATCTGGGTCAGTTTGATAGTTGGGCTGTTTGCACCTCTCTCTAGACAGTGACACAAAGGGAGCTGGTGTGTAGCCTGCATATCCTGATAAGCTATCTGTGCCAGGAGGGAGGGGAGGAGTTGTCACTCACACCTGAAAGGGCTGTGCCTGCCCTCAAACAATGCAGTCTCCAACCCCCTGGTGTGTGTCTGGGGCCTGGCCTGGGCAAGGTGGGATCTCACAAACAAGAGAGACTTTTCTTTGAAGTAAGCCTACTTCAAAGGGAAAAATGGGTATAAGAAGGGCACCCCAAACCACAGACTTTCGATCACTTCTGGAAACCAAGAGGAACCTCTGCCTGGAGAAGAGCTGAAGAGCAGAGGAAAAAGAGCTGCCCTGCCTGTGACTGTACTTTGTGGAGCTATCCTGCAGTTGCTGCTTCTGCCTGTGCAAGAGGACAAAGACTGGACTTTGTGTGCCTTCCTGCTTGCGAAGAGCTCTCTGAGGGCTTGAAACTGAGCTTGCCTCCTGTTGTTGAAGTCTCAGGGACAGCAAAGACTTCTCTCTGCCAGCCAAGTGGTGCCCTATCTAGTCCCTTAGGCCTTGACAGGTGAAGCTGGTGGACCAAGAATGGAATCCACGCACAGATTGCCGTGCGGGAAATTTCCGACGCAATCTCTGAGAGCGGCTAAAGAAAATACGCTCCCCCGGCTGAAATCGATGCAGAGTTTGCAGCGCGGCTGTGAAATCGGCGCACGTGGCTGGAGAAATGACGCTCGGCATCGATGACGGAGGCTGCAACGACGCAACATCGCTGGGCACAGAAAATCAATGCAAGCCTGCCCGGACTCCAGGTGCTTTGTCCACATCAATGCATCGCTCTCATGCGGGGAAAGAAAAGACGCACGCCGATCGGACCGGAGAGGGAGAAACGATGCACGACCTCGCTTGTGGGTGAGACATTAATGCACCGCTTACATTTTTCAATGCACGTGACCCAGGTACATTTCCTCACTAACAGCTTTAGCTTTGTGTTTAAAAGAACATGAAGACTCTTTTTGCATTTCAACTAATAACTTGACTTGTGTACTTTGGATTTTTGTTGTTTTGGTCTTGTTTTTTTTTAGATAAATATTTTCTATTTTTCTAAACCTGTGTTGTGTCATTTTATAGCGTTTTCATTAAGTTACTTTGTGTGTTGGTACAAATACTTTACACCTAGCACTCTGAAGTTAAGCCTGCCTGCTCGTGCCAGGCTACCAAGGGGGTGAGCGGGTTAGATGAGGGTGATTCTCTTTTACCCTGGCTAGAGTGAGGGTCTTTGCTTGGACAGGGGGTAACCTGACTGCCAACCAAAGACCCCATTTCTAACACAGCCCCATGGAGTAGCACCTCAACCCATCATTCATTTGCCTTCCATGCCACCTCAGATTGGATCCAGCCATATGCAAATCAGTCTTGATCCTGCTTCACTAGGAACAGCAAGTCTGAAGTGACGCACAAGGTCCTCTATAAACTGGAACATCAGCAAACAAAGACTGGCTTGAACCTGACTGACACTCTTTAGTCAGGTGTAGATTGGCTCTAGTGGCACATTGAGCAAGGGATCTACATCTGAGCATAACCAATGTCACTTAGAGGTACATCAAACACACAAAAGGTGATGGCAGGATGCTTGCAATAAGTCTAACCACTGGCACTTTCGCAGGGTAGCACCACAAGTCATCATTCTTTTGCCCACCAGGTCACCTCAATCTGAAACCAGCAATAGGTATGTCAGTCTTTCCCCTGCTTCAATAGGAACAGTACAGTTGAACTCCCAGGCAACGTCCTCCCCGAATTGGAACACAAGCAACCCAAGACATTTCTGTTTCAAGCTGGATTGTTCCCATTGGACCAGGGCCAAAGCTGATTTGCATATAGCTGGGTCCCAACTGAGTTTGCTTTGTGTGCGAAATAACAATGGACTGGGATAGAGCCCGAGTAATAACCAGTAGCTGAGAATAATTAGAATTTTAAGTCCATCGATTTTTGTATAGTTTAATAAAAGTAGGACCCTCAGGCCCACTCTTCAGTTCACTTGTAGACCTGTAGAGGACTCTCCAAGGACTGCCTTGCTGTCTGTGACCTGCAATGTACTTTAGAAGGCTTCCATGCTGCATCACGAAGAATTGCCATGCTGCCTGAAATCTGTCTTGTGTCCTCAGAGGTGATCAGAGCCTCAGGGACAGAAAAGGCTCCAACCGTATGGAATCCATACCTGGACCCAGCCTAGACAGAAAATTGGTGCTCCTCAAAGTCCTAGACCATTGGAAGTGGTGCTAAAAGTGACCACATGTCCCAAATCCAAAACTTAGGACTTCAAAAGGTTTCTGCCAAAAAGCTCTCTGAGAACCAAGAGGAGGCTAGGACCAACCTGCTCGCTGATTCTCCAAGGTGCATTGCCAGATGGCCTGACTGTGCGACAGCTCCCTCTACATTCTTCTCTGCAGCAGCAAATCTTGTTCAGCGACTCCTCGCAGAAGGCGCATCCAGCCTTGTAGAGCCCTTGTCAGCTACAGTTGTAGCTTCATCCTATTGGATATTTTCAACTTCCATAAAATTGACTAAGAGGCAGATTTAAGAAAAGTGGAGCTGCACTTAGTGCAGCGCCACTTTCCTTGTCCCCCTTAGCGCCCCCTAACACCACTATGTGTGCGTCATATTTAAAATATGGCACACCATGGTGCAGGGTAGGGGGCAATAGCATCATTTCTTTTTTTACACAATGATGTACTCTGCAGGAGTTGTGGCAACATTTTGGTGCTACTCCTGCAGAGTACATAGGGGCCTATTATAAATAATGGAAGCCTTCTTTTAATGCCTGCTCTGAGCTGGCATTAAAAGTGCTGAAAAAAAAAGCGCAAGGAAATCTCTTAGATTTCCTTGCCCCATTTTTTCAGCCCCCCTAACGTGGGAACGCCCTCTTTGCAAACATTATGCGTGGCGCAGGGATAATGTGGCACAAAGGTTTACAAAGTGGCGGAATGCATGCTTTGTGCCACTGTGTAAATAGGGCATGGGGAAAATGCCTCTTTAGCGCCACCTTAGCATAAAAATAACGATGCTATGGCAGCACTAAGGTGGTGCTAGAGGCTTTTAAATCGGCCCCTGAATCTGAACATAAAAATCTTCAATGCCACTTTCCCTTCTCAGGTATTTTTCTTTAAAAATTCTTCAGAGTACAAAAGTAAGCATACCCCAGGATCAATCTACTTTGTTTATCCAAACCATGCCAGAACTTTTGACTTTGCCCCCGTCGCGCGTGACTAGGTGTCTATGCTTGGCTCTTTATTCTTTTAGATTATGAGGGTCATTCCTACCCTGGCGGTCCGAGACCGCCAGGGTAGGGGACGGAGGAAGCACCGCCAACAGGCTGGCGGTGCTTCTGGGGCTATTCTGACCGCGGCGGTGAAGCCACGGTCAGAAAAGGGAAGCCGGCGGTTTCCCGCCGGTTTCCCGCTGCCCCAGGGAATCCTCCACGGCGGCGCTGCAAGCAGCGCCGCCATGGGGATTCCGACCCCCTTCCCGCCAGCCTGGTTCTGGCGGTGAAGGCTGGCGGGAACGGGTGTCGTGGGGCCCCTGGGGGCCCCTGCAGTGCCCATGCCACTGGCATGGGCACTGCAGGGGCCCCCTAACAGGGCCCCACATTGATTTTCAGTGTCTGCTTGCAGACACTGAAAATCGTGACGGGTGCAACTGCACCTGTCGCACACCAGCAACTCCGCCGGCTCCATTCGGAGCCGGCTTCCTCGTTGCTGGTGCTTTCCCTCTGGGCGGGCGGGCGGCCTTTTGGCGGTCGCCCACCCGCCCAGCGGGAAAGTCAGAATTACCGCGGCGTTCATTTGACAGCACTGCGGTATTCTGGCGGGGGAACTTTGGCGGGCAGCATCCGCCGCCCGCCGAAGTTAGAATGACCCCCTATATTTTTCCACTTTAAACTTTAAAAGTTCATAACTCCAGTTCTACTGATTTGATTTTCTTATGTTTTGGTGTCAAATGATTTGGTAAAATATTCTCTATTTCTCTAATTTGGTGTGGGATTTTTCTTGTTTTATGTTTTCACTTTGTTACTGTTTAAGTACTTCATGAATACTTTACACAGTGCCTCTAAGTTAACCCTGACTGCTTTTGGGCCAATATACCATTGGGTTAAGAAGAGGTTCATTTGGTGACTTTTTTGGTTCACCCTATAAAGGATTGACAGGGATTCTAGTTGTTGTTTAAGGAGGGCTCATACCCCCTCAACCACCACCCCAATTTCTGATAAGTGCCTTCTAGAGTGCCAGCAAAACCAACCATTCGAAAGCAATCTATCCTCACACAACCCTGAAAACACATGCACAGAATTCTTACCATATGGTTTCCCCTTTGGAATGGTGTCACCCGTAGAGGATATCATGCCCTCAGTAGCAGTATTACCTGATGTACAAAAACAATTACAAAATGAACATGGAACTGCACTGGCTCTAGTTGTAAGAATAAAAATTAACAGGAAATTTTAATACAGCTTTTTCAATCATTCTGAGAAACAACCATGGAGAAGCCGAATATTTGGTCACATGCCAGATAGTCACAGCAGTCCCTAAAAATGAGCATGAAAGGGAGATACCTAAAAGAGTTTTTGAAACATAAATATCTAAGGACCATAACACTTTGAGATCCCAGGCGGTTAAACTGCATCTCAAAACAAAAATGTAAACTGACAGTACTGTTAAAGAAGGAACTAGGATAGAGACCTGAAAGATACTCGAAAGAAAACAGAAGAAAAGGGCTCAGAAGTCTAGCTGATATGCTCACAATACAAGGGAACATGATAAGATAAAAAAGCTGATTAGTATTCAAATAGCCATTCTTCCCGTTCATCTCAGGATTCTGAGTAAAGGGGCAGAGAGGAGTGGACAGACCAAGTACTGTACAAAAGACTAGTATACCAAGTAGAAAGTGCCAGGATGTTAAGGTGAAGTTAGTGTATAAAACGAAGAGGGTGTATGGACACAAAAAGCTGCTTTAAAGAGCAAAAACAAAGTAGTCAGTTTAGCTAAAAAGCATGCCCTGTAAACTACAGATACTTCTGAACAACAGGGCATGGGAATTCATGCTCAATGTAACTGTTCAGCTGACTTTGCCTAAAGGCAATGGTGCACATCTTTAAAATAGTAATGATAACCAGATCTCAAACCTAAATTGACACAGTAATTTTGGCAGCAATATAGGCAACAGCTAATGATCAAAATCCTCTGTTTGACTTTCCCTTGAAATATTCCCACACGATTAATCGACATAACACTTCAATGGTTTCATTACCTGGACTAGAAGATAGTTTACTTCCTACTGAGCAAGTTAGACTAAATCTAATTGAATTAGCTCATACTGTTACGCCTGACTGTTCCAAGACTAGCACCGACTCCCCTTACTATTTTCAGTTGTCTTTTTACCTGACCACATTTTGACAATTATTCCAGTCGACTGATATAGGTATACATTTGTTGCTGTCCCTTCATGCTCTAGATTTCCATGGGTTTGGCCAGAAAGGAATGCTGATGCTTGAGCAGTCATAAAAAGACTTGCAGTGCCTGGTAACAATCAGTGCAGTTCATAGCATTCATTCAGCCAATGGTCCTGGGTGCATGGCTAAGGCAGTCAAGGATGCTATTTCTGCTCTGGAAGTAGATCTGCAATACTTGCACATGTTTTGTGTGAAGAGCAATGGGTTAAAAGAGCACACTAATGGTGCACTTAAGCAAATCTTGACTGCTAGGGCATTAAGTATAAGGCTGAGCTGTCTACATAATCTTTATGAAGTTCAGAGAGAAATAAATAATTTGTATAAAGTGTGTGCCATCCATATGAGATGTTCTTCGGTGCATCTATGTATGTGCCCAATCTTGATATTTACAGAAAGTTTGCAAAAGAAAAATAATGTGACCTGAACAAATGTTTGAATGGTTTCCAGATCATCCAAGAGGTCAAAGACAAGCAGACTAAGTTGAAGCATGCTGACTTTGTCACCAGTGAAGGTAAGATTCCTAAGACTGCTGAAGGTTGGCTCCCCATGTTTGGCAAGCAAGTGCACATAAAAATCCTTGATAAACCAGTGTTTAGGCCATCTTACAGTACACCATCTCTAGTTCTTGGGATAGAAAGCACACAAATTGGTTGCCTGGTTCAAAACAAAATAGGCAGGTGTCCATTGCCACAGTTGAATGGTTCAAAGCAAAATAGGAAAGTGCCCATTGATCACATTAAAACAGATTCCGTTCAGCACACACTCCTTAACACCAAGAAATCTTCGGAGAAGAACCTTATAACTTCTTCCTCCTCAGACAACTATCCCAAGAAGAAGATGAAGAAAGCAGTCACACAGATGTTTTGAGTTCCACACCAGGGACTGTTGAGCTTACTATGACTCCAGCTTTCCACCAAGTGCTAATTTCCATGGAAGAGTCTAATATTGAGATTCCAACAATCCCCACAGTTTCTACAACTGCTATGATTCACTATGAACCGCTAAATAAACCAATACCGATTGAAATGATGCCTTTACAGGAAGTAACACTTTATGAAAATGATTCTGACTTTGTCGTTTGATGAAATACCAACAAACTTCACAGCTCCTTAATGTCACTGTTGACTCTCTATTTGTTATTAGTTTCATGCCATGTATCTAATACCACCATGGTCCTATTTCAGGACTACTACCAAAGTGTTTTTCCTTTTAATGTTGATCATCATATTGATTATAGCGTTTCTGTTACTAAATGGCCAGTACATTCCTTATAAAACTCTGCAGTTACCTGTAATTTGAGAATTGCAATGACATTCTTCATTTCACAGAGCCTTTCCATAATCATTATTCCGTGAACATCACAGTGTGTCCTGTGTTACACAGCATACTTTGTGAAAAGGTTCCTTATTAGATAATGGCACTGACTGAAATGCTCCAGATCTACTATATTTTAAAAATTACTGTTGACGATATTGTAATAGCTAGTTACTTTTCAAATTAATAAAACATAAAACTATTAAAATAATGATGAAGGACCTGCAGGCATATACTGTTTTGGACAATGAGAATATTTATTTAAATATAGACAATCATAACAAAGCAATTTGTTTCAAGTACTTTGGCCATTAATACATATAAAAAACCAGCATTCCTCAAGAAATTTATAATTATACACAGCAGGAGCATTGTAGGACTCCACCCATCCAAAATCACCCAGTTGTACCTTAAAAACATAAAAACCCTGGTTACCAATCAGAAGATAATATATTCACATAAATGTGTTGGAAATCTTGCAAGGCAAAGCCATGAGAATTGGATCAAACGTTGAAGAAAAAAGTATTTGGGGACAATAATTTGGAAGTTTCTGGACAAAGAAGCCTGATTCAGAGCATACATAATTCCAATAGAAATAGTTTTTCTGAGCAAAACTGTCCAGAAGACCACATGTCTACTATTTACTTTGTTAGACGTTCTCAATTATAAAAGTAAATTCAACCCAGTTCCAAAATGGAAAATAATGGAAAATATTTCACCATTTTACACCCCAAAGGGATAGCCCAGTGGTTGATTGATATTGATGTATGCATGATCTGTTTTCTTTTCAAAGCTCCTAGTCCTCTAGCTGAGTGTCCTGACCTGGTACGCTAAATATACACCTGTAGCTGTTACCACACACAAAGTATCAAAGCTGTATCAATGGTTGCTAGCACATTCCAGACTCACAGCTTTGAAGGAGCATCTATTCACAATTAATAAAACAATTAATATCAATGATTTCCTACTGGTTTCACATTTAGCTAAAGTTACCAGTTTCATACTTATGGCCACTTAAGCAATCTATAATGTGATACAAAGGTACTCAGAAAAAGAAGCTGCAAAAAGAATTAAGAAATTGACAGGGAAATTATGCGAACCACATTTAAAATGATAAGGAATGGCATGCAAAAGCTCTCCAAACAAGTGTATTATATAAACACTATGATATCCTAGGCCCTTTATCTAGAAGAAGACTGAAATCTGAGAAACATGGGCAGGAGCAGATGCGAGTTATTATTAGACAATGAAATTGGGATTTCCAAATGCTGACATTGGGCAAAGGGCCTTGGCCGCTGATCAATTAAAGTTTAATCTCCTATAATCTGAGTTCAGGACAAACAATCTTGACTAAAAATGAGGCCAACTGTACATTTTTAATTAATGAAGAAATTGATAATGCCCCATTTTCTGTTGCGGGAGGCTCATATATCACTTGGCACCTACATTAAGTAATTTCACTGCCCGTGAATACATTTTATATTCCTGAATACCAGATACATAATTCTTTGGGTTGGTTTGAACATATGTGATTTCCTCCACCACCTATGTAATTCTACTGGTTTCCTGAACTCATCTAGAGGGACTAATTGTGACCAGAAAACAATACCACCAATGGACAGCTTGGTGGGTTGCATGTGGGCCCCAGCCCCACTGGATTTCTAGTTTGTGTTGGTGCAGTGAACTTAGTCCTTAGCCCGGGTGGAGGTTTGGAGGGGCCGGGCACATACAGATCAGCAGACTCCCACCACTGACAGCACTCTCACACTCCTCAAAGACCAGCAGTCACAAACAACTCACATTCTAGCATGCACACACTAGCAACAAGAGGAACTAGCACCTATGCAAATAGGTCTGGGTGATAACTGAACGTGGCTCTTCATTCATTGGCGTATTTCTTTGTGGTGTATTGTGGATGAGGAAGTTGGTGAATGAAAGAATGAGCCAATGAGTGAATAAATAGTTGCATGAATGATGAATAGATGATGAGTGATTTCGTGTGTTAATACACGGACATAGGACTGCGTGGATAGAAGTATTAGGGTGCTTCTCATTATTAACTAAACCTATGCGCTTTACCACTCCTTGTTTAACCATTGTGAAGTGGCTATTAGGAAGTATTTTATTTAAGTTGTGCAAATCATAATGTTTCTTCAACGAGGTAATGCCCATTAAATAAATTACATCCAATGCATGTGTTGTTTCAATTAACGCAAACAAGTATTTAACTTTGCTTGAACAGTTTAGAGTTTACCATTGCTAATGCAAAATGCATGCAGTGTGATTTTTTTAATGTTTAGTTGCAAGCCACGTTTATTATATAGTAATGCATGCCATGAAAGCTACATGATTGTGCTGCGTCATTCAACTAATTCATAGGTTTATACAATAATTCGCAATACCATAAGTCTAAATTAAATATTTTGTTAAAACATTTTCTGGCAGTGGCAACATAATTACACTCAAATCAATTCTGAAAGGGAATAATTGTATTTAAAATGACTTCCCCTTCAGTAACTGTAATATCATTTCTATTTAAATCAGCTAGCAAGGGACAAGAAAATTGTTTAGCTGCTAATTAACGCCCGATGATGAACTGAGAATGATATGCTAATGCATTCACTCGGTATAGAAGTTCCATTTTATAACATGTTATTTAAGATAAACATTTTATAAGAGAAATATTACAACATTATTATTTTTCATGAGTGAAATCGAATTGTGGGCTAAATGCTAACCATACCAGCAGACATTTCAGAGAGCCAGGAATAGAGAAAACAAAATCATGAATCTAATTTTTCGGTACGTTTAGGTATTTTTGTATTTCACAAAAACCAATTATTTTGGAATAGCAGAAAACACATCTAGGGACACTAATCATTCCCTTGCCCTACATACACATTTTCTCAAGGATCCACATGGTATTTCTACCAGATTAATGCAGCAGTTATCCATCGTCTGACGAGGAGACAGGCCTGATTTTCTGTGATATACTCTTGTAGCACTTTTCTTGGTTCTCTGTCTTATATCAGTGTCATCAGTGTTACAGCTGAGCTAGCAGCCTGCTAATACTTCAATACCTCTTTACAGCCATGTGTTGTCATCCAGTTGTACAGATTGTGGTCATCCAAAAGCAGAGGTGTTCATTGTGTTTTTTAATGTTGACTGTAGTCACGGCTCGAGGTTTGGGAGGGGCAGCAGGAGGGGAGAACTTGGGGGGAATTAATAAAATGCCCCCAAAAAAATTACACTTACCTTCCCGTGCCGTGCCGCAGCCATCACGCTGCTCTTCTCCTGCAGGTTCCAGGCACAGGCTCCCAGCCCAGCCCTGCACCAATCCTGACGCTGCTCAGTGCAGCATCAGGATTGGCTGGGAGCGCAGGATTGACTGGGAGCCTGCGCAGGCTCTCTCCAGCCCAGCAACAGTGTTGCCAGGCTTGAGACAGCCTATTGCGCATGTGTGTTTTGCCGGCCAAA
Organism: Pleurodeles waltl; assembly: GCF_031143425.1. NCBI lineage: Eukaryota > Metazoa > Chordata > Amphibia > Caudata > Salamandridae > Pleurodeles > Pleurodeles waltl. The sequence goes on along the minus strand of NC_090443.1, from coordinate 754,469,226 downwards.
CACATTGACACTCTGACGGAGTGCACAGTGCACTCCCCTTGTCCAGGTCACCCCACAAGGCCATGCATCTTTCACAAGGAAAGGATAACAAACATAGTTTACTATCCTTTCCTTGGGAAAGAATTTGCAGCAGTGCTGCTGATGGTGGGACCACGCTCCTCCACCCATACAGAGGAGCTGCCACTGGTTAACTGTGTTATCATCAAGGTCGTGACCTATTGGTGCCAGTGCATGTTATGTGATGAGTGCATTTCCACCCAAGGAAGGTTGAAGTTTCACACACAGTTACACATTGGCTTCAAAGTGTTAGTTTAAAAAAAATAGTTTAACGTAATGCGATCCTCTTTAAAAAAAATCCTGATAGATGTTGGAGTTAGGAAAGAGACTGGTATCCAAAGGATCAATTTAGACTGTAACATACGAAATAAAAGAACTATGAAATTGACTGTGCTAGCTTAAGGGGCCAGTGATGATTTCAAACTGAAATATTCCTGCTGACACCCCACAGGCAGGGTGGAGAGTGGGGGTCATGTGGCCTTGTGACCTTGTGACTGAAACCATAAATGTCATCTTCTGGTTTGGGCATTTACCTCAGCTCCACCTCTAATTAAGGATGGAAAGGAACATGATCTTCCACTATGTCACCTCTTTCAGAAACAATATAATAATGTTCTGGTGTCCAATCTGTACTACTGGTCAAGCCAAACAAGAAGTTACTAGAAGATGGCATCCATAGTACCCTTGTGTATGCTTGGTGCATGTTATGAGTAAAATAATATGACTGGTTCAGAACTAAAGCCATACATCACTGAGATTACACGAGTGTTAGGCACTAGTACAAAGACGCATTTTAGTAATCCCACAAATCTAAGTCTTCGTTGCGGTGAGGAAATGAAAAGCAACTAAATCAGTCGGTATGGAATGAATTAGTGCAATAGATTATGGCTCTATTTGTAAAGATGGAGTTGATGGAAAGGATCTGCTTAATAGGAATTTACTAAATTATGATAATATTCGGAAGTAACATGAGCAGACTGTATTTGTGTGCAGATGTGATCAGCTGAATGCTGGTGGTTTAGGGCGAGAACAAACCAAAATCAAGCACTGATAAAAGCAATGGGTTTCAGATCTGTGATTAATAATAAGGCCATCAAATAATTAAACACAAAGCATTATTATTGGGTGATAGAAGGTAGCAAGTTGAAATATTCAGTAGCTTAAATGCAGAATGTGTGATCGGGAAATTTGGGATTAAATCCCTGCTTCCGCTTCTGCAAAAACAAATAAAAAAACAGCTGTCTCCTGGTGGGCGAGAAGCTGCTGCTGCAGAAGGGTCCCCACCACCTATGGTCATGTGACCCTTTACACAGCTGACAACCACGCTTTAGATTAGGTAAACGAAGGAGTAGAAGCAGTGTGGTTCTAAATGAAGCCATTATCAAAACTGATGTTTGCCTCATTGCAAAAGTGGTGATGAGCAATAATGAACAAGTTGGTGTGAGCATGTGTTAAATGTTAAAGATTTTTGTGCATTTATATTTTGTGCATCATTAACAAAGAAATGCATGTCCACAATTGATTACCCATGTATACACTGATATAGAACTGCTGCCTTTGAAACTAATTCTCTAATATGTCAAAGTGCGTATTTCTAATCTATGCTAATTAGGCCACAATATGGCCCATATTTATACTTTTTTGTGCCACATTTGCGTCATTTTTTGACGCACAAGCGGCGCAAACTTACAACATATAACTGTATTTGGTATGTTTGTGCCGCTTTTGTGTCAAAAAATGACGCAAATGTGGCGCAACAAAAGTATAAATATGGGCCAATATGTGTTATCTCCATCTTGTCAAAGATGTAAGACCCCTTGTCATTCATCTCATTCCCCCTGCCCACGTCTCTCTTCGCAGTTTCTATAGCATAGTCAGTCTGAGATGGACTTTTTTATTTTCATTGTCAGTATTTATGCTGCACTCAATGGACATTCTTGACTCAGTTATGAATCTGCAACAGTTTTTCTTAAGGTCCTTCTGCTGTTTCACGGTGCCCTACTCTGTTGTTCATATATCTAATTTGTTCTAGCATTTCTAAACAACATTAGTAAAGAGGGGGCAGAATAATTATTTATGAATTAGGATAGTGCTTAGGTATTAAGGCAATTGATATTTATGTTTCATTTGCTGATGAAATAATGCATTTGATAACACAACAATAATTCTGCAGTTCTGTTAATTCACTATGCAAAAATAATTTATAAAAAGCCTTGATTTTGAGTGTAAACCAGAAGACTTTCCTATTCTACTAGGAAGGATGTCTGTTATTCTGTCAATTTTTCTGTGCACTTGGAACTTAGACTAATTGCTGATTTTGCATTTATCTGTATTACCCATTTCATTGAAAGCATTCACGTCATTTACCCTGTAACCCTTTGTATTGTGTAATAAAACCCTTTACAATTCTATTGATCTGGAACTCAAGTACTGAGTGGGCCCATTTACTTAATTGTATTCTGATATTTGTATGCACTTGGGAGGTGCCTTAATGCGACAAAACATTGCATTATAAAACGGAAGTTTAACAACATCTAAGATCCACCAAAAGTGAGCATTCTGACTGAGGTGATAATTTGGGTTGCCTAAGATTTCAGGGTACCTCGCACGCACACCTGGACAACAGTGCAAACCCAATTGCGTTACTCAAGAATGCACGCAAAGTGAGCAGATGTAAAATATTTGTTTTGCTGCAATTCTTAACAACTTGGGCAGGAAAAACTCTGAAGGTACCCTGCAATACACCTTTATTCAAATACATAAACAAATAATTGTTGGTGTTATTTCAGACATTTGAAGAGGACATCAAAGAGAAAATGTATCTTTTTGTCAATGACACATCAATGTCATATCCAAGTACCCCATTTTTGGAATTTGATTGCTTTCTAGATGATTAGATAGCCGGAGCAATGTAATTTAAATAGCCAGAACAATTAAAGACACAAGGTAGGAAGTAGTTAGGTAAATCATTTATTACACAAGAAGGATTAACAGGCAAAGCAAGTACAAATCCTTGCCCCTGAGATAAATACCTGATGACGGATGTACACTAGTTACTGCAAAGAGACATCCATTTGCCATAAGCACGTTCACACCTATTTCACGCCTCTCATACAGCAACACCAACAGAAAAGAGTATGTCAATGGCTGCTGCAGAGGGACACCTTGTTGCCTTAGCTCTCATTGTATCAATGAGGCTGCTGGATTTGAGCGTCAGCATCACCTGAACTGTGGGGGAACTGAGTTTGATCCTACACCATGTGACAACTGTTGACCCAATCCATTTCAGCCAGCTTGCAGCACCTCACCTATGCCCAAGAGCAGAGGTGATTTGTGGCATGACATTGTGACCTCTCAGGGAAATTGTGGTGGATCAGATCTTATCCTTTTCTCCCAGTTACATTTGTCTCACACATGCAAAGACAAACAGAAACAGAGAATAGTTCATTAAGTTTAATTTAATCAGCTGTGTTCTAGGTAAAAAGACATGGACTGCAATAATCAGGATGATAAAACATACTAAAAACAGAATGCTGACAAGAAAAGTGAAATACAAGAAGAGTCTCACCATACTGTCACTATGAGGGATATATGATTCCTATGATGCCACTAATGTTCTCTGTTAGAGCACAGCAGTGCGAGCCCCAACCTACCCTTCAGGACCCCACGGGAAGACATAATTCCTCATACCTGTGTATGGCAGTAGTGAGGAAGCCTGTTGTCTATCGGTACACCTTCGCCATATAGGCCAAGGAACCTACAGTCTCAACAATCAGATGTAGCAAAGTCAAACAACATGCAGTGGCAGTCATCTGGCTGGAACCTCCCTCTAACAAACTAGGGGCAAAGAGATGTTCTATAATAAAACAGCTAGGCCCATATTTATACTTTTTGACGCAAAACTGTGCTGGCGCAGTTTTGCGTCAAAAATATTACCGCCGGCTAGTGCCATTTTGGTGCGCCGTGCGGGTGACATATTTATACTTTGACGCCCGGCGGCGCAAACAGGTGGGAGTCATTATTTTTGACGCACACCGCGGCGTCAAGTCGTAAAGGAAACAACGTTAACGCGTCGGAAATGACTGTGGTTTGATTTACGACACCGCAAACCGGATATGCGCAGTTTTTTTTAACGCAATAGCGTAAAAAACCACAGCGAACACAGCCATTTCACCGGAGGAGAGCCAAAATTGATCCCAGACGCCACTACAGACCCCAGGAAGATGACAGCAGACCAGGAACCAGCCAGGAGGACCCACACAAGAAGCAGGACACTTTTAAGAAGAAAAGAAAGTGTCACTTTAGTGCAGAGGAACAGGAAATCCTGGTTAAAGAGGTGACGGAACACCAGCACCAACTGTTTGTCACATCAAAGTTGCCAATCAGTAGGAGAGAGGCTATATGGCAACAAATTGTCGACAAGATTAACAGTGTGGCTGAAATACGCAGAACAGTCATCGAGTGCAAGAAACGCTGGCATGACTGCAAACGCAGGACCAAGGAAAAGATGGCCAGGAACAGGAAGGCAGCACTGCAGACTGGAGGGCGGAGTACAGCACACCAGGAGGCCCTGGACCACATGGAGGAGATGGTCGCAGCCGTCATCCATGAGGAGATCGTCACAGGTATTCAAGGACAGGACAGCGCAGACTACCAGGAGACAACGCACATTAAGGGTAAGTCGCATGGGGAATTAAAATGCACTAATATTAACTCCAAGCAGGGGGGGGATACCGACCACAAAATGCATGGAAGTCATCATATACATGGAGTGGCATGGGTAAAGGGGCATGGCCTGCACAGACAGAAGCTGGGGCACACCATTACACTACACCAACAACAGTCCCATGGGGGCATGCTGTCATGCCAACGTTGGAGCAAAGGGAAAGCCACAACAGGAGGGAAGGCCACTACGTCAAACTTACATCCTGGCACTCGTCAGCCAACATACCTCCTACATTAACTAGGGCCCTATTAGCAATCCTCTAGCCAAACTGACAACTGCAATGTAACTGCGACAACAGTTGCCACTACCACCTCTGATCTGTGTGCAGCTCAAGTAGCCAATGGCAGTAACCTCCCCATGGATCATACACACCTAAATTAGGGGGTGAGGATGACAACTGCAGCAATCCCCAGAAACAAGACTAATGCCCGGGTACTCTCAAATGTCAATGCCCATAGTTGTCACAAACATCAGCCAAAGTAAACAACAATACGAGCGACACAGCACTAAGGACACACCCATGCTGCATATGTCAGGGTCCATCCTGTGCCTGGGTAACAAGGCAACATCCCAAATGTCATACTGTTCAGACAACAGCATAGAGGAGGGGACACATGTAACTGGTCACTGAAATACACCTGCACAGTCAGAGGAGGAAATAGGACACTGATTCGACTATCAGGGCAATCCAATGTAACACACATTACCCAACATCACCAGGACCCATTAACAATGTCAACATCCATATCGGATCATAACATTGCCATGCATATGATATGCCACATGTCAATTACATTTAAGTCGATGTGAACGATCAGGGATTGGGGCAGGTCCAGATTGTTAAGTGTGCTGCCAGGGCCATCAGAACACCCACAGCCAGTGAAAGGTCTCACCATGAGAATGGATGTACACGGAGGGTCGAGTAGGATAAGAAGGTGGCAATTCTCTATTTGGCTAAAATCAACACCTAGAGGATGTGACGCTGACAAGTCTAATAACTCAATAACATACATGTGACACACAGGTGGGCCTTAGGCCTGAAACAATGCCCATCTGAAGGACTGCAGATATTAACACAAAACAAGATCACAAAGTGAATTCACCAAAAGGCAGGCATGTCACATAAAAATTGCCACAACACAGACACACTAATTGTACCCTGTTTCATTGCAGAGGAAGATGTATCTCCTGCCGGTATGCCTGTCCTAGATTTCCCTGATGACATGGATGACGAGCCGATAAACATTCCCCAGGAGACTATCCAAAAGGTCCTTGAAACCCTCCAGACCCCACCTTCTGTCACAAGGAGGAGCACAGAACAAGCAGCCATCGCAGAGGAACCACCCACCACTCCAATTGTAAGACCTGCCAGCTCCAATACAGCTGAGGACTCTGACGACACTGGCACCAGCTTTGCGAGAACTGTAGTTGGAGTACAGCGGGAGCTGGCCAAGGATGTGCGGGTGGGGATGCAAAATATGGCAGCCAGCCTTGAGGGGGTGCGTTGTGCATGATGTAATTTGCAGATCAGGCAGCAGCTATGCAAGCGCTAACATTTATCTTGCAGGAACTGCAGAAAACCCAGAAGGAAATCAGCACAGCTGTAATACAGTTGACCCAACACCTACAACAGCAATCCTGTCAACCCGTGCAAGAATGCAACATTAAAGCCCTCAGGGCCGACCTGGCTGCCTACCATCGTGATGTGGCTGCTATTCTCAAGAACCAGCAGGCCCTCCTTGCAGCAGTACTACCCTTAAGATCTTCACAGGGAGCAGTGACCGGGATGTCTGACTCCACGTCTTCTAACACTGAGGTGTGTGTTGCCCCTTCACAACCACCACCACCAAGAACAGAGGAGGCAACACACACATCAGAAGAAGAAGACATGGAACAGATCACTTTCACACGGAAAAGTACCCGGAAGCACTAGTCCCTGCCACATGGCCAACTATTACCAAGGTCCTGCGCTTTGTAACATGCCAGTCTTGCAACAACTCTACTTAATGACTGTTCTACTTACCACTGTATATCTTGTCAGCCTGCCCACTGATTGTCTCTCTCCTACTCATTGGCAAATCCTGTCTGAAACATCACCCCAGCATTTCAAAAGCATTTCCGTAACCCCTTGTGTCGGATCACAATGTAAGATATCACTATAATGGACTCACAATCATGGACAATGTATATATAACAAATCTGTCTCTGGGTAATGTGACATATCAACTGTGCAGTAGATAACGGAAATGGGCCTACTGTCAAATTACGTAGCTTGTCAATACAACTGTCCAGATATTGTGTGGTTAGAGAAATCTGCACAGTGACCATGATTGCGTCATACTCTGCCCATCCTGAGGGAATAATCTGATGAAGAGAGAAACCATACACCACCATGCTGTTTAGGACAGAAGAATGCTTCCTCAGGGGATAAGTAAGTCATCAAATAGTGCCCGCTAAATGTTGTCAACATGCAAAAATAACACAATAAACATGCCACACTAATCTAAGTAATTACAAAACAAAAACTGCACAAATGAAGGTGTCTGAGTTAACATACAAATAGGTAATCATGCCAAACTGTGTCACAAATGATGTATGAGGGTCATGAAGACAAGAATACAAGATTGCCAATGAGAACTCATCTTATAAGGGTGTGCATGATCATCACACTGCAGTCAGACCTAAAACTGTTTCCCCAATATCAAGTCTGGAAGCACTGTTAATGACTTTGAAAACACACTTATCAACAGAAACACATTGGGAACCATATTAACTGTGATTGGTGGTTGCAACAAAGGGTAGACACTTTGCAAGGTGGCTCTGGGCTAGCTGCCAATCGTACAGCTCAGTTGGGATTTGTTTGTAGCATAGGACACAGATGTTATAGTACAAAATTGATGTACACTGAATCCAAACCCACGATCAAGCACCATTCAACACATACTATTAAGGGGTAACCAAATATTTATTAAAAGCTAACCATAGATGAGGAAACTGAAGGAAAAAACTTACCTATCCTAATCTACCCTGACTGCTCATTACCCACAACTGTCCCTGACTAACCTAAGCTACACTTACTAATCACATGTAACAAAACGTTCTAAACATCTACCCCCCCATCCCCCTTATGAGACGGGACACAGTGAGGACAACACATACTAACCTAAACACATACTATACTATCCTAAACAAATATATATTCTTTTGGTATTTGTTTTTAAAGATTTTTTTCTTTTTTTGGTATTTTTTTTTTTTTTTACACACAGGAACCCCAACATAGCCCCCCACCCACACATGTAATAAGTCAAAAAAGAAACAAGCAGGACCCCCGCCCCCCACCCACTAACACTAACTAAACTAACAACCTATACTAACCTAACACTAAGCCCCCTAAGCCCACTAACTATAAGAACAAGGAAAGAGGAGGGAGGGGAGGGTATCATGTCCATCAAATCAACTGTCTAGAGGTTGGCCCTCCGGAGGGTCCTCTTTATATCCTTTACCAGCCGTTTAATGTGCTGCACGTCCCGGCTCAGGTGGCTCACCTTGCGCAGCACTTTGTCCATCTTATGTTCAAGTCTATTGAAGGGTGCAGGGTCAACAGCTGGAGCAGTGGCAGTCTGGGTACAGGTGGAGGAGGTCTGTGTGGGCTGTCCTGCACCGGTGGCAATGCTGGGGCCAGAAAGTCCAGCAGATGTTGGATCAACAGTGGCAGCTGTGGGTGGGGCCACCTGGCTCTGATTGGTGGTTGTTTCTGTGATGGCTGTGGTGGGCAAAGTAGGGCCACCCTGTGGGAAGGCTCGCCATGCCCCAGAGGCACGTTCATGGCGATATCGCTGGGCCATCCTCCGGAACCCCGACTCCACCAGCAGGATGTGCTGGTATCGCATGGCCGATGCTGAAATTCACGGACCTGGTCTGGAGTAATGTTAGCTGCTGTGAAGACAAATGCAGATATGCTACATTAGTAACTGCATTGTGTGAAACGGCACAGCAAGTTAATCAGACATTACATCTACTGTACTTGTAACAGCTCATATCACGATACAGAGCATTGAATGTCCCTGAGGAAGTATATGGCAGGCCAGACAACAAAAGTGACATCACACAAAGCACATCCATAACCCACAAGATGAGTAACAACTGGCTTTGACTTGCAATCTGAGTTCTGACAGTTAACATCTAAGAATCATGCTGCATATCCTCCACCAAGAGCTGGACTACAAATGTCAGTGTACGGAAAGCAAAACTAAAGCCACATGGTCTGCAAGTTGTAACTGGACTTTCCAGTATGGTACCAAGTGCCAAACCTGAGTGTGTATACTAGTATGCAACCAAACCGTCACTTATTCACAGGTATGTGTAACATACTGGTAGCATCAATACTAGGTACCCCATTCACAAACCCATGGCCGTGTTTGAGGGGGGCGGTGGATACACAACTATAATTTGCCAACAACATGTACACCGAGGAGTGTATAGGCAACTCCACACATGTTTGTCTCTACAGACACACCACAGGTAAGGTCTATCTACAATTTGGAGTCAGCAAACCCTAGAGCACTCATAGGGTCAGACATGTCAGGAAATTCAGAACTTAGTACACAACATATACTTCCAGTGAGGCCTGACTTACATCAGACACAGAGTTGCTAGAACACCCATGATCATGAATTGCATGCACACCTAGGCCATTACACTCAGGTTTCACAGACTTGATGCACTACATGTGGAAGTACATGCTGCTAGGAGGTTCTACCTACTGTTTCAAACTTACGTAGGTAAATAGTGAAGCAGATGTCTACTGTAAAGCTATTAGCTCTACCAATCTTAGAGAATGTGGGTCTGACAGGCTGACTAAGTTGGGGCTGACTACCATTGTGACTTTTGGTGATACAAGTGTCATATACATTACTATCCCCTGTACTCACAGTGGGGCCTACAGGGAAGTCCTACAATCCCTACATGATACCATTGGATACGCATTGGCAAACTCAAAACATGTGAGAACTGCATTCCCACTCATGGAACAAGTGAAAAACTTGCCCAACGCATCACACCTTGCTATGCGTCCAACTCACACGAGTCCATAACCAGCAAACACAAGACATAACAGACATATCAACACTTACTGGAGTGGTCGGGGTCCTCGAATGTCGCCACCTCTCCCACAGTGTAGGGTGTCAGTCCACCTGTAAGGTATGGAAGGAAGAAATGTGCTAAAAATCTGTGCACAGTGCAACAATTTCATAATCATTTACAATGTGTAGGCTGAATAAGTACATGGCAGCCATTCAGACATGATGGTACTGCATCTGATATTTCACGGCCAACTTGTACATAGCATGGGTCTCCTGTGACAGTTACACACATATCTGCACACATACATTGGCCCTAACTATCATGTGGTTGCAAACTTGCCCCATAATTGGTGAGTACTAAAAAATATGGAGTGTAATTGTCTCATCTTGTGCATCCAAGAGAAACATCCAATGCCTGGTTACTTGAGGACTGCATTACCAGTCAAACATGCCTTGTGGCCATGACACATTTATTGCACATAGGGCCAATGTACAGAGGGAGGGGCAGGGACTCCTGTAAGCCATCCTGTTGTTACAGTATAGTCAACTGATGTGGCCCAGCTAGGGTGATTTGCACCAACCATCGAGATGTGAAGCCATGTGCATACACTTGGACTGCCATCCATATTTGGATTGTGGCTCAACTAATTCCAACAACATCTTAAGATGTTAGCTGAGGGCACCTTTTCACTATGTTTTCAAATCATGAACTGACATGTATCCAAAAAGATCAAGAAACCAAATAATCCCACACATTCATATTACTTCTGTGAACGCTTTCCTTCCACACTCACCAGACTAACATGAGACCAATGTTTGAGCCACTTTGCTATTATCAATTGACGTGAAGGCAGCACTCATTTTCAGCATCATGTAGTGATTCTAAAGTCAGTCTAGCAATTGCGTCAACATAGTTGGCCTAAATGTTGGTACATCTGTACTTCTCTGTCAATAATACCCTATATAGACATGATTGGCTCCTATTTTGTTAGCTGTTCGGACAAAAAGGCCGCACCAATTTCCTTCATGGTAAAGTAACTTGTAAGTTTGCTGAGCACGTGCTACCTGACAGCTAGCAATTGTGATCCTTGCCATAGTGCATCAATGATCCCCTTATATTTCCCCAGCATTACACACAGTCATCAAGTTGGCTGGCAGACATTGCACTAATCCCCTGATGTCACTACAGAGCATTTAATCGTGCACATTAACAATAGTCTTACTCACCAACAGTGCCACCAGTCATGATTCCCAGGTGGTCCAAGAGATCCTGCTCCCTGGTGATGAGGTCAGCCCACCGGTGCTTCAGCTGGTGGTCACTCCTCTGGCTGGCATACACACGCTGCAGGTGATGCAGCACCTTTCCCCACCGGATTCTGCGCGCCTCTGTCGGGTACCCCTGTATGACCCTGCCCCCTGTCTGGATCATGAGCGGCAAGAAATGTGTCACCAGCCAGATGAAGCCCCCCAACTCCTCTTCCCCCATCCTGCCAAGACGTGGCCTACCAGACATACTTATAGTTTAAGATAAGGAATGGGGGTAAAAGAAATAGAAAGGGGAAAAGGGTGAAAGTAGGGGTAAAAAGACAGAAATAAAGTAAACCTAAACACTAAAAGAGCCCAACTATCCCCAAACTAACACTACCCACAACAGACTCCAACAAACAAGAAATACACAAGATAAATGGACAAATGTAGACAAAGCACAGTACTACAGTATACACAAACAATATTTATTTCACAAACGGACTTTACAGATAGCACGCAGGACAAATACAGCACAAAATCTCTGGACAACACTCTCTACACAGCCACACAGTCTAGAAGGATCATAGACTGCAAAGTGAAAGTGAAAGTACACCCAATGTACATGATCTGTAAACAGGATATCCTATTACATCACTTCCTGTATGAAAAGTCCCGCCTTTTTCACGTTATGCGTCATTTTTTGTTACACAAAACTGTATTTGCGTCATTTTTTTTGATGCACAGACGTGAATGTTAACCCGCATCCACATAATGATACATGGACTGTACAAATATCTGGATGCGGGCTAAATTTCACTTCTGTGCGTCAAACAAAATGACGCAAATACAGTTTTGGTAAACAAAAAATGACGCACACCGCTAGGGATGTCAAGAGTCCACAGTGCATTAACTGGTTTGGGGCATTTTTACTTGTTTTTTGGTTATTTTACATTTGGAACACATCAGAGATTGGCTAATTGAAAACAGTATGGTGTTGATGGTGTATGTTCACATGTGTGACTTCATACTGCAGCGGAACATCATCCACTACACCCTTCACAGTATGTTTACAGTTGGCTGACGTCATAGATGGTCATAAGTGTGGCGACATATATGTGTGGCACAAATTGTGCATGTTTGTCATAAGGAGAGGATAGCAATGTGACGCACATATGTACAATCCCTAAATGCCTTTGGCTCAAAGTGTGTGCTTTGACAACTAATGTGTTGGTTGACCATGTGTGTGTGTATATCACATGATGCATCATTGTACATAAGGTTGTATGAATGTGACGTCCATGTGTCCAATCCTAAGATGCAAGTAAAATTTGTAATAAGCAAGGGCATGTGTTAGTCATACATGTAACAACACCCGTAAAGTATACTTCCAAGTTTTAGGGTCACGTAGACACCACATGTGACATAGCATGCACCAGATGGATGGCAGACGCATGTTCATGTCAATGGTCAACATTTTCTACATCCTATGTCCTAGAGTATTGGTAAGAGCTTCCTAGGCACTAGTTGATGAATCCCACAGTGAGTCATACACATGCATTGAGGAAGTGGGTACCATGTTGTTTGCACAGAGAGACAAGGGTCAATCTCATCTTTATGATGACACCACAGTTGAGGCCATAGAAGTAAGCCCCAACTATGAAGTGGCTGTGGTGGACCAGCATTCAAGACAGCACGTGTCCACATATTTCCAGTGATCAATTGCACATAGGTGTCTTGTTCATGTGTGTGGTCCAATGATGATCCTGTAGATTGTTTGGGGTGTAATTTGTCACAGTTCGGACCAGGACTCATCATGAGTCAGTGGCAGCTATTCCTGTAACTACTGAGTATCCTTGGTTGATCAATGTGAGTAAAGTAGATGTGGACATGTGAACCAACATGTGGATGGTCCCACCCTGTCACTAAAGACGTGTAATGAGACAGTCAACAGGGCAACCTTGGTGTGCTAATGTCTCAATTGTCATGTTCTGGCAGGTGTCATTACAACATTTGTACACAGGTTGGCCGCTGGACTTCACGCTGCATCTGGGAACATCATAGCCTCTGTGCTGTTTATTCTTGCAGCTATTCACCACACACGGCCCATCACTATGTTGTGCGCACTGTGATGCTGTGTGTGAACTGTCATGGTTCTGACATTTGTGTATTATTAATGTACATTATCAGAGGTTGCTGGTTGTGCTGAAAGCCCCGTACCCAATCCCTGCCTTTGACCCTGGGACACTGTCACACTTTGTCATTCATGCATATATGCAACCAGACAAGGGATGGGCAATGAATTTTGCATTTCCAAGAGGATGTAACTCAAATGGTACAGTTAAAAGGCAGATGATGCTATACAACGTAGTTGGGTATGCATGGAAGAAGCACATGCCCAATGCCCCCTGATGAATGGGAGGCTTTCTTACGCACGTATGGTACATATGTAGACACAGGGATACTTTAGTGTGACACACAGACAGTTGCCAGTCAGGCTGACAGAATGCAAGGTGATTCAGGAGCCAGCTACTGGACAAGTTACATAATAAGCGGTCTGACTGAGACTGTTTGGAGGACAAACTAGACAGTTGACATGTCAAAATACGTACGTCCTGTGCTTTTGAAGGTGACAAATGAACCCAAGGGCTGTGTTACACGGCTTAATTAGTATCAATGGTTGACGGTGTATTTGACATAATGGCAACTCCTATGCTGTTCCAGGCATCATCAGGGGCAGTGCTTTTGGAAATGGGTGTTGTGCATGGAGGTGATCACAGGTGTGGGAGGCATCTGTTTCTCACCAGTCCTGTAGGTGAGACTTGCATTCTAAGGGCCAACAGACATTTTCACAAGGCGAAGCAATCTACATGTGCTAACAGGGCTTTGAAACTAGAAGACAGTGTATAAATTGACCTGACGTCCATGCAGTCAGATGTTATATGACAATGGCATACCTTAGGAAAGGGTGTAGCACACTGGTTTGCTAATGTTGGTCTGTGTGTGTAGAGGAGGTATTATCAGGGTACACATCTTAGTATTCCAGGGACCTCTTCCGACAGGTGGGTTGTGACCAGGTGCATGGGTGTGTCAGGAGTTAGGGAATGGGCTGACATGTGCATGGAATGTCATGTGCGCAATGCATGTCATATGTGTGGCAGTTGTGCTGTCTATATTCTGCTTCTATGGAACTCTAGTCACAGATATTCCTTGCAAATATTGGATGCAGTTGGACTAACTGCTGTCAAGGGTCTTGTCAGACATTCCTGTTAGTGATGCCAAAGCACATTGACTGCCTCATGTATGAGGCTTGTTTTCCCCTTATTGAGTGATGGTGTCATATTTGTGTGCCATATGATACGTTGGACCTTGCTTTCAACATGTATGTGTGAAATAGTTGTGGTCCTCTGCTATTGGCCTTCAACTGAGATATGTACATGACATATGTCATTAAGAGTGTGTGTGTATGTGACCATTGTATGTTAGGCATCACATTAGCTCTGGGATGTTTTGTGTCCTACTCAGTATCTCAGCAATGCTCCATGAGGCAATACTCTTATTCTGATAAGTAGAGATGAAGGTGTGCAAAAAGGAATAGCCAGACCATGATATGGTGATTAGAATAGGTGTTTATTTAAATTCGTTAACTAAAGTGGTGAAGGTGATCATATTCAGAAGAAATTATTTACAATCTGTTGCCGCCTGCGTATACCAGCAGCTGTGTTCTGTAGTTCCCCCTCCTGTTGCAAGCCAGCATCCTCCTCTTCCTCCTCTTCAGGCATGTGTGGCTCTGGTTCCAGGAGGGGAATGTTTCTTCTGATACAAATGTTGTGCAATATTGCACATTTGAGGATGATCCTACAGACCATCTCGGGGGAATATAGGAGGCTACCACCAGTGATTTCGAGGCAGCGGAACCTTGACTTGAGGATGCCGAAGGTCCGCTCGACAATGCTGCATGTCCTCCTATGGGCCTCGTTGTATGTACGCTCTGCAGCTGTACTCGGGTTGCCAAATGGTGTCATAATCCATGGCTGGATGCCATACCCCTGATCAGCTGCAAGAGAAAATGAATGGGATCATGTTGATGTAGCTGGCACTATTGAAAAGACCTTTCATGGCAGTAGTTGTCTTGTGTTGTCTGTGACTCTTTTGTGTAATGATGTGGCATCCTATGCTTGTAGGCTGTACCATCTGCATTGTGTTATTTCCTTGGCTGAACGAGTGTTTGTCTGCTAACCGTTTGTATGTTTTGGGATTTGCAGTGCAGTGTGCCCTCCCTAGCATTGTGACTTGTGATACAGGTGTCTGTGTGTCTTCGCTGGGGGTGAGATGATAGTTCCATGCACAGTTAAAATTGAAAGTGTTGTTAACACGTTCATATCAAAGTACCCTGGACATCCCATACCTTGACACTTATGCAATGTATTAATGTAAAGGTCATTGGGACACTTACAATTTGCAAGGTGACATTTAGGCAACCACACTCATTGACGTCTTCACATTAGGCTGTACAGTAATTTCCAATGTGTGACAGGTTCAATGGTGACCTATGAAACATGGCTAGCGATGTCACAACCTCAGTGTGTTCCTGTCGACATGTTGCTGTTGTGGTGTATGTGTTGTGTGTCCTAGAGGGTTGCTGTGCAGTGTGTATATAAGTAGGTTTTTGTACTTACCAACAAGTAGTCCATTGCCATACCATCCATCCTGGAAGTGTTGATTGATGGTGCAGTGACGGAAGATGTATGAGTCATGTACACTCCCAGGATATTTAGCTACGATGTTGGTGATCAATCCCTGGTGATCGACAATGGCATGCACATTGATGGAATGTGTGTGCTTCCTGTTGCGGTAGAGGTGTTCAGTTGCAGCAGGGGGCACAAGGCGTACATGTGTGCAGTCGATTGCACCAAGGACGTGTGGCAATGCTACTGAAGAGGTAGAACCCCTGTTTTGTTTCCTGCGGCTTCTGCAGTGTGTTAGGGAAGCAGATGTGGCGGGGTGTCAGTCGAATGATGGCGTCCAGTACTTTGGGCAAAAAGGCGGAGAATGATGGTTGTGATATTCCGCCAACCAGGGCACCAGTTGTTTGGAAAAAGCCACTTGCCAGCATGTGAAGTACGGCAAGCAGTTTTGTTTCTGTTGGGATGGTGCGGGGTGTCACCAAAGTGGGGGACAACTGCTGTTCAATGTTTCGCAGCAGCTGCTGAATGGCCTGCCAGTTCAACCGGTACATCTGTATGATGTCGTGTTCTCTGAGGCCCCGAAGGGTTGTTCTTGGGTGGAATATCCTCTCCTGCCTTTTGCGCTGCCTTTGGGGTCCCTGCTGGTGTTGTTGTAGCTGCTGATGTTGCTGTAGCTGCTGTTGTTGCTGCTGGGCTCTGCGTCTGTGTGCACGCTGGATTAGAATCACCTCCATGGCTCCCTGTTGCTGCTCTGCTGCTCTGCTGTTTGTTCTGTGTGTTCTGTTTAAATACAGGCGTGTTTGCCCCATTTTAACACCTTCCCTGAGCCAGGCGTTAATTTTTGACGCAAATCGGGCTGTGCGTCATTTTCTGGCTCCGCCTCCCGGCCATGCGTCATTTTTGCCCGAAAGCATAAATACGACGCACGGCCGTTTAAGTCATTTTTTGGACGGGAACGTCTACCTTGCATATAATTAACGCAAGGCGGGTTGCCGCATCCAAAAAATGACGCACACGGCGGAATTTTGTCGTCCGCGGGCGTCAAAGTTTAAATACAGGCAACGTTTGCACTGATTGTGCGTCAACAAAATTTACGCACAATCGGCGCAGACGGAGTATAAATATGCCCCCCAGTGCTCTGAGAAAAGTGTCACCATGTAAAAATACGTATGTTTCGGTGAAATGTTAGAGACACGATGTACCACTTCGTGCTGGCAACCCTATGTTGTTGCTGCCTTGGGCAAAGCACAATATGAAAGAATGGTGTGATAAGAAATGTAAATGCATTCCTAGGTAAAACAAAAAGCAAGACAGAGGAAAATAAAACATCACCACAAATGTGATTGTTTCTAAAACAATAAAATGGGATAAATATGAAATGTAACTAGGCTAGAGGGCAAAACAGCAGGCCTATTTGCTAAAATAAAGTACAGAAAAAACACAACTAAAATGGCTTTACACAACTTTCCCTTTTAACTCTAATAACACTGAGCGATGGGACGGAGCCAACATGTGTGCTAGATGAAATTGTGCTATGAAAGGAAATGACACAAACACATCTGAGAACCTATTGTTCTGAAGTCCTAAAACCTGAATTATTAGCTACAAGGCATGTTTAGCTGTTTGTTGGCCACAGAGTAATTGTATCTAATATATATTTAGAAACAGTCCTTCACTGTCTCATGGTTGGATGGCTGTCTTGTTCCTATCAGATCTCTGCTATTCAATAGATGTCATAACCACCTATCCTTGTATTTGTCCCACCTAAGAAGCATTTCAGCCTCACTGTGTTTTTATTTGATAAGTTGAATCCTTGCACAGCTAATGTCATGCATTGCAATGCATAATGGAATATTTAATCTACTCCCTCTTTTTTCCTTGTTCTTCCTGGTTCTCCCTCCTTTCCGAACACTCCACTTTCTTTATTTGAAAAATAGCCATCCAGTGCCTGTTTTCATTTTCCAGCCACGTTGCTCCATCCTTCAGCCAGTGCTGTATGAGTGGGCGGCCATGATGGCTGCCCAGGAGTATGCCTACATACACACATGACACTCATCTTAGAATGTTTTTTGTGCTTTAAGAAAACATATTCACATAGGCCTATCCCTACTTGTTTTAATTTTCAATGATCCCGTTGCATTCTTTCTTGACTTCACCAAAGGCAAGAGATAGAAGGTATGAAGCAGCTACCCACTGCACCTGAGCTGAGGGTGGCAGGAACCTGGTTTGGAAAAAAAAAAAAAAAAAAACTATCATATCCATCATTCTTACCCAGATTAATGCTGTTATGCTAGCTTATAATGTTTCAAGATGTATTGTAGCATTCTCAATATGTGTTGTATCATTTTTCAATTGTCCCATTTGGTTTCCATAACAAGAGCTGCTCATTTGTATCTTATAATGTTTCTGTGAGCATAGACAGTTAATGGTTGCTAAATGAATATTCATGGTCCTATAGTTTCTCGACAAAGGGCCTTTATTTACAATTTATGTGTTTTGCCCCTGTATGTTAGGGGCGGCTTCAGGGATGTGACAAATAATATATACAAAGTGTACATAATATACAAATAAAATATTATATTCATTTTAAACAAGATAATCATTTTATCATGTTGATCATTTTAGCTATGACATTCAGTGGGTCATTCCTACCCTGGCGGTCAGAGACCGCCAGGGTAGGGGACGGAGGAAGCACCGCCAACAGCCTGGCGGTGCTTCTGGGGCTATTCTGACCGCGGCGGTAAAGCCGCAGTCAGAAAAGGGAAGCCGCCGGTTTCCCGCCGGTTTCCCGCCGGTTTCCCGCTGCCCCTGTGAATCCTCCACGGGGATTCCGACCCCCTTCCCGCCAGCCTGGTTCTGGCGGTTTTCACCGCCAGAACCAGGCTGGTGGGAACGGTTGTCGTGGGGCCCCTGGGGGCCCCTGCATTGCCCATGCCACTGGCATGGGCACTGCAGGGGCCCCCTAACAGGGCCCCACATTGATTTTCAGTGTCTGCTTGGCAGACACTGAAAATCGTGACGGGTGCAACTGCACCCGTCGCACACCAGCAACTCCGCCGGCTCCATTCGGAGCCGGCTTCCTCGTTGCTGGTGCTTTCCCGCTGGGCGGGCGGGCGGCCTTTTGGCGGTTGCCCACCAGCCCAGCGGGAAAGTCAGAAT
This sequence comes from Pleurodeles waltl, assembly GCF_031143425.1. Lineage (NCBI taxonomy): Eukaryota > Metazoa > Chordata > Amphibia > Caudata > Salamandridae > Pleurodeles > Pleurodeles waltl. The sequence goes on along the minus strand of NC_090443.1, from coordinate 754,450,270 downwards.
GACCGCCGAGGTCTTGAGGGCCTCAGTTTTCAAATGTGATTTAGGATTCAGCACGTGGTGTTCTCAATATTGTTTCAAGCCTGATATCATTGTATTTTGACAAGGGTTCTGCCCCTTCCTCTGTATTAAAATGTACTTTGTTTAAAATGCATATGAAGCTTTAACCCCTTCGCTGCCAGGCCTTTTCCCCCTCCTGTGCCAGGCCTTTTTTTGCCTATTTGGGGCAGTTCGCTCTTAGGCCCTCATAACTTTTTGTCCACATAAGCTAACCAAGCCAAATTTGCGTCCTTTTTTTCCAACATCCTAGGGATTCTAGAGGTACCCAGACTTTGTGGGTTCCCCTGAAGGAGGCCAAGAAATTAGCCAAAATACAGTGAAAATTTTGTTTTTTTCAAACAAATTGGAAAAAGTGGCTGCAGAAGAAGGCTTGTGGCTTTTCCCCTAAAAATGGCATCAACAAAGGGTTTGCGGTGCTAAACTCAGCAGCTTCCCAGCTTTCAGGAACAGGCAGACTTGAATCAGAAAACCCAAGTTTTCAACACAATTTTGGCATTTTACTGGGACATACCCCATTTTTTCAATTTTTTGTGCTTTCAGCCTCCTTCCAGTCAGTGACAGAAATGGGCATGAAACCAATGCTGGATCCCAGAAACCTAAATATTTCTAAAAAGTAGACAAAAATCTGAACTCAGCAAGGGGTCATTTGTGTAGATCCTACAAGGGTTTCCTACAGAAAATAACAACTGAAAAAGAAAAAATATTGAAATTGAGGTAAAAAAACATCAATTTTTCTCTACGTTTTACTCTGTAACTTTTCCCTGCAATGTCAGATTATCGAAAACAATATACCGTTACGTCTACTGGACGCCTCTGGTTTCGGGGATATATAGGGCTTGTAGGTTCATTAAGAACCCGAGGAACCCAGAGCCAATAAATGAGCTGCACCCTGCAGTGCGTTTTCATTCTATACCGGGTATACAGCAATTCATTTGCTGAAATATAAAGAGTAAAATATTGCTATCAAGAAAACCTTTGTATTTCCAAAAAGGGCACAAGATAAGGTGTTGAGGAGCAGTGGTTATTTGCACATCTCTGAATTCCGGGGTGACCATACTAGCATGTGAATTACAGGGCATTTCTCAAATAGATGTCTTTTTTACACACTCTCCTATATTTGGAAGGAAAAAATATAGAGAAAGACAAGGGGCAATAACACTTGTTTTGATAATCTATGTTCCCCCTAGTCTCCCGATAAAAATGATACCTCACTTGTGTGGGTAGGCCTAGCGCCCGCGATAGGAAACGCCCCAAAGCGCAACGTGGACACATCCCATTTTTTTGAAAGAAAACAGAGGTTATTTTTGCGAAGTGCCTACCTGTAGATTTTGGCCTCTAGCTCAGCCGGCACCTAGGGAAACCTACCAACCCTGTGCATTTCTGAAAACTAGAGACCTAGCGGAATCCAAGATGGGGTGACTTGTGGGGCTCGGACCAGGTTCTGTTACCCAGAATCCTTTGCAAACCTCAAAATATGGCTAAAAAAACACCCTTTCCTCTCATTTCGGTGACAGAAAGTTCTGGAATCTGAGAGGAGCCACAAATTTCCTTCCACCCAGCGTTCCCCCAAGTCTCCCGATAAAAATGATACCTCACTTGTGTGGGTGGGCCAGGTGCCTGCAACAGAATAAGGCCCAAAACTTGAAGAGATAGAAGGGATATCACAGCGAGTTTATAAGGGCATATTCTTTTATACATCTTTAGACGGACTCTGCTTTGGGGACCCACATAAGTGAGGTGTCATTTTACTTGGGAGACTGAGGGGAAAACTGGGGAGTAGGAATTTTGTGCTGGAGCGGTGATCCTACTAAGAAAAGTCAGGAAAATATGCTTTTTTATGCAAATTGTGAGGTTTACGGAGGAGTCTGGGTAAGAAAATGTTTGGAGAGCCACGCAAGCCACACCTCCCTGGACTCCTTGCGGTGTCTAGTTTTAAAAAATGTCTGGGTTTTGTAGGTTTCCCTAGATGAAGGCCGCACCCAGGACCAAAAACATAGGTGGGCCCTCCCTCCCAAACACAGGTATTTTTGTAATATATCATTTTGATGTGTGCACATACGTCCGTGATGTGCCAAACAGTAAAATTGTGAAAAGAAACACACTTAGGTTATGTGAAGAAGACCCCTCACCCACCAACCAAGTTGGTGGCATGCTTCATCATCGGGGTCCCACCCGAGGCACCTAGCGTGTCACAGGTGTGCTGCGACGCCTGATTACAGCGGAGCAGGTTTTGTCATTTTTAGCACACATACTGGTTGGATTTGGCACGAAGGTGAGTGATGGTTCAGTGGATCAAATTTTATTAACAAGAGATTTCACAAAAATGAAATGCACTGCTAATAACTGAAAGGCAAAAAACTGAACCAATGACTCACAGCTCGTGAGCTGTAAAGCCGCGACAAGGCACCAACCGCTTTACAGTCCATTCACACACCTTTCATACATGACACGCACAAGACCATTCACACCGCCAGCCACGGGCCCAGCACATTACAACACTCACATCAACAGATCGCGCCACTCAAGGGCCCATCACTTACATACGCCCACATGACTGATACAAGAATCACACCAGCTGATGGGAGTGTGGACTGTCGTTTGGCTGGCACCGCCAGCCAAGCGCCACCCCACGCACACCGCCAGCCAAGCGCCACCCCAAGGACACCGCCAGCCAAGCGCCACCCCAAGCACACCGCCAGCCAAGCGCCACCCCAAGGACACTGCCAGCCAAGCGCCACCCCACGCACACCGCCAGCCAAGCGCCACCCCATGCACACCGCCAGCCAAGTGCCACCCTACGCACACCGCCATCACTTTTTTTGTTTATAAACAACAAAGAAACCACTAATTATAAAATAAGCACAAAACTATAAACACAAAAGCTCTAACTAAATACATGACAGAGATGCCAACCGTGAAACATATGAAAATATAAAACAGACAGCTTACGCTCACGGTATTTCCCAAAAGTTTTTCCTTGTGTGGTAACTTCTAAAACAGCTGGGCACACACAGCCCAGGCTTTGAAGGGCATTCGGGGCAGTACATCCAGCTTTCCCTCCGGATTGATCTCCGGGCACATACTCTACATTTCTTTGTGGGCATGTCTTTTTTGGGAGTGGGAGGAATGTGATCTGGAAAGTGCCGATCTTTCAATCTAGCCACATCCTCCACCACTTCTACTCTAGGAACTCTTGCCGGTTCCACCACAATAAGGCTTTCTATCACCGACTCCTGAAATTTAACAAATGTCATCCTTGACTCAGGTGAACAATCCTTGTATACAATAAAGGCATTAAAAGTTGCCAAATGAAATAAATGTAGGGCCAACTTTTTATACCACACATTAGACTTACGAAGAGCAGTGTAAGGTTCCAACCTCTGATCTACTCTATCAACACCACCCATGTGCCTATTGTAGTCCAAAATGCACGCAGGTTTGCGCACTTCCGCAACCTGACCCCAAACAGCCACAGGGGAAGTACTCTCATCATGGATGGTCGATAGCATGTACACTTCCCTCCTGTCTGAAAATTTCAGAGCTAGCAGCTCATTATTCCGCAAGGCACTGCACTGTCCCCTCTCAAGTTTTTTACAGACAAGCTCCCTTGGATAGCCTTTCCGGTTAGAACGGATTGTGCCACAAGCAACAGTGTCCACCCTAAACAACTCCTTGAACAACTGCACTCCAGTGTAGAAATTATCTACGTACAAATGGTGACCTTTGTTAAACAGCCGTCTAGCAAGTTCCCACACAATTTTTTTGCTAACTCCAAAAGTGGCCGGACAACCAGGAGGGTCAATACTGGAATCCCTACCAGTGTAGACCTGGAAATTATACACATATCCTGTACTGCTTTCTGACAGCAGATACAATTTAATCTTATACCGTGCCCTCTTACTAGGAATGTACTGCTTAAAAACTAAATGCCCCTTGAAAAGGACCAAAGACTCGTCCACACTTATCTCTTTGCCTGGAACATAGACCTCTGAAAACCGATCCACAAAATGATCAAGGACAGGCCTAATCTTAAAAAGGCGGTCACAATCAGGGTGATCTTGTGGCAAGGCTAAAGCATTGTTGCAGGAAATATAGCAGTTGCCATCAAGGGACTAGTAGAACAATAAGAAGCCAGTGACGGCTTCCTGATCAACCCCATCAAAAAAGACAAACCTAAATACCTTTTCATCTCTTCCAGATATGTGGGAACCAACTGAGTAGCTCTAGACTGAGGCTTAAGTCTGGCAGCGTTGTCCCGCAAATATTGCTCTGCATACACATTTGTCTGCTCCACAATCTCTTCCAAAAATACATCGTCCATAAACAAGTGAAAGAAATGGACAGGCAAAAAGTTTTCCGTATTAACTCTACACCCTGGGAGACCAGTAAATGCAGGTAACTGTGGCTGCTCCATGTTTGGGGCAATCCAGGTGTCAGGTCTTCTACTGGGAAACCCTTCAGCCCCAGGCTGCTGCACTCTTGGCACATCAATGTCCTCCTCTAACACAGGCCCTTCATCTGCACTGAGAGTAGCTTCCTCATCAGAAGAATACTCTCGGACAGAAAACTCACTTCCAGAATCTCCTGCTTCCTCCTCTGCCTCAGATGCAGAGTCAGTGTCGTAATCATGGTCTGAAGACGACTCAAAGAGCATGCGAACAACCTGCTGAGCGGTCACTTTGCGGCTAGCCATGATCCTAACAACAAATGGATTGCCAACAACAACTAGCACTAAAATAAGTAATAAACAAAGTGTAGCTTTATCACAAAGAGTTATGTACTACAAAAAACTATACCACTCAGTTGCCTGAAAAAGCTACTCACCAAGCAACTACTCTGCACAGACACAGCAATCACCAATGATATCCCACTAAAAAGAAAAAAGAAAAAAGCAAATTAGACATATGACAACACAAACATCACTGTGCTCAAATCTAAGGACAATGTCAAACACACAATACTGCATTTAGTACACCACCTACAAACATGTCATTCATGCATGTCAACAATACTCCTTTGGAGTAAATTGCTTTCACTTACCTAAAACATGCAACTATGCAAACCGCAGGACAACTACTGCCAAAACCGCAAAGATCCACAGCAAAGGAAGCAAAAGCGTTGAACTAGAAGAAAAAGAAGAAATAAATTGTTATAATCACAAATACAAATACTTTGCCAGTTGACAAACACCCCGCCACCAAGAACTTAGAAGTTGTCCCTGGTTCTTAAGTGGATCCTGCCCCCCTCGGGGGTAGATGGGCATAAAAAAATTGGCCAATCTGCCCCCAAGGGGGGCAGAAATGGGCAACACCTCTGTGCCCCCTTTAGGGGGCGGCCCTTCCCAAAGGGGGCACCCCCAGCACAACACAAAACAAAACAAAAAAATCACTGCCGTATTGGTGGTTTCTGCCTTCCTTGGGCCTACAAAAATAGGGGCAGAGATGGCCAATACGAACTTTCCCCACTTTAGGGGGGCAACGGTTGCCCAAGGGGTTCCCCCAAACACACACCACACAATCCCTGGCGCCTAGTGTGCTTCCACCCCCCCAGGCCCCAGATCGACCAAAAAATGGCTGGTCTGCAATCGGGGGGGCTGAAACAGAAAAAAAAAATAGCCCCCCAGGGGAGCGACTCTTGCCCAAGGGGTTGCCCCCAAAATAAACAATAAAAACAAAATCCCTGGTGTCTAGTGGATTTCGCCCCCCCCCTTGGGGGCAGATCAGCCCAAAAATTGGCAATCTGCCCCCAGAGGGGGGCGAAATACTAAAAAAATAGCCCCCCAGTGGGGCGACCCTTGCCCAAGGGGTCGCCCCCAAAAGAAACTTTACAATAAAAATAAATCCCTGGTGTCTAGTGGATTTCGCCCCCCCCCCCCGGGGGCAGATCAGCTGAAAAAAAGGCGATCTGCCCCCCAGGGGGGGGGGGGGGGTGAAACACTAAAAAAATTGCCCCCCAGGGCGGCGACCCTTGCATAAGGGGTCGCCCCCAAAAGAAACCTAATTGAAAAAATCCCTGCGGTCTAGTGGAGATTCCTGCTCCACGATCGTGGGCCCTGCCCGCGATCGTGGAGCAGGAATCTTGTGAAAACAGGCACAGGGGGAAAGGACAAAACCCTTTCCTTTCCCCTGTGTCTGTTTTCACCCCCCCTGCCCGCCAAAAACGGAAAGGACTCACCTTTTCGGTCCTTTCCTCCTCGCGCGCTGGAAGCAAATGGCTTCCAGCGCGCCCGGCAACACTAGATGACGTCGGCGCACTGTGCGCGCGCTGACGTCATCGGATTGCCGGGGGGGTCGGGTGGAAGGGGAAGGTCTTCCCCTTCCATCCCCGCCTTGGGGGGGGAGGGGGTGCACGGGGGTGCGCTAGCGCTCCCCCAAGTTCCCCTGTGCCTTGGACGAGGTGATCTCGTCCAAAGGCACAGGGGAACTGTAGCCTTGGACGAGATCATCTCGTCCAAGGCACAGAAGCGGTTAATTGTATATAATTCTATTTGTATATGATGTTTATCACAGCCTGGAAGATACATGGATGACCTGAGGGCTGTGCCCAGGAACTTCAACAGAGCATCCATTGTCATAAGGAAATATTAACTGACACTAGGCATCCAACCCCTCTCTCCCCCAGCAAAGCAGTCACCAGTGTCAGAAGGATGTGAGCCACCCCCAGAACTGATTTCAAGTCACCACAGAGGAGAGGCTGCTCTGATGTGGCTTGAGGAGCTCTGTGATGGGGAAGAAAGTTTCTGCCATCTTGTGTATAGGTGGGAAGCAGTATGGGTTGTTTGCAGTAGGCACACATGAAATACTGTAACAGTGGGTAAGGTTGCTTCTGGAAACCTTTACTTCATTGTTTAGTGAGTGGCCAGGAGTTTCTCCCATCCACAGGCTGGTGCCAAGCAGAAATGTGACATCCACAGAACCCTTCTCATTCTCTCCCTCTTGTACCCAGGAAAAAGAAGTGGAATCCATTGGTAAAATGGCTGAACTCCTGTTCAAGCTACATAGAAACAACAAGCTACAAGAGGCCTTTGGTGCAATTTTCCAACAGACCACTTCTAACTGGGCCTGTCCTGGTCCCTGCTGCTGGCCTTTGCTGGAGTGTTTCATCATTCCCAAGTGCTGTTCCTATCTCTTGGACACTTGGCTGGTGTCACAGTGTACTCCTAACTGTTCTTGAAACCTTTCAGCTTCAATCTGAACCTATGAAGCTCAGAGACTCTCCACAGCAACCAATCAATTTCAGTAGGATATCGCTGAGTGGCTATCCATCCTTGTGGAGCTACAGCTTGCAGTCCTGCTCGGCTGGAGGAATTCAAACTCTAAAAATGACCAAGTGCTAACAAAGAAAACATGACAGGGTGATGGCGCCAAAAGATTCCAGCCGGTGAGGGATCTTCTCTGGGCATGAAAGTTACATTTTTCCCACCGGAGCTCTCACATCAAAAGTCGACGGCATCATTGAGACTTTGTCCACAGGCTATCCAACAACACGGAGCCCCTTTTAACTTCAGCCTCCTTCCTTGCCCACTTAGTAGTTTCTGACTTATATTTCAGGTACTTTGCCTGAAGGTAAAACTTATGGCAGTATCTGTATCTGGCCCGTGCTCTATTGCAATCAGCCCCAAACTTGTACCTAGGTACCGGTCAAGTGCAACAAGGTGACCACAGATGACTCTTCATGCTTTTAGTGCTATTTTTATATTTAAAACTATGAAAATCTATATTTCCACTTTCCCCTATTGAAATTGTTTTATTTATTAAAATTGACTCTATTTGTCTAGTGTTATATTTTGCTTTAGCTACAAGCAGGTTAAGGTAAGTTATTTTAGTGACTTTAGTGATTCACCCTAATAAGGATTATGGTTATTACTCGAGGTGAGCTAACGTCCCTCTATCAATGAATACCGTGATTTCTTCCAAATATGAATTAGTGATGAAAGTGATCACCGTCTAATGTAATCAGATTTAGCCTCACAGGGATCAATGCTAATATTAAAAATACCTGATGTTTCCTAAAACACCTAGCTCATTAATTAGATTTCTGAAGTTGATTCATCAAGTGCACATCTTCATAAAACCCCTGATAAAAATATACTCATATCCCATAGGATGGGTCTATTGGGTACCAGATATCTCAATACAAAGGCACTCATTATGACATTGGCGGTCAGCTGACCATCATGCCAGCGACGGTGGTAGTACCGTTGCCAGGCCGGCGGTAATGACCGCCAAATAATGACCATGACCCCTCCCATAGACAACCAATGTACCACACCAAACACCAGTGCGGTACGAACACTGAACATGGTGGTAGCCACATACAGGCAGGCGGAAGACAAAGATCCAGCCACCATATAATGACATAGCACACCACCAGGATTTCCTGGGCGGTAGCAATGCCACCAAAAGCCTGGCTGTAACACATCATATAAAAGGAGACACTGACCTCCAGGGACACAGAGGAGTCACGGCCATCATGGAACCTGAACTGCAAGTCTTCCCGATGCTGTACCATGCCATGGCCGTCCTGGAGCACCAGTGCTGACGAAGATGACAACGATGAGTACAGCCACCTAGCACACAAGGAGGGAGAGGAGAGTGACACACACATGTACGACACACACCATTCACACACACAACACACCCAGAAGCAGAGTAAATCAACTTTAACAGAACCCAGGCGCAAAGAAAGCCAGGACACACAACTCTGTAACAACCACTGTAATCATGAAGAGCCCAAATCCAAAAAAATACAGAACTGCATATTTACATGCAGGCCTAATGGCCGGTTCAGAGTCTGTAATGCCCACAGGGCAAAGTCCAAGACCCAACTTGACTCCTGACAACATCGGGACTCCACTGTTCAGGGGCATCATGTTGGAAATGGGCAGGCACCTCAGGGGGTGGGAGGATGAGGTGGGTGAGGGGGCTTCTCATTGGGAATGGGTTCCTTGGCCTCTGGTATGGGAAGTCGCTCCTTGGCTTCTGGTGGTTTGGGATGGAGCTCCTCTGCTTTTGTTTGGGAGTGGGCTTCTCGGCTTTTGTTTTTTGAGGGGGATCCTTGGCTTTTGGTTTGGGAGGGGTCTCCTTGGCCTTTGTTTTGGAGGAGGCTCCTTGGTTTTGGGTTTTTGCTTGGCGGGGTGGCACTTTAGCCTTCCGTTTTGGGGATGGAGGAGTGGCCTTGAAGTGGGGGGCATCGCACTCATGTGCTACTTAGTGATAGCTGAAGACTCCTACGGGCAGGACGGGGGGGAGGAGGGAAGAGGTCAAGGGGGGAAAGGAAAAGCTTCTTGGCCAATGGGGTGGGAGGAGGAGGTATGCTGGACTTGGGTGCAGGTGCATGGACAGCGGGCATGTGTGAGGTTGGCGATCTGAGTGCAAGCGTTTGTTTGTCTTTGGAGGGGGAGGACATGTGGATGGATATTGTGGTGGTGTCTGCAAGTGAGGCGGGTGTGCTGCATGAGTTGGTGATGGTGGTGACTGCTTACATGGTGTATCGGGTGCATGTCTGCGGGTCCGCTGTTGTGGTGACTGTGGGCATGGCTGTGCAGGTGGCAGGTTCAGGGACTGTTGATGCAGTGCATGCAGGTATGAGTGCGGGAGGAGGAGGGGGAGACAATGGAAGAAGTGGATGATGTTGTGTGTGCATCTGTGTGTTGGCTGTGTGAGTGCTTGTGGACTGAAGTGTGCTGCCTGTGTTTGTCTGTGCAAGTCTTGTCTGTTGTTTTGTGTGCATGCTTGTCAGAATGTGTGCGTGGGATGGGTTTGGGTTGAGGAGACAGGGACTGAGAAGTGGTAGTTGGAGGGGGGACAGAAAAAAAGGGACACTGGCTGCTGTCAGTGAAGAAGCCAGAGCCTGAAACGATTTCTGTAGGGCCGCCAAGCCACTGTGACTGTCCTCCGCAAAGGCAATGTATTGCTGCATCTGGGATGCCAGCCCCTGAATGGCATTCACTATGGTTGACTGCAATACAGAGATGGATCTCAGGAGGTCAATAGCCTCCTCACTGACGGCAGCAGGGCTGACTGGGGCAGGCCCTGAGGTGCCTGGGGTGAAGGAGATGCCCACCCTCCTGGGTGAGCGGGCATGGGCAACTCAGTTGGGGGCTACTGAGAGGACGATGCTGGTACGGGGTGGCAGTAGAACCTGTAGCTGGGGTGGTCCCAGAGGGGTCTGCCACCACCAGGGAGCTCCCATCAGAGGAGGAATCAGAGTCAGATGTATCATCTCCAGTCCCCCCCATGGTGCTCCTCTCGCCCTCCGTCCCACTGGTCCCCTCAACATCGGTGGACTCTGCCTCATAGGTCCCATGGGTTGCAGCTCCCTCACTCGCCGGTGCCCCTGCTCCTTCGCCAGATGATGCTATTGCACAGATGGACAGGATGACAAAAGGATAGAGGGGGAAAGAAAAGGAGTAAAGGGTCAATCACAGCACAGATGGCATACACATCACTGTCACACACTGAGACCAAGAATAGGCAGTATGGACTACACTGGCATACCATTGGCTAAGTACCACAGTAGGTAGGAGCCAAACACTGCCATCTGCACACCAACTGGAACCAACTAAGCCTTGTCTGCCATGGAAAGCCAGCTACTATCAAAACATGCATTTCACCCAATAACCTAAGCTGGACCATGCACCAATGTCTACACTGGCATATTGGGAGCATTCACTGACTAGTACCCTGCACCCAAACCCCATGTCAGGCAACAGAGATGGTTGTCAAACACAATGTACTTACCCCTAATGGCTGCTGTGCTGCCCTCAAGCGCCCATCCAGCTCTGGGTAGGCCACCGCCAGTATGGGGGCCATCAGTGGGGTCAGGTTTCGACGGGCACCCCTCCCTCGTTGGGAGGCTGTCCCCAGCTGGGCCTCCACGGCCCCAGCACCTCAGGTCCTCCCACCATTTCCTGCAGTGGGTGCCCCGCCAACTATGGACCCACAGGGTTCGCACACTCTTGGCGATGGCATGCCACAACCCCCTTCTTCTGATGGGCGTTGACCTGCAGAGGAAACACAAACAGAGGGACACCATAAACCAGACAATCCAGCCTGTCACACATATGGCCTACATACTGCATTTGTCCCTCATCAGGCATGCACATGACCCATATCTATGCATTAACACTGCTACCAGCCATAACCCCCAAATGACACACTGCCAGCACATATACACATCTACATGCAGCCATCTGCATGCAACGTACCCATCATGTAGTCACCTGTTGGTCTGGAGGCCCATACAACTACCCATACAGGGGTAGGACCCCATCCACGAGCCTCTCCAACTCCTCAGTTGTGAAGGCTGGGGCCCTTTCCCCTGTTGCACGAGCCAAGGCAGGTTCCAGATATAGGTCACAGCAGCACACGCAATGTACTAACCACTGTGGGGGAATTGGAGGAGGAGGCAAGCACCTGTGTATGGACCCCTTGTGGACTTGACCACACTGGAGGACAGGCACATCATACTCATCTATTGTCTGGACAGGGCCACAATTACAGAACTGTTTGCACAATTGGAGCCTGATCTGCTACCTGCTATCTGTTGCACCACAGTAATACCCCTTCTTGTGCAGGTACTGTCAATGTTCCATGTTTTACTGGCAACTGACTCTTTCCAGGTGACAGTGGGCTTGGCAGCAGGAATGTCACAACCAATGTTCTCTATTGTGCTTGCAAGGGTTTTGTCTGTCTTGCTCAAACACTTGTGCAGCTAAATTTCATTCCTCCAGGTAGATGAACTGCCCACTGTGAAGGCTGGATTCTATACAATGTGACATATACCACATGGTATGGGGCCTTTGATGGGACCCAATTTGCCTTAGCCCCCTGCCGGGCCAATGAACAAGTGTACAGGAATAGGAAGATTTTACACTCACTCAACGTCAAGATGGTGTGCCTTGCTGACCAGTACATCTTCCACGTCACTGCCAAGTATCCTGGGTCAGTGCATGATGCCTTTGTCCTGAGGAATAGCAGCATTGCACAGTTGATGGCACAACTTCAGAGGCACAGAGTGTGGCTTATAGGTGAGCCTGAGTCCCCACCCAATGTATGTCAGTGTATGCCTTCAGGAGTCTTATGGTGGATCCCTATAGTACTCCCTGGAGAAGGTCTACAGGACTGTTTTTGTGTTCTGCATGTTCCACCACAACTTGGCCCTCAGATGCCATGTGCCCTATCTGAAAGAGGAGGGGGGTGACAATGCAGCTGTGGCAGCAGTGGACATTAAGGACAGTGAGGAGGAGGAAGAGGAGGAAGATGTGGACAACAGGACACATATGATACCTCAGTCCTTTCAATGACACTTGGGTAAGGTTGTTGAACTAAACATTTCTCCATTTCAGGGTTGTGCTGTGTGGCTGTAGCATAATGCCAGTCACTACCTTTGCATCCCATCTGACTGTCACTTATGCCTTCCTTATTGCAGATGTTGCTGTGGTAACACCAGTGTAATGCTGTGATGTTTATAGACTACTGAGACACATTTGTAGGATGGATCAACATATAACTGGACATTAGCACAGATAATGCAGTTCATTACAGTACAATACAGTGTACATTACCTTCAGATAAAGCACTATTACTCAAGTTGTGTCCAAGGGTGTTTAATAAAAATTGGTATACAATTCAAAGTGCAATAGAGTGGGGTGATGGTTGGGAAAAGTCCAGTGTAGTGGGACAGTCTGTTTGTTGTACAGGTCCAGTGTCCAAGGGCCCATTGGAAGGGGGGCAATGGCAGTTCAAAGTGGACAAGTTGACACAGTGTGACACAAGGGGGACATTCAGGAGCGGCTCATGCCCTGGCAGTGGCCTTGGTCCTGGCAACTTTCTCTGGTGTCTGTCTGGGTCGCAGGGACTGTTTGTTGGGTGGTTCAGTTTCTGCAGGGAGAGGGCTGCAGGTGGCCTTTGGGTCCTGTGGCATGGCCTCCTGTCCACCAGCTGCAGCAGATGTGGAGGGCTGGTCAGTACACTGGTTAGTGGAAGGAGCCTGCTGGTGTGCTGTGTACTCCCTCATGATATTGGCCATGTCACCCAGCACCCCTGCAATGGATACCATGGTGGTATTCAATCACTGTAATTCTTGCTTGATCTCCTGGTAGTGTGCCCTCTGCAGCCGCTGGTTCTCCTGCATGATGTTTAACACCTGACCCATCTTGTCCTGGAATTGTTGGTAAGCCCCCAGGATATTAGTGAGTGCCTCCTGGGCAGTCAGTTCCCTGGGCCTGTCTTCCCCCGGGTGCACAGCTGTCCTCTGACTGTCCCTGCCCTCTGTGCCTGTGTCCCCTGAACAGTGTGTCCACTCCAGCTGACCCCAGGACCCTCATTGTCTTGCCTGTGAGGTGTGGACTCGGGTCCCTGTACAGGTGGGCACACTACTGAATGACTTGTCCTGGGGACAAAGGTCTGGGGATGTTGGGTGGCTGCTGTGATGTTGGATTCTGAGGGGGAGGCTTTGTAGTGGACTGGGTGTGGTATGGGATAGCTGACTGACCAGTGGTCTCTGATGGGCCAGAGAGTTCATCCACATCCAGAGCTCCAGAGTTGCTATCATCACTGGGGGCATTGTCTGGTGGAGGACTGGATAGCCGTGGCAACTCCTTGCCACTGAGATTGGCTGGGGCACCAGTGGGGATGTAAGCGGTGTATTATGCAACATGTCTGTGACATATTCTGTATCACTAGCTTCCCCAATGTTATTGCTGTTGCTCTGGCACCTTTGGTTGTATATGGTGATGGATTGTGAGATTGTTAGTTCCCCATGCTGTGCATGCATTGGTGGTGGGTGTACATGCAGGGCTGGAAGGGATGTGCATGCGGTGGGTATGGCATGCAGGGCTTGGCATCTAATTTTGCTAATTGTGGTGGTGCACTGTGTGGGATGGATTGGAGTGATGGGTGTCAGGGTGAGTGGTCATCGTGGCATGCAGGTATGGGGGAGTGATAGGTAGTAATAGTTGACTCAGCAGTGTCCAGTCCTCCAGCTACTCCAGTGAATCACCCAGGATTGCCAAGACTTGCTCCTCTCATGCTGTCAGCTGTGGGAGAGGAGGTGGGGGTCCACCACCAGTTCTCCTGATGGTGAGCTGGTGCCTTGCTGCAATGGAACGCATCTTCCCCCGTAGGTCATTCTACCTCTTCCTTATATCGTCCCTTGTGCATGAATGTAGTCCCACAGCATTCACCCTGTCCAGGATCCTCCACCATAGCTCCATCTTCCTGGCAACGGAAATCTGCTGGACCTGTTCTCCAAACAGCTGTTGCTCTACCCTGACAATTTGCTCAACCATGTCCCACAACTCCTCATCGGTGAAATGGGGGTGCCTTTGTGGTAATTTAGGTGTTGTGTGGTGTGTGTACATTGTGCAGAGGGTGATGTGTGAAGTGGTGGGGTGTGTGGTGTGTGTCTGATAAAAGGTAGTTGTGATATGTGTGTGCAGTTCTCTTTCGGACTGATGTCGCAAAGAGAAGCCGTCTTCTTGTTTTTGCGAAGGATTGTGGGTGATGTGGGTGTGTGTATTTGTGTCAGGTGTAGGTTTTTTGTTCTGGCCAATGTTGTCTTGTTTTGTATTTTGGGTGACCTTTTCCACTGCAGCGGTGTTCACCACCAATGGTTTACCGCCATTGAATGTCCGCTGTGGTGATTCATGGGTCATTATTTGGAGGGCGTAGTATTGGTGGCGTAATGGTATGGGTGGTAGTACCAACAGTTTATCATGTTCAGTGGGTCTGGTGGATTTGTGGTTGCGGCTGTTTTCTGTCGGTTTTGTGTGTATGTGTCATAATCTGGTAGACGGATGTTCATCGCCACAGCGGTATATTGGCGGTAATCACTGTGGCGCTATTTGGTATTTTCCGCCAATGTCATAATGAGCGCCAAAGTCTTTTCCAAGGGTACCAATATCTTTTCTTCTGTATGTCAGCCATCTGGAATACATGACTTGCAGTTAATGGTATATTTTGATTCCATTCTCTTCAAAGCTATTGCCCCTCTTATATTTCTGAGTGCTCTGCCTTTTCCATTATAGCATAAGAGGTTATTATTCCCATAGTGAACGTCCCTGAAATACCTTGCTACAAGATGTGTTTCACCTATATTACAAAAAGGTGCTCAAGGATGCATTTCTTAACTGTAACAAAATTCTACACACATAAACAAACAGAAATTACACCAATGTGTATCTTGTAAAGTGGGTATTCCAGGATAAACTTTTAGATATCTTTTAATGTTTTTCTTGATATGGAATTATTGATTCCGCTAAATGTACACAAGTTTTATTATTTTAATATTTGATGAACCCAGCTCCTTGATCCAACAAGGTAAATTATTACTTGTAGGATAAACTTGGATATGTTTATCCCTCAAGGACAGTGCCCTGTTGTATGTAATTTAAAGTGCATCTCCTACTTGCTCTCCCACTAATTAGTCAGTTTATAATACCTGTTAATGTTTACAATAGACCATCCTCATAGTCTCTTCTTTAATATCTGCAGTGAACGGTCTAATTTGTGGGGATTCCTCTCTACTTTTCAGTACAACTTTGGTGATTGCTTACTTCAAGACCCAGAAACATTGTAACATGTTCTCATTATTCAATATTCATACCTCATCAGTGGTACAATTTCCAAACACACGCAGAAACATCTCATGGAAGTGTCCAACTTAACAACAGGCAGATGATGATACACCCTGTGTCTGAGCACTGTTGTCTGATATGGTTTTACTAAATAGACTTCTGTGTATCATAGGTTTTGTCCCACATCTTTAAATTAAAATAATGCAATGACGCACTGAATGCACTTGTGAATTTCTAATTCATCCATTCTTCTTCATATATTTAACTAATAGCTTGGGTTAATCTCTTACCTCTATCCCAAACTACAAAAAGGCCAACTATGAACCCCGGCCAAAGTTTTCAATCTTGTGCATATTCTACCAAGTGTTAGGACTACTCCTCCTATCAGCCCGAAATTTCACTTTTTTGTGGGTACATAAGGTATTGTTTATTACTTGGTGTTTTTTTGTGAACCATAGCAAGACACTTTCATGTTTTCATACCATTACCTGCACTTTATCTGTTTTTTGTGAGAGACTGTCATCCCAGTTGGCATGTCCCCTCTGCCCTCATATATTGAAGCAGATGACCTTCCACATTGCCTAGAACCATACTTTGCCCTACATTTAGGGCAGGCTATGAGGATAACATCCAGAAAATACAAGTTGCTTCACTTTTAGGGAAGGCCCTTTGTTCTCCTATTTGCATTCGCAGAAGATCATGTCCCTGAAAGCCTCTGTCACCCCCATGAGAGATGTGGAGGTGGTAGCCATCTTGGGCATGGCCCTTAGTTCCTAAGATCAGCCAGGAAAAGAGTGTTGCAGTTACAGTTTGGCTGAATCCTTGCCACTTACCTGTTGGTGCTGATTGATGTAGTGCATTGTGTTTCTTTGTCCATCGTAGGGCAGTCAACAAACTACCTGGAAGATAAAAGGAAACAAGAATCTTTCAAAAAACATAACATCGAGGTAGGAGTGATTCACCGTAAAAGAGTACATATAAAAAACAAGAAACTGACTACCACTAGCCTTCTTATAGTGTCTGGACACAATTCAACCCTATTTAATTATGTGAAAAAGACTGCAGATATTTGCAACATTTGAAAGCTACAGCAAGTCTTGAATAAAAGACAGCTTAGCCAAGAAAGAAAGAAAGAAACTAAAAATGAAAATAGACTCAATTTATGCTAGACTTGACAGCTTTGGGTTGCCTCTCTCCAAACTTTTTTTCTCACCCGTCTATCTTTGCTGATCTCGTTTCTGTTGGCCTTAGGACTCTGTACACTTGAGCACGGCTAGCCAGAGCTAAAGTCTGTGTGATCTCTCCTTTAAACATGGTGAAACTGGTTTACACCCAAATGGCACATTTAATTTACTTTTAAATCCCTAGTAAAGTGGTACCACATGTACCCAGGGCCTGTAAATTAAACGCTACTAGAGGGCCTCTAGCACTTACTGTACCACCCACTTAATTAGGCTTATAAACAGGGCTTAACCTGCAATCAGAGATTAAACTGCCATTTTTACCTAACCTTTTGCCAGGCATAAACCTTCCTTTTAAATACTTGTAAGTCACTCCTAGTTTAGGCCCTAAACATCAAATAGGCCAGAGTGCAGTGTATTTAAAAAGTTGGACATGTACTTTTAACTTTTACATTTCCTGGTAGTGAGAAACTCTCAAATGCATTTTTCATTACTGCACAGCCTACATTTCCCATAGGATACAATTGTGTTAACTTATTACATTTAGGGCCAAATGTACAAAGTTTTTTTGTGTTTCCAGATGAGCCGATTCTCTGAATCGGCCCCCTTGCAAACATAAAAGGGCTTTTTGAAATGTACAAATCCCTATTTGTGTTTCGGGAACCTATTACCGAATCTTAAAGTGGGTTTGTGATTGGGTACAAGGAAGGGGTGTGTTTATGGTGTCCCTTTCTAATACGGAAATGCAGAGGGATGTCTGAATGTTTTGCGACCCAATTGTGATTGCAAAACATTCACATTTTACCACCAACTTAAAGTAGGTGGCAACCAATTTGCAAATCGGAAGGAGTCCCCAGGAGACCTCTTCCCCTTTGAGAATGGTTGTAAAAACATTTTTAAGATTAGGCAGTGGTCCCATGGACCATTGCCTACTCTGAAAAAATTAAAAGAAAACTTTTCATTTTTTTAAAAAATGCATTCCATTTTCCTTTCAGGAAAAAGGGCAGTATTTTAAAAAATAGATTTCTTTATTGAAAAACAATCACGGATTTGCTGATCTGCAGACACCAGCAGGCTACAATCCCTGTGAATTTTGCGATTCCCAATGGGTCACAAACCGAGACTTACATCATTAATATTCATGAGTTATGTTGGAAGTGGATTATTGGTAAGATTAGGTAAGTACCTACACTTATCATGAGCAACAAGACTTAACTTAGGAGATATAGGCCCTCATCATGACTTCAGCTGTCTTTTTCTCAGACTGCCAAAGTCACGCCGACCACATGACCGCCAGAGGTGGCGGTTTCAGACCACTATATTATGGCTGCTAGCTGCTCTCCGCCACTATTTGGTAGGGAAGCTGCCTGAAGCCATACTGGGTGTCGGCGGTCTACTGGAGCTTGCTCTGTTGCCACTGCCACGTCACCACAACACAGCCCGCCGTATCACTACAATGTAGATGGCATGGTGGTGTTGTGTTGGCGAGGCGCTGGCAGCAGAGCAGGGTCCATGGACCCCGTTCCCTCTAGGATGACCACCTCGACCTGGCCTAGCAGTTCGGGCTGGACTGTTCCCATGGGGAACAGGGTCAAGACTGATTTGCATATGGCTGGGTCCAAACTGGAATGGCATGGGCAGCAAAAAAACGATGGATTTAGGCCCAGATCACTGTACTGGGGGTGAATGTTTGACAATGTTCAGCATTCCGTCCATCACTTGTTGTTTTTGCTTTGTCGCCCTAAGTGGGAAGGGTATGCCCAGACGTGGGTCCCGTGCTTCCCATGCCACTGGATTCAAGCTAGCCTGGCTGATGAGGGGTGAAACCCTGAAACCAGTCCCAGGATGCTTGTTTCCAGTCCAGGGAAGACCTGGCCTAGCAGTTCGGGCTGGACTGTTCCCATGGGGAACAGGGTCAAGACTGATTTGCATATGGCTGGGTCCAAACTGGAATGGCATGGGCAGCAAAAAACCGATGGATTTAGGCCCAGATCACTGTACTGGGGGTGAATGTTTGACAATGTTCAGCATTCCGTCCATCACTTGTTGTTTTTGCTTTGTCGCCCTAAGTGGGAAGGGTATGCCCAGACGTGGGTCCCGTGCTTCCCATGCCACTGGATTCAAGCTAGCCTGGCTGATGAGGGGTGAAACCCCGAAACCAGTCCCAGGATGCTTGTTTCCAGTCCAGGGAAGACCTGGCCTAACAGTTCGGGCTGGACTGTTCCCATGGGGAACAGGGTCATGACTGATTTGCATATGGCTGGGTCCAAACTGGAATGGCATGGGCAGCAAAAAACCGATGGATTTAGGCCCAGATCACTGTACTGGGGGTGAATGTTTGACAATGTTCAGCATTCCGTCCATCACTTGTTGTTTTTGATTTGTCGCCCTAAGTGGGAAGGGTATGCCCAGACGTGGGTCCCGTGCTTCCCATGCCACTGGATTCAAGCTAGCCTGGCTGATGAGGGGTGAAACCCCGAAACCGGTCCCAGGATGCTTGTTTGCAGTCCAGGGAAGACCTGGCCTAGCAGTTCGGGCTGGACTGTTCCCATGGGGAACAGGGTCAAGACTGATTTGCATATGGCTAGGTCCAAACTGGAATGGCATGGGCAGCAAAAAAACGATGGATTTAGGCCCAGATCACTGTACTGGGGGTGAATGTTTGACAATGTTCAGCATTCCGTCCATCACTTGTTGTTTTTGCTTTGTCGCCCTAAGTGGGAAGGGTATGCCCAGACGTGGGTCCCGTGCTTCCCATGCCACTGGATTCAAGCTAGCCTGGCTGATGAGGGGTGAAACCCCAAAACCGGTCCCAGGATGCTTGTTTCCAGTCCAGGGAAGACCTGGCCTAGCAGTTCGGGCTGGACTGTTCCCATGGGGAACAGGGTCAAGACTGATTTGCATATGGCTGGGTCCAAACTGGAATGGCATGGGCAGCAAAAAAACGATGGATTTAAGCCCAGATCACTGTACTGGGGGTGAATGTTTGACAATGTTCAGCATTCCGTCCATCACTTGTTGTTTTTGCTTTGTCGCCCTAAGTGGGAAGGGTATGCCCAGACGTGGGTCCCGTGCTTCCCATGCCACTGGATTCAAGCTAGCCTGGCTGATGAGGGGTGAAACCCCGAAACCGGTCCCAGGATGCTTGTTTCCAGTCCAGGGAAGACCTGGCCTAGCAGTTCGGGCTGGACTGTTGCCATGGGGAACAGGGTCAAGACTGATTTGCATATGGCTGGGTCCAAACTGGAATGGCATGGGCAGCAAAAAAACGATGGATTTAGGCCCAGATCACTGTACTGGGGGTGAATGTTTGACAATGTTCAGCATTCCGTCCATCACTTGTTGTTTTTGCTTTGTCGCCCTAAGTGGGAAGGGTATGCCCAGACGTGGGTCCCGTGCTTCCCATGCCACTGGATTCAAGCTAGCCTGGCTGATGAGGGGTGAAACCCCAAAACCGGTCCCAGGATGCTTGTTTCCAGTCCAGGGAAGACCTGGCCTAGCAGTTCGGGCTGGACTGTTCCCATGGGGAACAGGGTCAAGACTGATTTGCATATGGCTGGGTCCAAACTGGAATGGCATGGGCAGCAAAAAAAACGATGGATTTAGGCCCAGATCACTGTACTGGGGGTGAATGTTTGACAATGTTCAGCATTCCGTCCATCACTTGTTGTTTTTGCTTTGACCACCTCGACCACCAGGTAAGGTGACTGAACGACAAGGGAGGGGAGGTGTTGAGTGTTGTGTGCGTGAATGGGTGTGTGTTTGTGTGAATGAAGGGTGGTGGGGGTAGTTGTGTATGTGTTTGTGTGCATGTGTGTACAAGTGTCTGTTTGCCCGTGTGACTGCGTGTATGCAGGGGTAGTGGGAGTATGTGTACGTGTATGTGGGGGGGGAGTGTCATTGCCATGTATACATGAGTGTGTGAATGAGTGAGCGTGGATGTGTGCATGTATGTATGTATGTATGGTGTGTGTTAAACTGACACCAAAGCAAATAAAATTGGATAAGGGGAATCAGAGATATGAATGTTTAAAGAATTAATTTTTGCTATCGCATTGAAACAAAAAGCGCCAATCTGGTCATCTGGTCGCACCTCGACCGGGACAAAGTCAAAGTTTCAGGCTGACCGCAATGGAGCCCTGCTCGGCTACAGTGAGAGGGAGGCCTCGGTCAAAAGTTTACCTTCGGACTAAGTCATTTTCTTGAAGATTTTCTTCAGTGGGACGAAGTCACAAATCCAATCCAACCTCCCTGGACCCCTCTTCGGATACACGTCGCAGGAAACCTCGGTTAAGATCTCTATGTTCTGACTTAGACAATTTTCTGAGACGAAAATGTTTGGGCCAAAGCTGAATCTTGATCTAACGTCCTTGGAGCCCTCCTCAGATATGCTGCGCGGGAAGTACTGGTCAACTTTTTACCTTTGGACTTAGTCACTTTTTTGGAGCTTTTTCTCTCCGACGTCGTACGACCCTCCACAGCAAGCCAATTCTGAGTCAACATCATCGAATTGCCTTTCCAGGAGCCCCCAGTGAAATCTTGAAAGTACAGGCTCCGGAGCTTTGCAAGTCAGGCCAAGTTGAACTTGCAAATCAGGCCGGGTCGGGATCGACGTAAGCCGGCTTGACTCTTGACAGCGGGTTGGTACCTTCATGAAGCTTTTTAGCAAAAGTTCTCCAATCTTCTCCAAACTTCTGGATCTTCTTCCAGAAGGTCTTTGAAGGTCCTTTAGGAGTCCATAGCTCACCCCAAGGTTCCAGAAGCTCTGAGTTGCTCCTTGAGGATTAGGACTCCAACTCCCAAAATGCACCTGGCTCAGACTCCAAAAAGACCACTGGACAGTGGTCAGCTGGTTAGTTTCTTCAGGACTTGGGGCACCCGAATCTGGTTGGCTATTTATCACCTGTAGCAAGCAGGGAGTCCTTTCTGGGACCAGTTGAAGCAAGGCAAAGTCCTTATTGTGGTGAAGCCCAAGTGTGCAGCTGGTGCAGTCCTTAAGAGTGCAGTGTCCAGGTGCAGGTCAGGGGTCCAGCAGGGCAGTCCTTTTTCTTCTGATGTTCTTCCTTGTAGGGATCTGAGGTGTGGGTGCAGCTCTGCCATATTTATCCATGCTCCTGGGGTGGAAAGCAGTGGGGTTCACAGGCAGGCTCCTTCCCCCTTTGATGACCACTTTCTGGGAAGTGTGACAAAAATCAATCCCAGGGAGCAACATTCTTCAAAAATCCAACATGGCAGAAAGTGATTTTTGGAGGTTAGATCTTTTGCTGAGAGAACTTCCCCATACTTGATTTACTTGTCTACATAGCTCATTTTGTGGGAACATTTCTTTGGGATCAATTATGGCACTTTAGATTAGTGATTCTAAGAATAAGATTGGATGGCTGTCTTTTAGTCTCAGACCCCGTCAAGTATATTTATTGTACCCTGGTGTATGACATTTGCTGACATTTTATGGGTTTAGAGATGTTGTCTTTTATATTATCGGAATAAGAAACATTTTACATCTATACTGTTATGGTTTTAACTGAAAAAAAAAAAATTAGTTTATTGTGTCCCTTTTTTATATTCTCTTTTATATGTATTGCACTTTTATGGTATGTTTCTCTTACCAAAATAAAGTAAATGAATGAAATGAAAAAACTGTGCCAAGAAAGCCCACATTGTTTTGTGGTCAATAAAAAAAAGTGTCAGACTTCATATTGGGAATAATATGCCATCACACGGAAAAATCACCCAGAAGCTGTTTTCACTCTAGATATAATGCTACAGTTTGCACAAGCACATCTAGATCTAAATAAAGCATTTTCTATCTCAACCTGGAAAATGCTGAAAAAAATTACTCTGGGTTATTTCTGTACCCAGGGCCCTTATTTAGAGTTTGGCACACACTACACTCTATCACAAAAGTATTGGATAACCAATCCATTGTATTAAAAGTGCCTTTATAGCCTATGTCACTGGCAATACTCTAAATAAGGTCTTGTCTGAGCAAAAAATGGCGAAGAACTGATTTCTCCCCTGCCCCTCCTCCCTTGTCTTACTCCAAAGCCTGAATACTCATACATGGCTAGGAGTTACCACCCCTGCTACGAGAGGACAATGGCTTGGTCTCTGGGGTGAGGAAGGCAGAGACAACTTCATAGGAATTAGCCACCTGGGAGGAGGATCAGGAACAGTTGGCAGAACAAAAGACAACCCTGGCACTTCTTTTTTTAACTTGGTTCTGACCAATGGGCCTGACAGAAACCCCTTCAATTCCTTCCCATGGCACTCCTTGACTCTGTGACTCTAACCCTAGCAGGAGGAAAAAACAGATTGGAGCCTGACAAAGGGGAGAGTATATTATCTGAATGGGAGAGTGGCTAGGGAAGGAGAAAAGCCTTTCCAGATGGAGAAAGGGGATAGTAGCCTTTGATGTAGGGTTAATGAAATTTTTTGCAGTGAAGCAAAGAAGAAATGCTAAAAAAGGAGTTGTAGATAGTGTGAGATAGCAGACAGGGTTTGGTGTAGAACATTCTCCAATCACTGGCAAGGACACAGGATAAGACCGACACCTAACCATCACCTCATAAACACATTCTTGGGCCTGGCCACAAAAAATATTGAAGAAAGAAGATTGTTGTATTCTCTATTTACTTACCTATGTGTGGAATGTTGGGGGTACGCTTCCAGTCTTTCTCTGTTCTGTCTTTAGAACATTAACTTCTGTTTGCAGTTGGAAGCAGAGCAGATGAGGTGTATGCTGATTGGCTCACTTTTTATTCTTCAAGAAATAAAAGAAGACTACTGTATTCCTGTATCAAAGGTATGAAAGTCTCCTAATTGGTAGAAACATCGAAAACTACATATTGTTAATGACTTGCTGTGGTACTCAATTAATACCTGAAGCTCTCTAGTCCTTTTCATCACTCAAGAAGGAATATGGGAGCACATCATTGATATCCTGGATTAATTGTTGGCTGTGGTTGCATTATAAGTCAAGTTGTCAGGATGGCCACTCTGGGGACAACAGTGCCAACCTGGATGAACCGCACAGGAGAATTTCTGGGTGACATGAAAGTCAGGCAAGGATTGGAGTCCTTCACCCAGGCAGACTGATGTGACATGTCTTCAATCATATGTGCAGTACATCAAGTAGCATTGCTGATGTTTGTACTGTGCGTGCAGCTATTTTGGATCCAATACAAGGATTTCTATAATGCCTGCCGGCCCTATTATTTTTACCTCAACTTGCTTTGTGCATCGTTAAATTCTTGGCTGCATAGAACCCACTGAACCCGGGTGCTGGACAACTCTTGTATTTCATGCCTTCAGTGGATTCAGTAGAAAGTAATTATTGTTTTCATTTTGGAGTATCCCTTCTGATGTTTCTGTTAGTGTATATATGTATATATACACGCATATATAATATGTATACATATATATATATATATATATATATATATATGCACACACACACACATATATATATATTTATAGATAGATACAGAGATAGATAGATTTGTTACTGTACTTTTCCCACCTTAACTTCTTAACTACTGAAGGAAGTTTAGTACTATATCATCAGTTGGTTATGTGAAGCACCCTACACATTTTTTGACTAGTCCCTGTTAAACCCTTTGTGGAGTGGACGAGGTCGTTTCATGCTTTTCAGAAATATTTTGTAGCTATTGAAGCTGTTTAATTATTCTCCCACAAGGAAGTTTCTGTCACTTTTCAATTGCCTGGGAGCTGAAGGTCAGAAAACATTTGACTGCTTACCTGATGCACAACCTCCCAGAGGTAACTTTGGTGATGTGGGAACATGTAAGGTATTTGTGATCGCTGAAAGGAGACTATCCTTACATTTTGCTGAAGAGCCAAGTGCTATCTTGAAATGTTTTAAGTTTTACTCGAAGAAACAATCTGCTGAAAAAAATATTGAGCAATATGTGGTACTTTGGCTTGCACATGTAATATTGATAATTTTGTAGACCAGTATATAAGAGACCAAATAGTATTGATCTGTTATTTAAGAAAAATCTAGGACATTTTCTGTGCTGTTAGAAGAAACTGTAAACATTTCTAAAGGCATTGAACACTCAATAGAGTCAGCAAGAGTGCTTGCTGGTGGTTATAGTAAATCAGAGAGTATAAATGTCAATCCTTTGAAGGACATTTGGGACAATGTTGTGAAAGTTGATAAGGCAGCTTTGTGTTTTTGCGGATTATGGCTGTTTCTGATCCTCCTGTCACCATGCTTTCAGAAGTTACTTTCAAATCTTTTTGGATTAATTATTTGCTTAAAATGCTGACATGAGAGTGGTAGCATATGGTAACACTTTTTTGTTGTTTCCATTTTGGTAATAGGACTGCATGTTTAAGACAGCAGCACCAGTGAGTGTGGGAGACTGAGTACACCCTGCCATTGTTCGGCAGCTGTCAGGCTAACTCCTCGCTAGCTCACAGTGCCTCACCCTGACCACCAATTTTGTCAGGGCAAGCGGTGATTACAGCAACCTCAACATGACATTCTTACTCCCCAGGGAAGTTGTTGAAATAGATTGTACCCCTTTCTCTCAGTTACTCATGCACCCCAAGGTAAAATACAAGGTGTGAGATGAATTTAAATGTATTTATTGCAGTAATCAAATTTGAGCATAAAAAGCATGTGCGGAGATAATTAGGAAGATGAAACATAGTACAGCAACCAACATAACAGTGAGAGTGAGGAAGATAGACTACCTCATCATATTGCATGTCTCTAAAGAGCCTAGATGTTCCTACCAAACCCTATGTCTAAGTCTGAGAGCATAGTGGATGCCCTCTGCCTGGCCCGACCTAAAAGATTAACTCCAATCCCATACCTGGATAGGGTAGCAGGGGTCTGTCTGTGTTGCAAATGGCAATCTTCTCATGAGGCTGAGATATCAGTGTCAGCAAAGCTGTTGGTTGAAAGGAAGGCATCCCAGGATAGTCATGACCAGAATACTCTCTACCCCCATTGGGTCTAAGTGTAGTTCATATAATGACCTGTCATTTGGGCAGCAGCTGTGATGTATTTATGTGTTTCAGAGATACAACTGACTCCTGGGCTGGCATATACAAGTTAGCATATGCCACAGCCTTGGACAAGGAGTACAGATGTTATGTTGTACAAGGCTGATTAAACCTGCAGCTTGAACTCTGCCTTCCTAGAAAAAGCAACTGATAAAATATATAAAAACAACTGCTAAAAGCAGGCTTGCTTAAATATGAATACAAATGTGAATACATGTAAAATAAGGCACAAGACAAGAAAACACACTAGGACAGCTGTACCAAACCCAAGAACAAAAAGGCCATACGACAACACTGAAATTGAGTCTTTGTATTTGTTAAAGCTACGTTATCTTTTTCTTGAAGAATTATTTTTCCCAAGGTGAATGTGTCAGTGAATGGAAGAGATATTATGGGTTGGACTGACCAAGGTAAAATTGGTATTGTGTTGAAACTGGGTACAGATGTTGCTGTCATGCTTGTGGAGGAGAAATGTGAAAATGTGAGAATGTGAATGATATTTTGCATAAGTATCTGAATGTATTTTCAGAAAAGATTGGCAGAATTAAGGCCCATATTTATACTTTTTGACGCTAAACTGCGCTAACGCAGTTTAGCGTCAAAAAGTTTTGCGCCGGCTAACGCCATTCTGAAGCGCCATGCGGGCGCCGTATTTATTGAATGGCGTTAGCCGGCGCAAGCAGACCGGCGCTGCCTGGTGTGCGCGAGAAAAACCACGTACACCAGGCAGCGCCGGCGTAGGGGGAAAATGGCGCATGGGCGTCTTAAAATGGGGCAAGTCAGGTTACGTCGAAAAAATCATCGTAACCCGACTTGCGCCATTTATTTTCGACGCCCATCCCCCATCAACATGACTCCTATCATTGTAAAGATAGGAGTCATGCCCCCTTGCCCAATGGCCATGCCCAGGGGACTTCTGTCCCCTGGGCATGGTCATTGGGCATAGTGGCATGTAGGGGGGCACAAATCAGGCCCCCCTATGCCACAAAAAAAAAAAAAAAATACTTACCTGAACTTACCTTAATGTCCATGGGATGGGTCCCTCCGTCCTTGGGTGTCCTCCTGGGGTGGGCAAGGGTGGCAGGGGGGGTCCCTGGGGGCAGGGGAGGGCACTCTGGGCTCATTTTGAGCCCACTTGTCCCTTAACGCCATGCCTGACCCAGGCGTTAAAAAGCGGCGCAAATGCGCCGTTTTTAGCCACGCCCACTCCCGGGCGTCTCTTTTGCCCGGGAGTATAAATACCACGTAAAGGCCTGGGAGTCATTTTTTAGACGGGAACGCCTCCCTTGCATATCATTAACGCAAGGAAGGGGTTCACGCTAAAAAATGACGCACATTCCGGGAACTTTGGCGCTATACGCCTCTAACGCCATAGTATAAATATGGCGTTAGTTGGCGTTAGTTTAGCGTCGAATTTGTGTCGAAAAAAACGACGCAAATTCGGCGCAAACGGAGTATAAATACGGCCCTAAAGGTTTTGAACTTGAAATTATCTTGAAACAAAATGCTGTACCTGTAGTGCAT
Organism: Pleurodeles waltl; assembly: GCF_031143425.1. Lineage (NCBI taxonomy): Eukaryota > Metazoa > Chordata > Amphibia > Caudata > Salamandridae > Pleurodeles > Pleurodeles waltl. The sequence goes on along the minus strand of NC_090443.1, from coordinate 754,422,889 downwards.
AAGGTGCAAGATGTGCCTTTGTGAAGTAGAAATGAGCTGAAGAACCTCTTAATTGTGCAGAATGGGCCAGTGTGGTTGTTATTGCAAAAAAAAGGCCAAATACAGTTGTGTATGGAATTATATTCTAATAATAAGAACATTATGGATGATTGCAATCCATTGCCTAAAATTCATGAACTGTTAAGTTCTTTAGTAATATTGATCTAAAAGTGGCATACCAGCAAGTACCATTAGCTAAGAAATCACAAATAAATTCTCACCACATTCATAAATCTCGTTGAGGCTTTCAAGTACTTAAGATTACCTTTTGGGTTAACGTCTGTTGCTAGCAAGTGTCAACAACTGATGTGTTGTCTTTTCTAAGATGGTGTGCAAGCCTTCCAGGATGACATTCTTATTTTTGTTAATTCTGTCACTGAACACAATTGTATCTTGTACAAAGTGCTGAGCATTCTGAGTTAGCATGTTATTACTGTGTTTAGAGACAAATGTACAATTTTGACTGATAATGTAGAATATATTAGTATAACATCTGAAGGCATCAAACCTAAAGTCGATCTCATCAAAGCTTTGAGAGATGCTTCATGTAAACACAGTAGGAATGAAGTAAAATTGTTTATTGGCCATATTGATTATGATTCATGATACTTGTAAGAATATGAAGCAATGATGGAGCCTTTGTAGAAGATTTTATGAAAAATGTGAAATCAGTTTGTGGTACCAATGAGCAGAAAGTGTTTTCTGGCATAAAGAGTGTTTTTACCAATGTGCCAATGTTGAAAACTATTATTAGTGGTCACAGATTCAAAATAACAGCTGATGTGAGTGCAGTTTGCCTTATTGCTTTTTAGAACTGGAGTTTCTGGTTGTCAGAATATGCACCTTGAACAAGCAGGAATCACCACTTCTAGTCAGGGCAAGTTATAGGCACAGTTAAAGATAACCTTTTCTCACCCTCTGGTAGCTTGGCACAGAGAAGAAAGGCTTATCTAAAGATGCAACGTGTAAGGTATGTGTGCAACACACTCACACAGAATAACACAATTGAAAAATGATGAAAAAGATTCCACATAGGTTTAGGGAAATAGAGAATAGTTTTCTGAGTAATATAAAGCCACAATGACAAAAATCCAATTTTTAGAAGTCAAGATATTATTTTTTAAAGATTAAACTAAAAATGGTGCTTAGACGTCACTAGCAGTCAAAAGATCACCTGAGGTTGCAAGGGACTGCTGCAAGTCCAAAGTTAAGGCTCACTGCATTGGAGGGTAGTCTAGCTACAGAAACCACGTAGGGTATGCTGATGAAGTACCGTGGATGGACCAAACATGGATATCCAGCAGCAAATGTGAAAGCGATGAGGATTATATTTTCCACACAGTCGGGCGCTGCTTCGGCGTCAAGCTTTGTAGAGTGAAGGCAATGCATCGTTGTTGAGCTGCACAGAGCATTGTCATCAAGCTGTGAAGGCTGCAAAATCCATTGTCATTGAACAGCCTCTGTGTCGGCATCAAAAGGGTGATGCATTGGTTCTGACTGGCATAGTGGCCCAAGACTGTAGGTGCACCTCAGGCAAGGGTAGGACTTACAGATGCCAGAGTCCAGCAGAACTGGAAGTTGCAGACATTCTTTGATGTCCCTGAGACTTCAGGAGAACAAGAGGCAAGCCAGCAAGCCCTTGGAGTCACTCTGGGTTCATGGGAGATGGGTCTTGTCCTTGTCTTAATCAAGGCAGAGATCAGCAGGCAGTAGCTGCTCAGCAAAGGAGAGAAGCAGTTCTTTTTAGCAGTTATTCCAGGCAGAGTGGCAATCCTTACAGCACAACAGTCTTTACTCCAGTAGAGTTCTTCCCAGGTCCAGTGGTTACTGATTTGATAGGATCAGAGCCCCACTACGTATACCCAAATGTGCCTTTGAAGTGGGGGTGACTTCAAAGTAGGGTCTTCAAAGTGCACAGAGATCCTTTTTTCATAGCCCTGGCTCCAGACAACCAGTAGGGGGGAATTAGTCCTTTGTGAGGGGCAGGCACTTACCTATTTTTTAAAACATATTTTATTGGTTTTCAGTGTAAAACACATAATACAATACAATACAATACAATCCCCCCCAACGAGGGCCCCAGAACTCAACAATAATGTATCTTGTCATTATTTGCCAGTAGCTCATATCCTTTGATCTAAAGTTATCATTGCTTCACATGAAACTTGTAGTTTTTATTGGATCACAGCATGTGCATAAGTATCTACTAAAGACTCTATGGACCAAGGGGGTTATTACAACTTTGGAGGAGGTGTTAATCTGTCCCAAAAGTGACAGTAAAGTGACGGATATACCACCAGCCGTATTACGAGTCCATTGAATCCTATGGAACTCGTACTACGGCCGGTGGTATATCCGTCACTTTACTGTCACTTTTGGGACAGATTAACACCTCCTCCAAAGTTGTAATAACCCCCCAAGTCTTATATAAGAGCAAAGGAGAAACTCTCAACATCTCAATATCATGGACCTCCCCTTGAGAGGATCATACTCCCCCCTCACTCCATGCTCGTCACTTATGTGCCTAGTTAATTTAGTATATCAGTGGTTTTTGGGTCCCTGGTGTTACTCCATGTGGCGGCAATCTGTGTCTACCAGCTCTATTTATTCTTCCAGGGGGTGGCTATGTTGCTATGGGCCTGTTTTGAAGGTCTGTACTAGGTTTCCTCCAAGTGTTTTTCCTCTAGCTACTTAGGAGGATTCTGTGTCTATTGGTGTTCCCTCCTCCCAGTGTTCCCAGTCGCATACCAGTGTGCTCCAGGCCCGTGCCCTCTCCACTGGACCCTGCCCCCTCAGTGCTTCTTGGTGTCTTATTGTTTCCTCTGCTTTGGCCCATTGCAGGACCTCTCTCCTCTGTGTGCTTACTCAGGGCCCCAATGTTGCTTTCCATGTCATTGCAATTTCTCGCTTAGCTACAGCAAGGCCAGATCTTGGAACTGGTTTGTGTTTTTATGTTTGGCCTACCGCTGCTATCCCCCCAGTAGACAATGTCTGGGATCATTAGGGATCTCCCACTCAATAGTTTCTGTAAGTTGTTGCGTGATCGAGTGCCAGTACTCGCGTATTGTTGGACAGTACCAAAACATGTGGATGAATTCGGCCCCTTCCTCCCCACATCTTGGACATCTAGCCTCTGTCGCCCGATGTGTCTCCTTATCCTGCCTGGAGTCAGGTATGCTCTGTGTAAAATACATAGATGTTGATCAATTTGAATCGGGTGTTCCTAGAGGCTTGCAGAGTCCAATCAAGATTTCCTCCCAGTCAGTGTCTGCTATGGGAGATCCCAAGTCTACTTCCCACTTCTGTTTAAGAACCGTCAGCGGCTGGCATATCGTAGCCCTGATTTTTCAATAAAGGCAGGTCACGGCGCTATGTGTCCCCATGGCGCTCACCAGGTATTGAGTCACCTCTGATGTGGGTGGTTCTGTTCTCCTAATCTGTCAGTGCCTAACCATTATTTCAATGATTGCCCTGCAGAGTAGGAAGTGCCCTGCAGGAATTTGATACCTAACTCAAAAGTTTTCAAAGGGTAGCAGGGAGTCAGCTTCCTATAGGGTGCCCAAGGTAGTTGCGCCTGCCGTCTCTCACTTCAAGAGCCCCCCCCAATCCCCCCTATGGGGCAGTGTCAGCAGACATCTCAGTGGTATCTCAGTTGCATAGGGCCTAGTAAGTCATATTCTACGAGATGACGTGGCCAACATTTATGAATTACTATTAATTCATTGGACCTAGAGGCTGATGGGAGGCTGAGGTGAAAGGCAACCCTGGCCAGCGAGGGCAGGTCGGGGTAAAAGGTATAATCTCACGTTCTTGCATCGTGTGGCTTGCCATCCATCTGGTCAGCCATTGCAATAGGCTTGCTAGATAATAGGCTTCAAAATCGGGGTGGCCAGTTCTCCTTCCTCGAGTGGACGCTGCAGCGCAATGAATGCCAGTCTTCGTCTGCGTGTCCCCCATACAAATCCCATGACAATGGAGTTCGATTCTTTAAAGAAGGTGTTCAGGATCTATACTGGTAAGGTGGTGAAAAGATATAGCAAATGTGGCAGCACAATCATCTTCAGGAGTGTCTGAAAAGTGGCAGGGTATCCCAGAAGGCCATAGATCCTTGAGTTCCCCTCAGAGCCTGCTGCACATTACCCTGAAACAGGTCCCAGTCACTATGATAAACTTGAACTCCCAGATATGACAGGCACCTACGCTCCCATTGTAGGTCCCTAAGGTCTGGGGGAGCGTCCCTTCCCTCCATTGTCGGGAATAAGCTGGATTTTTGCCAATTCACTTTCATCCCAGACAGATCACCAAATCTCTTTAACAAGTCCCGAGCTCTCTGCAGTTCATCTCCTGCATCTTTCAAAAAGAGAAGGAGGTTGTCTGCATATATCGCAATTTGGTGAGTGTGCCCTGCTAAGATTATACTCTTGTAGGCTCCTCCCGCTCTGGCCATACAAGATAATGGTTATATTGCCAATGCAAAAAACAGGGAGGAGAGAGGACAGCCCTGCCTAGTCCCCCTCGCTACCCTGTATTTCTCCGATATAGTGCTGCCTGTGTGGACTCTGGCCGTCGGGTCAGTATACAACAGTCTTGTCCAGGACATGAACCGGTCCCCCAGCCCAAATTTGTGAAGTACTTCATATAAATAGCACCATTTGAGGGCCTTTTCAAAGTCAACGGCAAAGATCATCGCCTCCTGCTTTTTGTATCTGTCACTATGAAGAAAAGCAAAAAGGCGTTGTATATTCATAGCCGTTAGATGTCCTGGGATGAACCCAGCCTGGTCGATATGTCTCAGGTGCGGCATAAGGCGCATGAGGCGCAGCGCTAGTATTTTACTTAATATCTAATAATCAACTGATAGCATCGAGAGAGGACGGTAGGAAGCCACGTCCTTGTTTTTTTTCCTGGTTTCAGCAATGGGATGATCAGGGCTTCTCGGGAAGATGCAGGGAGGGTCTGACATACAGTGGCCTCTTCGTAGACGGCTACTAGTCGCGGCCCCAATTTTGAGAAATATGTCGAATAAAATTCTATTGGTAGACCATCTGGACCAGGTGTTTTATTATGCGCCATGCTGGCTATGGCCGCTCTCACCTCTGCTATGGTGATCGCTTCCTGTTCCGACAGAGTAAGGAGCGGGAGGTGTCCTAAAAAGGCATGAATCTCATCGTCTTTTGGGTGCTCTTTACTTATGTATAGGTCGGCATAGTAATTGTGAAATTTGTCATTAATTGCAGTCTGGGAATAAATGCAATGTCCCCCAAGATGAGTAGGTTCACTATAACAGAACCTCTTTTTGCTGGGTTCGCCAACCATGCCAGTAAGGAACTTGCATGGTCTCCTTCCGCGTTTATTCATGCTAACTAGGCCTTATATTCATAACAGTGCAATCGGTCTATCGCCATTGTCATTGCCCCTTATGCAGTTAGTAGTGACGCGTGGAGTTCCGGGGCATTGGGGCATTTCGGCTCAAGGTTTTGCTGTTCCTGTTCAGCTACTTTTATACCCCGAAGCAGCCCCCGACATTCACCAGCAGCCGCTGAAAGACAATTCCCTCTAATGACCACTTTGAACGCGTCCCATTCTAGTAGTTTTGAGGTTGCCGAGCCCTCATTAGTCTCGAAGTAAGTTTCTATTGCCGTGCCAATGGTATGTAAAGGCCCCATCTTCTAGTAAAGATGGTTGGAGCCGCCATGTAGGGATCGGCGTCCGTATCCGGGACATCCAAGTCTAAGGAGTAATGGGTTATGGTCTGAAATTGTTTGGGTCAGGTATTCCCGTCAGATGCGCTAGCTCATGTTGGTGTACAGAGGAAGGTATCTAATCTGACATGTAGATCATGCATAGGTGAATAAAATGAATAGTCTCTTTCATGTGTGTTGGATGCGCCAAATATCAACTAGACCCTGGTTTTGCTGCAATGAGTGGTGTACATGTGGGCCATTCTAGTGACTGGAGATGAAGGTGGGGGGTGTGATCTATCAAATGTCATGTCTGCTATACAATTTAAGTCTCCCCCTAATAGACCCGGTCCCATTAAGTATGTTGCCAGTCGTTCTGCTATGGAGGCTAGAAATCCCCCCTGATCTGCACTGGGGCCGTAGATGCTGCCAAGTATTATCTCCATCCCATCTAGCTTTCCAGCAATTATAGTGTAGCGGCCTAGTGGGTCTATGATGATCGCCGTGTGTTGGTATGGTACCCCAGGTTTGACCCAGAACAAGGTGCCTCTGGCGAAGGCTGAGTAAGTGGTATAGTACACCTGGCCTCCCCACCGCTTTTGAAGGGCACAGCCTTCAATAGCATCTAGATGTGTCTCTTGTAGCATCGCTATTTGAATTCCCCGTCTATTAAGGAAGGAAAATATCTTATGATGCTTAGACATGGAGCACATCCCTCTAACATTCAACTTGAGGAATTTTACATTTAGTGGAGTACCCATTAACAGTAGCTCAGAGAATCCGGTGACTGGCGCCTAGGCCCCCTGTCTGCCCTACAGGTGTCCTACTCACTGCTACATAATTATATGGCTGATCTAGGCAACACAATGTGGATTGAACTGTAATCAAACAACATTCTCCCCAACTCCCATTCCCCAGGGCAAGGGACATTGGGCCTCATTACGACCCAGCGCTTCTTCAGGGGTGGGAGGGTCAATCCTTGATGGTAGTTGTCGCCTCATTGACCTGGGTCGGCGTTTCTTCTTATTGTGCTGCAAAATGGTGCTCAGGCCCGAGTCCGGTTTTGACTCCAGCCAAGCCCAGGCTTCTTCCAGAGCAGTGAAGAATTCCACCCTTGTCTGGGTGACTACACAGAGCCTAGCTGGGAACAACATGGAGTAAGGGATCCTTAGTTCTCTGAACCTGTGTTCCAAAGAAGTATATGCCGCCCTCAGCCGCTGGACTTCCCGGGAGAAATCCAGGAATATGGATATTTAACTGTTTGCTATTTTCAGCTCATCGTGTTGCCGGGCTTGGCGTAGTATATGATCTCTATCTCTAAAGAGAAAAAGTCTCGCAATCACCAGCCTTGGAGGGGTCCCTGGGAGTGGTATTTACTAGGAACTCTATGAGCTCTTTCTAGTGTGAAGAAGGGCGAAAGTCCCTCTGGGACTACCACTGTTTGAAGCCAGTCCTCCAGGTATCCCACCATATCAGGTCCTTAACTTTTTTCTGGGAGGCCTATTATCCTGATGTTGTTATGCCTCGCTCTGTTTTCAGCATCTTCTGCCCTATTTTCTAGTGCTTTGAGGCAGTTTTCCATGGTGTGCAGGCGGCTGACAGTTAGGCCCAAGGCAGGAACCGCTTCTGCTAAGTCTCATTCCATCGTAGAGACTCTCTCTGCCAGCCAATTGTGATCTTCCCGCAGGAGGCCCAGGTCTTTACTCAGCATGTCTATCTTGACTTCCAATGCTGTCCGGGAAGCCGCAATGGCCTGGAATACATCTTGAAGTGTTGGTATGGTGGGCGTTGTCTCCGCAGTGGGGAGCGTGAATGGGTCTACTGCATCTGTAAGTGGTCTGGGACATAAGGGGCCCCCCATGTGTCAGTCTCTCTTTTTGAGGGCTTTCCGCATTTGGTGCCCCCCCACTTCGGATGTGTCTGACTTTCCGGGGTGGGTCTCTTGGTCCTGGCTCGTGTTTTGGGGTTGCGCTGTGGTAACCAGCATTATCCTGAGGTGGATTGTATTCCCAGCTTGATCAGGTCACTCAAGGCTCTGTATGTCCCGAGTTTTGTATATGATTCGCTATGCGTGCTACCTCCGATTAAACTGCACGCCTACTCCCATGCTGGGGGACATTTCTCCCTGTGGTCCCTCAGTGGTGCCCCAGTGACTTCCTCTCTGCACCAGATCTCCTGTCTCCTTTCAGAGAGCGTTGCTGCTAGCTACAGTGGTTTGCTTCTCCACTCCTGGGAAATATGGAGCCTACTGCTGTATATTATTCCCTGCTCTGTACACCGGTCATCTGGTATTGGCAGTGGGCCGGTCTTATGCGTCCACTTGTGGTCATGCCATGGCTCCTATGCGTCTCCTCCAACTATTTGGGCCATTCAGGGCGTTCTTACCCCCTTCCGGGTCCTGCGCACCTCCTCGCCCGGAGCAGAGCGCCAGAGGCGCGCCGGGTGCCAGCCTCTGTGTGTGTCTACCAAGGAGTACCTGCCGCTCGGCCACAGTTCCCTGGTAGTGCGCTTGTCTGTTCAGGTCAGGGCCCCTCTGTAATTTCCCCTTCTTACCGGTAAGGTCCCAGCAGATACGATTCCCCCTCATCGTCATCAGCTCCCTTCTGCTTTTTTTTGTTTTTCCCCTCATTCCTCCGTGGTCTGGCCTCCACGTCGCACCCCGGGAGCACCGCTCCAGTGCACTTCGGATATTTCAGACGTGCAGGCCTCCGGTGCCGTCTTAGGCGCTCGCGCCACCGTCTCCTCGGAGCTCCGCCGCCTCCACTCCTCACCAGCGGCGAGACTCCAGATTTCCCTCACCGTGCCAACCTCTGCATCTCAGCGGTGTCACACTTGGCTCTCAAGGGCCTCCACACGGGGGATGACTGCCTTTTTAGATGGGAGTGCTTCCCGCTGTGGAGAGCTGATTTGGGGGGTTACAGCGATCCGTGGAACCACCCGCCGGGTTGCTGGATACCTCAGGGACCGGTAGAGTCTCCCCCAGTCAGTTCCTCCTTGCAGGATGGTCTGTGGGGATTATTAGGCAGCCACGGGTCCTGGAGCTCCTGTACTCTGCTGCCTATTCCATGTGATGCTTGGCCATGCCCCCTAGGCACTTACCTATTCATGTAAGTATAAGCTCCCCTCCACTGTTCCTGCCCAGGAGGGCCCATCAGAATGCAGATGAATGCAGATGAGTGCTCAACACACCTAACCATTCTGTGTTTGTGGGTGTCTGGAAGGGACACACAAAGTGTATCTGTCACCTCTCCAGATGCATATTGGAGACAGGCCGCAAAGCACACAGAGCAGTAAGAACAGAGAAGTGCCCACTTTCTAAAAGTGCCATTTCTAAAAGAGTAATGTTAAATCCAACTTTACTAGTAATGAGGATGTATCATTACAATTCCAATGATAAGAAACATGATGTAGCTACTCCTTTTTGATCAGGAATTACAGAGGGGAGTAGGCCTCACAGTAGTGAAAAATGACTTTAGGTTTTTTTTAGTACCAGGGCATGTCATACTTACAAGTACATATCCTGCCTTTTACTTACACTGCATCCAGCCCTATGGGCTATCTATGACCTACCTTAATGACTTACATGCAATAATAAGGGAGTTTAAGGCTTGGCAAGAAGTTTTAAATGCAAAGTTGAAGTGGCAGTGAAATAGCACACAAAGGCAGTGCAATGTCAGGCCGGAGGCCTGTTCAAAGGGCCACTTATGTGGGTGCACAATCAGTTTTACAGGCCCACTAGCAGCATTTAATTTACAAGCCCTCTGTACATGGTATCTCATTTTACTAGAGACATACAAGTAAATTAAGAATGCCAACCATGGATACAGCAATGTTACAATGCGTATGGGAGAAGTATATGTAATTTCGCACTGTTTTGCAGTGATAAAGCTCTGAGAGCCCTAAAGCCAACAAAACGATATAGCAAAAATGTGAGGCAAACATGTAAAAAGACTGAGGGAAGACCACCCTAAGGCTGTCAGGTCTAAAAGTGCTGTATGGTGTCAGAGAGTTGGAAATGTTGAACATAGCATTGCCTTTGCTTCTAGAGTGCTGTCTAATCTAGAAAGAAGATAAAGCACTATTGAGAGAGTGAGAGAGGCATTGGTGTTTGCTTGTTCAATTGAAAAATTCAAAACTTATGTGTGGGGTACTTATTTTATTTTGTACACAGATCATGTACTTTAAGTGTATTTGTTGGGTGACAAAGGTGCATCAACAGCATCATCAAGGTTGATACATATTTTCTCTAGGATACAAGAGTTTAACTTTGAGGTTAAGTATATTCCTGATGGCTCTACCTTTTGTGAGAATTGTTAATCCAGACTTCAAGTTGCTGAAGAAAATGTGTTAACTGATTATGAGGTTTTTGGACCTGTATGTTGTTGCTGGAGTTGTGTGGTTAGTGTGTGTCAAGACTTTATCAGTGAAGAGTAAAGGAATTATGCTTATTCTAAAGACACAGTTATGTTGAAAGTCATTGAGTATATTCAGGATAGCTGGCCTTTAAGCATACTAAAGGAGAATGTATTGTTTTTGTCAGGTTTCATCCCAGTTGATGATTAAATCTAGAATGTTGTTGCGTTCTGTAAAATTTGTGTCCCCTAGTGATTTGAGGTCCAAGAGTATTGATCTTGCACTCAAGGGCCATATGGGAGCTGCTGCCACTAAGAAATATTAAGATGCTCTTTTTGGTGGAGTTATATGGACAGGGACGTTGATATTTTTGCAAATAAGTGCAAGAAATGTTTGTTGTCCAACAATTGTTGCAAATTCAGTAATATGCCTTTGATACCTACTCCGGTTCCAGAAGGTGCATGGAGTAAACTCGCTTTAAATTTTGCAGGGCCTATTGGAACTTTACCTGACATATCTAAGTATTTAATTGTCAATGATTACATTTCTACTTGGATTTATTATGATTTTGTCAGTTATATCGATACACAAACTGCTATCCTGTTTTTGAAAAAATTTGCTTGAACTCATTTTGGATAACGGTGTTCGGTTTACTTCTAATGTGATTAGAGTTTTCTTAGACAAAAAGGGGATTGAACACTACATTATGGCCTTGTATAGTCCCCAACTGACTGGTGCTGTGAAAACAGAGAACAGGTTACTTAAAGAGGGTGTTCAAATGGTTGTGAATTGTGGCATTAATGTTGAGCAGTTTTTGTGAGACAAAGATAAGCGTACAATAATACTCCTCAAAGTGTTACTGGGGTGTCACATTTTGCTTTGTTAGGGGGAAGGTAATCTCACACTAGTTTAGTTCCTAAATGGCAGACTGACAAATCTTCTTCTAAAGAGAAAGAGGTTGATTATGATAAAATTAAGAATAAAGTGGCACTGGCTGAAAATTGGAGAGGATGTAGGGCAGTGGTCAGAGCTACTGCCTTGGATGTGGGAAATCAGGGGTTGAGCCTCGGCATTGGCGCAGTGCCCTGTGATTTTGGGTAAATCACTCAATCTCCCTGTGCCCATGGACAGTGCCTTGAGACCGTCATTGGTGATAAACTGTGCTATATAAATCAACATTTTATTTCATTCATTTGGCTCAATGCAAAATGAAACGTTACCATGATAAAGTTCATCTTGTGAATGTTGGCAGAATTTGTGTGGAATCTTGGGTTATGATAAAAAAACAAGAAATCAGTTAAGTCCAGAGTGGCTTTTTACTTTAATGGCCCTTTTCAAATTGTCAAAATTGTTCTCTACTCTGTCAAGTTAGCTGATAGGTGTTGGTGAGCAGTAAGGAATCCCACTCCCTTGAATGAGCTTCAAACAATTGTTATGTTCAAGAGGTAATCTGAACCAGGAGAATCATTAGTGTTTTCATCTGATGTTTTACTGAATAGGGCAAAAGCAACTGGATGCAGCATCTATTTTGGATACCTCTGCTTCTGATATTATGACTTGTTTGGACTCAAATGTGTCGACTTCACGAAAAGGACAAACTTCATCCAGTGTTGGAACTGATGAATATGTCACTGCTCCATGTGGTCGTCTTTCTGGAAAACCAGGATATCTGCAAGAATATTGTATGTCATTTACATTCCTTCAATTAATTTCCTTGTTTGATTTGTTTATTAGGAGGGGAGATATTGTGTGCTATATTAACTTACCTGTTTTCAGAATTTTGTTGGAAGTACATTTCTGGGCTTGTCCTAGCATTCTCTGCACTCCTTTAGAACGTTATATGCTTTTTGGCAGTTGGAGGTTGTGTAGTGTAGCCATTTTTAATGTAGCTTTCTGCGCATTTGCTTAACGTATTAGGCCTCTGTGCACTTTGCCCTAGACGCATTTTATTTAGCCTCGCACTGTTATTTTACACTAACCAGTTTCACGGTCTTGTTTTATTTTCTTCTATCACACTGTTTAGCTTACTTCAGCACTGTGTTCTCAAACAATACATTCTTGCTCGCTCTGTGCTTCAGTCAAGGATACAGTCTGGTACATTGCCGATAGACGTAGTAGAAGTTTAGTCTTTAGGGTTCGTAGAAAGTACACATCCTTACGTAGGGACGTTTCTTAGAACACTGGCGTGTTAGTTATAAAAACACTTTCTAGTCCTGGTACACGTAAGATGGAGATTCCGACCAGGAACCCACAACTAGATGCTGACTGCCCTGTTGCAGATGCTGATCCAGATCACAGGCTTTTGCTCAGGTATGAGGGTTGATGTCCTCCCGGGGGAACCTGAAAGGCAGGCTTAGAGCTTCACATGCTGTGCTCAAAATATAACTTAGAGAGAGAACGTAATCTAGTTGCACTATGATAGCATTATTCTTATGTTTCATTCTCCTCATTACTATTTCAATCCTACTGTGTTGTATGGTTCTGGTTATTGCGGCTCACGACTTGTTATCTAAAATGCAGTCGTTTTATTAAACCAATCTATAAAACTCAAACTGCCTTTGTCATATATATATGAGACCGCACTGTGTATGAGAGAACTGGTTGTGACCTGAGTGACCACTACTTCCCTTGGAAGCACTAAGATGTCATGCGCTCGGCTGCCCAATTGTCTCTTCCCTTTGGGAGAGATAAGGCACTGCTAGTTAGCCGGAACACAACCCGGATTTGGGGTGACAAGGGTCCTTCGCCGTGGGTCAGACTTAGTCCCCCACACTGTGAACGATCTTGCCGCCCAAAGATCCAGTAGTCTCATTAGGATAATGAGAGCCTACGCGACAGTTGAATGCAGAGCAGATGAGGTTTAGGCTGGTGGGTTCGCTTGTTATTCTTCAAGAAATAAAGACTACTATTTTCATGTATATCAATGGCATCAAAGTCCCCTTATTGGTAGAAATATCAAACTCTAGAAAGACTTAAATTGAAAGCTTAAATAAAGGACTCTGAAGGACTCCTGACTCCTGCTGGCACGAAGGGATTGTGTCAAATATTTGTCCTTCTTTTACCTGCCACAAGAATATGAAAAGCAGGATACCTAAATTCACAGGTGAAATTGGGAACTTAACTCCGCAGAAGCCCTGAATGGGGAAGCACATGGTGCATAGAACCCTACCATGAGTGCTTGATAATGGCATGAGTTACTAGCATTAACCGTTTTACCTCTGAAGCACCGGAAAAAAGTCCTGCAGCTTGCCCAAAGAGCTTGCTTCCTCTGCGAGTGAGACTCTGCAACTCTATTGTTTTTGCCAAGCTGAAAACTGGTTCTGCTGGACCTCCCAGTGAAGTTATTCAGCCTTCTAAAACCATACCTACCTTCGGATTTGATCATTACCCCTTTGGTGTATATTGAGAACCCCAGGGACAGGAAGAGAGGGCAAATAAAATCAGTAATCCACTTTCAGACAAGGCCAGTGACATTTGCATACTTCTCCACTCTTTCCTGCTTGTTATGTTTGTATATCACAGATTTAAGATATATACTTTGGTGAACAAATTCCTTGCAATAATATGTTATATGTGAACATAGATTTTAATTTTTCCATTTGCAGGTAGAACAGGAGACATTCTTTTTCCTTTTCTGGTGTTTTACTTTGTCATATTTTAGCAATAAATCTGGGACGTAAAGCAAATCTGTTGCTATTATATACATAATTTTTTTATTACAAGTCCAAGGAATGCTTTTTTCTACGTATGGGATCCGATTACAGTAGCTGCCTTGGAAATACGGTAGGTAGTGCAAGCACGCCATGAGATCCTAACTATTACCCATACCAAATAATGGATCCTGCGCTGGAGGATGATGGATCAAAGCGACATTGGTTTGAGGGGATGTCACCAATGGGAAATTGTAAGAAGCAATAAATAAGCTTCAGTTAATAACCACACCAATTTAGTAACAAGAATTTATAGATTTATTTCCCTATATTAACAATACTAAGGTCACGAATATAACTCTCAAACACAAATGATAAGCGTTGCAAGATTAATAGCGGCTCATTGAATCGATGTATATATCTCAATTTGATTAATACAATTAAACAAATTATGTTTTCTTTTCAGCCAATCGACAACTAAATTGATGACCTAAATTTGGCAAACCCACACTAACTATAACATTTTCTGTCTGTAGATATACTCTCCTTCCGTCTCATCTGTAACTCCATTGTCTCATCCGTCTCTCGCATATCTTGTTCTCAGGAAGAAACTTTCTCCTCTACTTTTACTTCCATCCTCAAGGAAAAAACAGATATTAGTAACATTCTCAAACAATAGAGCATTTCAACTTATGCAACGCTTAGTTAATGTGACCTTGTAAGACATGAAACAGCAACCCACTAGGGATAGCTGTGGATAGTCCACACAAGTTTGAAACATTTATTATAGAAAGCTTTGAATTATGGAAAATAATTATAGCAGCTGAATATAATTTTGCTCATCCAAGATCAGAAAAACAGGCATATGAAAAGGTTTTCTCGTTTAAACGTTAGTTCATCACGTATTACTAATATGAAAACCATTAATAAACATATTAGAAAATTCACGCTCTCACACACCTATGAAAATTTAGCATTACAGGTTAGGACATAACATTTTGTGAGGGTCTTCTGTAATGACCAACTGCCATATAGAGACACTCAAAACGTGTTAGCATCCACACTTTCTGTGTACAGTGTGGTTCACTTAAGATGTTCTCGAGATATCACTTAAGGACTTCAAGAGTCTGGATACATTGTTTGGCCGCACCCAGTCTTCATCGGGCCTTCCGCCAGAGTCATTTGGCCATTTTCCCTGGAATATTGGATGAGCTACCCTTCCGTGGTTCTGAATTAGATTCTGTCTGGTCTAGGGCGCATGTGTTGAGCTAATTCATGCTTGTTAGACCAACTTTTTTCTGAAATTAGATAAATGGCATAAGTTTGTGGAAAACAAACCGTGTAAGGTTGCGTTCTCTTATGTGCCTCATATCATAAGAGGTGCAAGTCTGTTCGATCTGTATTTTCATGTTGTTATGCGCAACACTTTTTAAGGCTTTCCTGTGGAGCTAGCACATGCATTACAGACCACACATTTTATCTTCCATTGGGACGCATGACATGAGTGGGTCGTAAGCACACCCGGTGAAATTGTAATTAGTTTGACTAGAGAATACAAATGTTTTGCAAATCTTCGAAAAATTAAAGTTTGCACCAAATTACAAAATATGCAGTACTATACCTTGGTTGTTAGACACATTTCCGTACTTATCATTCTAACTCATCAAGGACAGCATATCATTTGTGTATATCCTGCTGTACTGATTAATATTATTGTAATTTCTCTGGTGGATGTAGACACCGAACAGCACAATATTCTAAATTATAAAATGCCCCCCTTCGCGGAGGATATAGTAGTATCTGTGGGATTGTTTACCTCAGATCAGTTGCACTTGTTCGTTCTTGAGCAGCCTTAAGTTACCCTGGGCTCAGGTCTTTCACCAGGAGAGCTTTTCTTTCGCTCTCTGTATAGTATAGCAGGCAACTGTTTACCTCGGGGGCATGAAAGTAAATCTGAACGTGCTGATCCACAGTGCCACTGCAGTCCTGTTGCCAATGGTAACAAAGGCATCTACTGAGAGAGCTCGCTCAGCAGGGACTGTGACGTGGGATAATTCATCAGTTTCAGTCACCTCACTCATCTCAGGTACATTATTATATTTCAAAAATCGTGCACACGATCACAATAGTATGTACTTCTATTCTCGAGCGGAGGCTGGTTTTATCAATTGTTTGGTACCATGCTCCAGATTTTTCTGCTTAAAATGCATACAGCGCTTTCATATTTAAATAATTTACTTTGTATTGAGAATATTTTTTGTATCTACCGTACCACTACTTTAAAATGTATTTTAATTGTGTTATTTGAGAAGAGGTCTGCGATGCGCATCCGTCGTCCAGATGTAGGTGTGCAGGGGTTCCCAGGACTGCTTCACTCCTCTTGTAATGTTCCTAATTACGTCACACTATTTGATAGTCTCAAAGTTCTGTCATACGGGGTTGTTTAAGCAGATATGCTAATTAGAAGCCATTAATGAACGTGTATGTGTTTTGATTAACAGAAAAAGTTTGTAGCGAAATTCACTTAGAAAAATAAATGTGCCCATTTGAAAAAGTGCCCAGGGAGAATGGCAGCCACTTATACGAATTTGTGTTAAAAAGACTAAAAATGTGTGAAATAATGAGAATGTGTAATAATAATAATGTAGTAATGTGCCATAATGAGACGTATAACCAATGTTTTACATTTTATTGTAGAGTTAACTTAGCTGATGTTGTGGCCTAGTCTTTCCAGGCCTCACGCAGAAGCAAAATTAATAAGCGCCCGCTGTAGAAGCTACTGGTGCAACTGAACTGACCATGAACCGTGTGCTTAGCTAGAATTTCACAGGAGATGATTAAGTAAATTTGACACAATTATGTGTAGAGTAGGCTGAATGTACTTTCCCAGGACCTAAACAATAGAAACACTGACTGAAGAGGAACATGCAACAGTTTTGATACCTGAAGAGCTGGATGAAGAAGACATTGTACAGTGGACCAATCCATGAACTGAGAAAGATGAAATATTACAACTCATAAATATGTAGAATAAAATGTATTGGGTAACGTCACATATGGAGGACTAATTGACCAATTAGGAATTAGGGGGATAGAGTGAAAAACTCTAATAAAAGGTCATGACAAGGGGCTAAAACGTCAGATATGGGAGAATTGAGGGAAATGCAAGATGGGAGGGGTGAATACTGATGACGTCAGGAGACGCGATTCGAGATTCTGTCATTGGGCTCATGCTCTTGAGAGCCTGATGCGTTGTTGATCTATTGATGACCTGTGAACGAAGACTGACTTTGTGCTGATCCATTTCGTGGATGGGTAGCTATAACAATGTGACTGATTAGCTTTGTGCCTTTTCTTCTAGGTACCAACTGTGCAGTTTATAGTTTTTTTTCTTCTAGCTAGATGTTTTCCAAATTCATGTTTTCCAAATTGTTTTAGCATGAAGTCCCACATGCTGATGCTAATCTGGATTAGATAGGGTCCTTTTGGGTGACGTTGACAATGACAAATGATTGACAAACTGATTGCTGAACTCTGCTATTAATGTCGATATATTCATCGTTGTTGGCTTATGCTGAAGCTTTTGAGCACATGGTTCCTCAAGTTCTGATTAGCTTGTGGTATTGGTGGTCTCTAATAAACTAATTCTTAGCTGATTGAATAAACATTGAGTTAACCATTTGCATTAGAATTGTAATTAATAGGGAAATAAAAATTGTTAAATGCTTTATTGAGTCGGTTATTCATGAAATGTTTGTTATACTTGTCCATTGACTAATGATTCTCTTGGTGGTTATTAATTGATTACATTGATTATTGATGACATTAGTCACTACATGGATAGGATACCCCATGCGATCCAAAAGGTTCATCAGACTAAACGCATCCCCTTTTAAGTTTACTTACTAAGGACCAGGCGCGCTTGCAGTTTTTGGTAGCAGCTTGATGGTTAGTTTCCTTGGAGAACTAGTTATGTGGTGATTAACGCTCATGGTGGTAGTTTAAATTAGGGTTAGTTATTCATTCTATTAGGTTTGAATTTTGTTTTTCTGAAATGGCAATTGTAGCAAAGATGATGTCCCTTTAAGCCCAGAAATGACTTTCCCAGATCCTGGATCCCCCTAGTAAAGTTGGGTATGTTCTTGGAGTACTTGAGATAGCATGAAAGTGGTAGGTTGCGCTTGCAAAGGCTTAAGCAAATCACAGGTGAGTTGTGAGGTATGAGAGGTAAAGTAGGGAGTCTGCGTACTCCAGTTGAGGTTTAGTAGGAGTCTGCGTACTCGGTAGTATGAGAGCAGGGAAGTCATCGAACTTCATATGAGTGTGGCGCTTTGTGCTAAAAAATTGTCAATGTGGTTGCTGGTGATGTATGGACCTTGCGTGATCTAAGAGGCCGGCGTATATTGACAAGTGTAGGAGACACTTGGTTATATGTTGTAAACTGTCTGGTTTAGTCGGTGGATCGGGTGTGGTCAACAAGTCGGTGTGTGAGCTAGGTGAGTAAGAGAAAGTTTCGACTGAGATCTGGCGAGTCCTATGTGCACCAGGACAGACACGTTGATCAGTTGTGAGTGAAATTTGTGGGTCGAATTTTGCTTGAGAATGTGGGAGACTGAGAAAGAGGAATAGATGCATGAGCGGAAGTGCCATCAGTGAAAATCCGTAAGGTCTCTGAAGCGATTGTGTACCTTCTTGTAGTAAACCAGCAAGTTTGTTTTGGTTATTGGTTTTTAGTTAGTGCTCGCAATAATTTTGCATTAGTTCCGTGTAAATTGGAGTGTAGGAGGACAAGCTGCAAGACCTTGTCAGCTGCAGTGTGTGAGTGTGACGTCAGAGCGAGTCGCGCTGGGATAGGTTGGTTAGTAAGAAGAGTCGCAAGCGGATTGGCAGCTGTCCGTAAGAGACAATTGGTTGAGTAAGTGGGTGAAAGGAATCTTGGAGTAAAAGTCATTTCCTTATTAAATCAAATAAATATAACAGAGAAGATGAAGTTTTTCAAAGCGTTCAAAAGTGCTATGAAGGGTGATTCTTACATTAAGGTGACAGTTGGGGAGCCGACCCCTCCGGAAAATTCTCCGGCATATATTCTGATGGAGGAGCGAGGTGTCGTGCCATGTCTTTGGTTAAAGCAGTGGTGTAAATTGACAGAGAAACAGGGAGCTTTAGCATTTCCAGAGCATGGAACGTTTAATTTGAGAATTTTGGATCACTTGAGAATGACATTATATGAGACAAAGCCACTTCCGAGACCAGCACAGTTTGAGGCTTTAACAGGTTGGGAGCTTCTAGTCAGACAACAGCAAGAGATGAAGTTCCAGAGGAGAGTAAGGAAGTTATAGAAGTCCTTGGCAGAGGCAAGATGGGATTGGGAACAGAAGAAGTGGAGAATGACAAAATTACAGGGTGTTAAGTTGTTTCCTGCTATCACAGAGGAAGATGAGTCAGAAAAAGAAGATGCTGACAAGAGTGATAAGAGTTCAGGGAATACAAAGAAGAAAATGACTTATGTAGACGAAGAAGATTCAGATGTTGAGGATCTCATTACACAGATATTGAGAGATCGACTTCCGCCATATGCAGCGCATGAAGGGGGACTGAGTACTATTTCTGCTCCAACTGCCCCAGTTCAAGTGATGGGGGCAGTGGTACCAGTACAGACAGATAATGGACAGGTACAAGGGGTAGTGCAGAGTACTCCTAATGCAGTGTCTACTTCGGTGGTCCATGCACAGATGCACCCACCATTAGTACGGAGGATTTATCCAGATGTTCCAATTATTGAGACAACTTCGAACTTAGTGGTGCCATCGGAGCAAGTGCTCCCGATGCCAATGCTAGTTCAGACTGAGCCGACCTCAAACACAGCCACACGGTTTGCCGAAGTTTCTTCCACAAAATGCAGGTGTTAGAGCAGCACCAGATGCAATATCATTGCCGATTACAGTTAGTCCAGCGGTACCATTGTTTGCGCAAAATAAATCAAATGCAGGAGAACAGATGAGTCTTGTGAGGAGGGGAGTGAGTGATCATAAGCAGGTGATATCATATATGGGTGAGACCTTTGATGGATCTAGACCATTAATGGACCTTAGTACACTTGTTGCGCTTCCAGATAAGGTGAATGGTCCAAGTGCAATTCAAAGCTTGAAGCTCTTGACAACGCAGACTCCAGGTGCTGTGGTGCAGCAGGCACCATTGCTGAATGCAAGTAACATCTCGTTACAGGGATTGACAGCACAGCAATTGAATGAATGGTTGGATAGTTTGAATACTCCTCGAAATGTGTCCAAGGGTAAAGAGCAGATAAATTGTGTAAGGTTAGCTACAGAAATAACTGAGTTAGTTGAAGGAACGAAAGGAGTGAATAGGTTAGAATCCCACACAGAAGAAGAGCTGAGGTACTTGCGTCCAAGGATTACAAGGGAAGCGAGTAAAATGCATCAGAAATTGCCAGATCTGACAGACAAACATGACATAGAGACTGAGAGAACAAAACATTTGAAAAGGAGTTACAGGTTAGATTTTGAGGCAAAAGATTTCGAGCACATGAGTCAGCAGGGATTAAGGCACATCTAAAAGAGTTATTGCAGAGTGCTCAGATTTGGGGAGCATTAGAGAAGTGGGAAGGCAGATGGGCAAAAAAGAAGGATAAACAGAAGCGAGATTCACAAGAAGGGTAGGAAAATGTTCAGAAAGAAAAGGATCCAGTAAAAAGTTTACCCATGAGGGAAATTCCAGGAGGGCAGTTTGTTCATGTTCCATGGCACAGGAGTGATATCTGTCATTCACAAATGATTATCTAAAACTGAGAGAGAAACTGGTTGAGTGGTATCAGAAGACAGATAGATTTGTAAAGCTTTCTAAATGCCTGTGGGAAGATTTGAATACCTTGTTGGAAATAGTGGTTCCAGCTGATTTATGGGTTGAATGCAAAAGAGCAGTGGATTGGCCGACGAGTGGACCAGAAAGGGATAGAGTTACAGGTGCACCATCATCTGAGGTGATGAAACATTACTATAAGGTAATTGAGTTCCTGAGACGAGAATTTCTCCTAAAAATATTGACTGGCAGAGGATTGACAGGACAGTCCAGGAGACGAAAGAGATGATACATACCTATTATGAGAGATTGCTGAAAACGTTCAAGGAGTACCGTGGTAAAGAAGCAATTGAGCCGAAAGACATGTTGCACTTTGTGTTTAGGTTTGTTGAAGGATTGCGACCTGAAATAGGGCAGATGATTAAGAGTCATTTGATTTACTGGCAAGCGAAGCTGATTGATGAAGTTTTGCAGTATGCAAAATACTGTAGTGATGAGATTGAGTTGAAGCAGAAAAAGTTGAAGGAAAAGGTGATGGTGATGCAGATTAAGGTGGCTCAGACAGGAGTACAAGGAGCTTTGGTGCAACAGATGCCTCAGCAACAAGGAACTGTTATGTTTCAACCTTAGATGGGAGGTAGAGGTAGTGGACTCAATATGACCCGAGGTCTGGATTTGAGTACTGTGATGGTTCAGAATGCTATGCAAGGGATGAAAAAGATGTTACCATGTAATCTGTGCGGAAACGTGGAACACTGGAAGCGGGAGTGTCTGTTGATGGTACAAGATGATGTTGTTCAGCAAGGTGGTGATGTCAATACATTTCAGACTGCGAAAGCCCCTAGAATGAGAGGACTTGATTTGAATGTTCAGAACCAAGTGCAGAGTTTCCAACTCATGCAGCAGGTGCAAGTGCTGCATGCACAAGTGTCACAGTTGCAACCAATGCAGCACCAGATGTCCATGGTACCTAGACAGCAAATGCAGATACCTCAAGCCCCCATGGAACAGCAACAGATGATGCTTACTCATCAGGTCACAGGTCAGAGACAAGACAGAACTAATGACACAGTGCACCAATTCCCATTACATAGTGAGAATGAAATAAACGATGAAAGGATGAGTATTAGTTCGGAGGAAGAGCCATGTATGCTTGCAGCATCCTTAGAGGTAGATCAAAGAGGACCTTTTGTGAAGGGAAAAGTGATAGGTCACAGGGTCTCATTTTTAGTGGACACAGGAGCTACACGCTCTACAGTAAGAAGTGCAGAAGTTTCGAACTTACCTCTTTCAGGCAGAACAGTTCAGGTTGTGGGAGTAGCAAACAGGCAGTTGACAAATCCGATCACAGATCCATTACAAGTTGAGATTGGCAACTTTAAGGGACTGCATAAGTTTGAAGTTTACAACTCAAGTCCAGTATCTCAACTGGGAAGAGATTTGCTGTGCAAAACCAAATGTTCCATTAGTTGTTCAAATTCAGGAATAGAGGTTCAGACTAATAGTGATGATGAAGAAGAACATACATCTGAAACTGCAATCGAAAATGTTAATGAAGAGTACCCGTTGATTGAGTTTTTCCTGATGTTTACTGTGAAAGAATTGCATGCAGATTTACAGGGAACAGTACAGGAAAAAATGTGGGTCCTGACAGGTAAAGAAGTGGGTTTGATCAAAGGAGTGGAGCCAATTAAGGTTACTCTGAAGCCTAATGTAGTGTTTCCGCAGCTTCCAGAGTATAACATGGCACAAGATGTTCTGATGAAAGTGGGCCAGATAATTGGAGATTTTCTGAAACAAAGGGTTCTGAAAGAAGTGTTGAGCAGTCCATGTAATTCAATGATAATGGGTTTGAAGAAGCCGTGTGGAAAAGTATGCATTGTACAAGACTTGCGAAAAGTGAATGACATGATGTTCAAGTGTTGCCCTGTAGTGCCACATCCAGCAGTGATACTTTTTCAGATTCCATGCGATGCAGAGTGGTTCACAGTGGTTGATTTGTCACAAACTTTCTTTTCTGTGTCTCTTCATGAGGATAGTCAGTTTCCTTTCAGTTTCAAATTCCTACAACTAGTGCAGACTTCCACAAGGGTATACGGAGTCTCTGTCTCTGTTTAATCAGATCCTGAAAAAGAATCTGGAGTCATTGGAACTACCGTACCAATCGACTCTAGTGCAGTATATTGATGATTTACTAGTTGCATTCAGGACAAGGGACGAGTGTAAGTCTGACTCAATTGCTCTGTTGAATCATTTGGGAAAGTTTGGACATAAAGGCGGTCATTATGAACATGGTGGTAAACACCGCTGACCACCGTGGCGGCGATGAACAGAAGACCGCCGTTGGCGGTGAATAGAAACCCGCCATATAATGAACCAAAATCCCAAACCCGCAAAAAAACACCAGTCACTGCCAGCACCCTGTCGGCGGAAATGCTGAATCTTCCTCCCCACCACCGCCGAGCACACCCACATCCCGCCCTCCAAATAATGATGCACAAATCACCTTGGCGGTCAGTGGAAGTCGAACGACCTTTGGCGTGCCGACAGCCATGGGCGACAAGTGGACCCAACAGCAAGAAGTGCACACCATGGATGAGCTAGAAACCAACACACCTGACACTCATCCACAACACCATAAAGCACTCCCATACACACCCCACAATCCTTTGCAATGAAACTAGGCCAACGAAGACAGAGAGCAGCAGAAGCAGACATCGAACGCCACTATACACAAAACTCACACCGACCCACAGAAGAGCACCCTCACCGGGATTCCCCACCCGACACCATTCACCGCACTCACCATGTCACCCCCCAAACATCCACCCTTCACAGAAAGGGAGCTAAGGACCATGGTGGACGAGATCCTGAAGATGGAGCCACAACTATTCGGAGCTCAGGTGCAGCACAAACCCATCTCCAGGAAGATGGAGCTATGGCAGACCATTGTCAACAGGGTCAATGCAGTGGGACACCATGCACGCACCAGGGACGACATCCGCAAGAGATGGAACGACCTGCGGGGGAAGGTCAGGGCCATGGCATCTAGGCACCACATTGCAGTCCAGAAGACTGGGAAGGACCTCCACCAACACCACCCGACTACACAGACTGGGAGGAAAAGGTACTGGCCATCCTGCACCCTGAGGGACTCACTGGACTCACTGGAGGAATGGACTTGGGTAAGTCATCTACATTTACCCCATGTACATCACATCTGGAATGCATGCACCACCCCACCCCACCAACACCCACCAGGACCACTCCCCCTGCATACCCACAAACCCACTAACAGGCCCACATCCCTCCCCCTGTGCACAGCCACATACCCCTGCAAGGATTCACAATGGCACTGCACCATCCACAATGCAACTCCACATCCTAATCAAAATGCAGTTCAAACCTCACAAAGGCACCCTGCATGGCCCCAAAAAGTTACCTTGCACAAAACAGCCCAGCCCTGTGCACCCCATCCGATCATGCATTTGTACCAGATATGTCCATTTCTCCCAACAGGCACCACCACCCATGCCACCCTGACGGACAGGACAAGGAGTGGTAGTGCCCCCCAGGGAGACACAGGCACCTCACAGGACACTGGGGATGGATCCCTGGACACTGATGAGCAGGCTGGCCCCCCACACAGTCCTGGACTGTCACAATCCAGCAGCCCAACCCAGGATACCACTGACACCCCTACCATCCAGCCAAGGGCAACGGTCCCCACCCCAGTGTATCCAGGCCACAGACTGGTGGAACACAGGTACCGAGGCCACAGTCACCCCCTACCAACAGGCAGGAAGACGATGGCCCCAGGACAAGTGGTACCACCAGACTTGTGCAGGGGACATAGGCACAGGGGGCTAGGCCCAGCCCAGTGGTAGGGCCTCAGTGGCCCAGGGGGGAGGCCACAGGATGGATGCTGCAGCCCAGGACTTAATCTCTGAGGTCCTAGGGGCCTACCAGCATACCCATGACAGATTGGCCCAGATAGTATCCACCCTGGACCATAGTCAGAGGAGGCAGCAGGAATACCACCAAGAGGCCATGGAGCAGTGGAAACAGCACAATGCCACAATGGCCAGCATAGCAGGAGCACTGCTGCAGCTGGTACAAACCCAGTCTGAGACCCACACAGGAAAGGAGGCCCCCACTACAGCACTGGAGACAGACTGGACAATGACAGCATCAGCAGCAAACATTCAACGAACTACCCTCAGAGGAATGACAAGGAACAACTGTGTCATCCCCTCTAGGTCAACAGCAGGTGCCCAAAGGAACCCTAAGGCCAAGATATGGGACTGGAACCCCTGCCAAGAACAAGGCCCCCTCCAAGAAGTAACTGTGCAACAATCTGCCCATCAACCATCCCACACAATCAACCACCAAACAGTGCTAACAATCAAAAGGAACTAATGTGAGCATTGATGGACCCATCAATACTAACAAAAAGGCTGCCACCCTGTTGGCATTGAGGACAACCACCCATGACCAATTGCCATCACTGTAAATTGCACTATTTAATCCCTGCCACAAACAAAACACATATCACACCTGTAACACTGTCCCCTGTCATAATGTGTGAACAAAGTGAAGTATGGATGCAACTGGCTGATAACTACTTTATTGGTAATGCATAGCATGAAAGTACACCTGTGTGCCTACATGTTGTAAAAAAAGCACTAAATTGTATTTGATACCATGCAGACCTGGACCCAGTTTCAAAGATTAGATTCAAACCCCCCTAGACGACAAAGCACACTGCCAGTATGTGTCACAAACACCAATGTCAGCCTTTAGTCCCACATAGTTACTGGAAGTAGAGTTGTATCAGCTGGGTCCTGGAATTGACATCTTCCCCTTCCTCATCATCACCATTACTCTCCTCCCCTCTCTGAGGAACCTGGTCAAGAATTACAGCACCATCCACATCCACGAGGGGGAAAGAATTTCTCACTGCCACGTTGTGCAGCATGCAGTAGGCCACCACTATTCTACATACCTTTTCAGGCCCATAGGCCAGGGACCCCCCAGAGATATGTAGACAATGAAATCTAGCCTTCAGGAGACCTATTGTGCACTCTATCACCCCCCTAGTACAACCGTGGGCCTCATTGTAATTCCTCTCTGCATCTGTCCCAGGATTCCTCACTGGTGTCTGGAGCCAACGCAAGTTGGGATAGCCAGAATCACCTAGAAAAAGGTGCAAAACTGAGCAGTCATTGTCAAGCCTCTGAGTCAGACAGCCTGGCTGTCTGCTAGGTGGCAGTTAGTGACAGAAACACCTACCTATGATCCACCCTCTGTCCTCTTGTAGTTGTTCCATCTTGTGTGGCACACTACTGTTCCTCAGCACAAAGGAATCATGGACTGAACCGTGGAACATGGCATTCACATGTGAGATGTACTGGTCTGCAGTACATACCAATTGGATGTTCATGGAGTGAAAGTTCTTTCTGTTTCTGTACACCTGTTCACTGACTCTTGGGGATATTATAGGTATGTCACTGATCAAATGGGGTATGTTTGCAAATGCATAGACGTCAGATTTGATGGCAGGGAGGTCAATCCTTTGGGGAAACCTCACATAGGACTGCAGGTGTCATACAAATGCATTTAGAAATCTTGTCAGTATCATGCTGAACATTGGCTGTGAAAATCCTGCACCCATGCCCACTGTCACTTGAAAGGAGCCCGCGGCTAGGAAATGGACTGCAGAGAGCACCTGCATTTCAGTAGAGATGTCATGCTGATTACAATTTGCCGGAGTTAGTACAGGATCCAGAAATGCACAAAGTTCAAGAATAGTTGCAAGGGTGAGTCTGTAATTGATTATGATGTGATGCTCCACCATGGTCCGCAAATCAACAAGTGGCCTGTACACCGATGGGACCCTTCCTCGCCACAAGGGTCGGTACCTAGGATGGATTTGAAACACGTGTGAGGAACACACATACATAGGCACACATTGTCATTCATTGTGCACTGCTTACTTGATTGTAGGGACTCAAAAGTAAAATGTTCTTGACCGAATTTCATCTAGACCTTAATGAGTGAACAGGGTTTGTTATGTGTGGTATTGTTAATGGTCACATGCATAGGTGTGTTAGGTTAACAATAGGGCCTGCATTGTGCAAATATCATTTGTATTAATGTGTAGTTAAGGCCAAAATGTCTGGCCCCTGTAATCCAGAACTGTCATGGTGGAAGTGACCTCATACCGCTAGCAGTTGACGTAACAGTGTAAGGCGGTGTTTACTGCCGTTCACACTGTCATTGGTTAACATGGATGCCAATGGGGAATCCTGGCGTATCATGATCGCCGCAGGCGGTGACGGTGCACACCGCCGTGGTACGTGCGCTAATTCGTCACCCAACTTCACTTGACTCCCTGATCTTGTGCGAGCAGGTACTCCACTGAGTGTACTGCTGTGTCCTGCCTCTGGTCATGAAAGTGGCTCGTGTTCTAGGGGAAAGGGCCCTGGCCTTCACCCAGGAGGAATTGGAGAGGCTAGTGGATGGGGTCCTGCACCTGTACGCCATGCTTTACGGACAGCCAGAGGCACAGGTGAGTCGGGGTTTGTGGGTACTGTTTGGGTGTAATGGATGGTGTTGTAAGTACATATGTGTGCACCTCTGAGCCTGCATAGGCCATGGTTCATGCCATGCTGCGTGCATATGTCCTGTAAGTTTGTCAGTACTGTCCGTCCCATAGTGGATGTATAGCCAGCTGTACATATTTTCCAAGTGCCTGACCTCTGTGTTACATTTCTGTGTCTCCCTTTTAGGTCAGCACCCACCAGAAGAGGGTCTTTGTCATGCCATTGCCAAGGAGGTGCGGATCCTGGGGGTCTACAACCGGCGGAGCACCTACTGCAGGAAGAGGTGGGAGGACCTGCGGTGTTGGGCTCGAAAAATCCTTGAGGCCCAGCTGGGGAAGTCCTCCCAACGTGGAAGGGGTGCCCGACGGGCACTGACCCCCCTCATGCTACGCATCCTGGAGGTGGCATACCCAGACCTGGATGGGCGCTTGAAGGCTGCACAGCAGTCACAAGGCGGTGAGTACTCATGTCACAATCTTAACACTTGATGGATGTCTATGTGTGCATTAGGGTTTATGCTGCTTAGTTGCAGGGACTCTGACTGAAGTCCATCTACATGATGGCCCCCCGTCGGGTGTATGGGTGTTTTGGTCAGGTCTCCTACACGTTGGGTCCTTAGGTAGTTCAGGGGATGGGTGTAGAGCAGGGTTCTGGTCACTAGTCAGGGGCATGGCCATGGGCATAGTGGAGGGGGCTGCCTGTTGGGGGGTCTTCTGGGTGGGTTTATGTCTGGCCACTATGTTCACTCCTTTCAGCTATTTACAAGTATCTCTCCTGTTTTGTCTCCCCATCCCTGTTCTCTTCTGTTGGTTGTGCACATCAGCATCATCTGACGAGGGAGCTGAGGCACCGGCAAGTGGGGATGCAGCGGCCCACGGATCCTCAGAGGCAGAGTCTTCCGACGTCAAGGGGACCAGTGGGTTGCTGCGCGAATGGAGTACCACGTGGAGGCAACTACCACTGGAGGTAGTGACTCCGATACCTCCTCCGATGGGGGCTCCCTGGCGGTGGCGGATCCTAGTGGGCACACCCCTACAGTATCATCTTCCACCACCCCTATGCCATCACTGTCCTCCCTTTTGCTTCCCACCGAGTTGCCCGTGCCCGCTCACCCAGAAGGGTGGGCGTCTCCTTCGCCCCAGGCACCTTCTCCCCTGCCCCAGTCAGCCCTGCTGCCTTCACAGAGGAGGCTATTTACCGCCTGAGAATCATCTCTGTAGGGCAGACAACCGTTGTCAATGCCATCCAGGGGCTAGCATCAGAGATGCAATAGACAAATGCCTATCTGGATGGCATTCACAGTGCTGTGTCTGGCCTACAGAGATCCTTTTGTATGGCAGCCAGTTTCCCTTGTCATTCTGTCCCCCATCCAACCTCCTCTACCCCTTCCATCACCCCACTCCCTTCAACCATCCAAAGCACACAATCTGACACCCAGTCAAGCACCTCAACACACATAAAGCACAATTCTAAACACAAGCACCACACCTCCCACCACAAGCATTCACACAGCCAACATACACATGCACACACAGCAACATCCACTTCCCCTAGTGTGCCTACCTCTTCCGCCTCCCTGTCTGGCCCCTATACATGCACACCCAAAGCACTGCACCCTCAGTCACTGTTGCTGAGCCCATTCCTGCAGTCACCACAATAGCAGACATCCATACATGCACCCCAGACACCACACCTGCACTCACCACAACTACTGTAGTTGACACATGTAGCACACTCACCAGACTTGCACCGACACAACATACATCCATACTGGCAGCATGTCTTCTCCCACTGTGTCCACCCCACCTCCTCCACAAACACACAAATGCACCAAGACACCCACCCATCACACATTCACCACACCTCAGTATACTGTCCAGTCACCTGCACCCAAACACGCACCCGTACACCACTTACGTCCACACCCTCTGCCTCCACTCTCACACCCTCCTATAGGCCCAACCCAATTGCTCCCAAAAAGTTTTTCCTCTCCTGTGCTGACCTCTTCCAACCCACTGACCCACCCCATCTTGTCCCTAAGCGTGCGCACCTCCTTGTCCTTTCCACTCCTTCCACTTCACAGCCTGCCCCTGTCCGCCCTTCACATTACTGTGCCCCTTCCCCAGAGAGGAAGAAGCCCCGTGCATAGCCAATTCTATCTGGCTCCTCCCGGTAGAAGCACACACCCCCACCTTCCAAAGCCAAACCCACACCCCCTCCACCTTCCGTGCCCAAGTCTAAGCCCCACCCGTCACAAATCCCCACCACCCCTCCCCTGTTCCCTGAAGTACCTGCATGCCCCATTGTTGCCCCATTAGGTGGAGTACCGTGCACTTTTGGGAGTCAGGTTGGGGCCATTGTAGCCCAAACACGTCTGGCACTAAGGACTGGCCATTGGCCTTGTTGTGAATAGTTAGCTCTGTGAGCTGAAATAAATATTTATGTGTGCCCTGTGTTTTGGGGGCGCACTCTTTAACCCTGGGTACTTGTTTCATTGTTTGTGGGTGTGGGGCATTTGTATGTACTATGGTCAAGTTGGATTTGCCTTGTGTCAGGCAAGTACCTCTTGCTGTGGGGTGTATGGGTTCTGCTGCTGTGAAGGGTTGTGGGAGCACTGCAGGGTGGGTGGAGTGGGTGGGTATGTAACTGTGCCTTTTCTTCCTTTGTTTCGTAGGTTGCGGTACTTACTGTCAGCGGTCTCGGTCGTGGAGGTATATGGCAAGGAGCAGGGCTGGCATGATCTGCAGCTCTCTATCCATGTCTGCTTCGGCACGTTATGTGGGCCTCTGGTGAGTGTTTCCTTCTATTGAGTTTGTTTCTGCCTGGCTTTGCGTGGCGGTGGTTCCCGCCCCGGAACTGATAGCGGTCTAGTGGTTCATTATTTGATGGGTGCGTCGGGCCTTTCTGTCGGCCTGTGGGCAGACTCTGCTGTCATCGTTGGCACTCCTCTGCTGGCGGTGGGTGGTTTTCAGGATGCCTGTGTTTCAGTTGGTTCTTTATTTGGCGGTCCGGACTGCTCCTCTGTTGGCGGTTTTTACCACCACCACCGGCGGCGCTGTTTGGACCACCGTGTTCATAATGAGGGCCAAAGTGTCACCTTTGAAATTGCAGTATTGTCAGAAGTCAGTGAAAAACTTGGGACACCAGATTGAGAAAGGGTCGAGGAGAATCTCCAGAGAGAGAATTACAATGATACTGCTGAGAAGTCCTCCGACTTCACAGAGAGATGTCAGAATGTTTCTGGGAATGGTAGGTTATTATCGTCAGTGGATTCCAAATTTTGCTGAGATTGCCAAACCATTGCAGCAACTGACAGATAAGGAGGTTACAGATCCAAATACACTAGATGAGGATCAGATGAAAGTGTTCACTGAGTTGAGAGAGAGTTTCTGCTGAGCTCGAGTGTTGGGAATGCCTGAGTACACAAAGCCATTCCCATTGTTTTGTCATGAGCGTGATGCTTGTTCTTTGTCTGTTCTCACACAGGTCCATGGAGGTGCTGATCGCTCAGTAGCCTATTTTTCAGCTACCTTGGACCCAGTCGCATCAGCTTTCCTAGGTTGTCCGCATGCAGTTGTCGCAGTTGGTCAAAGCCTCTCTCAATGTGAGGGAGTAGTGATGGGGTACCCTTTGACGGTAATGGTTCCTCATTCTGTCAAGATTTTACTGACAAGGACGAAAACACAGTATTTGACTGGTGCAAGACTGACAAGGTATGAGACGAGCATTCTAGGTGCTCCAAATGTAACATTGAAAAGATGTACAGTGTTGAACCCGACAACACTACTTCCAAGGGATACTGTTGAAATTGAAAAGGAGGAAGACATCGAGCATGATTGCCTTGAGGTAACAGAACTGTGTACTGAACAAAAACCTCATATCAGGGATACGCAATTGGAAGAAAATGACCAAATTGTCTTTGTTGATGGTTCGTGTCTCAGAGATGGTACAGCGACATTGAGAGCAGGTTATGCTGTATGCACGATCACAGGCCCATTAGAAGCTTCTTGGCTTCGAGGTGTATAGAATTGGTAGCTCTTACTAGAGCGTGCCATGTTTCTGCGAGGCTGAGAGTCACAATCTATACTGACAGTCCATATGGATTTGGAATTGTTCATGATTTTGGTCAATTGTGGTTGCAAAGAGGTTTCCTGACTTCTACTGGTACACCAGTAAGAAATGGCAACGAGAAAAGAATTGTTGTATGCGATACAGTTACCTGAAGAAATTGCCATGGTAAAATGTAGTGCACATCAAAAGGCACAAGATTATGGCAGTCATTATGAACACGGCGGTAGCAACCGCCGTGTTCATGCTGTTGGTCAAAACATTGACCGCCAGCGTCCCCGGATCCCCACCGGCCACATAAAAACCTCTCTGTGGGCTGGCAGGTGGAAACATTGTTTCTGCTCCCCTACTTACAGGAAGGCCTGACCGGGACATTGATGTCGGCTCCACATGTGCAATGGGGTACTGCACTGGGGCCTCTGCACTGCCCATGCCAAGTGCAGGGGCCCCCAGGGGTGCTCTGGTGTACCCCTTCTGCCAGCCTTTCCCTGGCAGGGAAACCCGCCAGGAGAAGGCTGGAGGCTGAGGAGACATTATCCGAGAGGTAGCACTGCTGCCCTGTCGGATACTGTTTCCGCCTGCCGCCAGGCTGCCTGACAGAGGAAGCCTGCCAGTGAGTGAGGGCTGCCAAAGGCGGCCCTCACCGGGTTCATTATGTGGCGGTTTGGCCTGCCATGCCGGTTGGCGGTTTCACACGCCAACGCCGGCATGGCGGGCCAAACCGCCATGTTCATAATGACCGCCTGTATCTCACTGGGAAATAGATATGTGGATCAAGTCGCAAGACTTTGCGCATTGAACTGTATATCGATCAAAGACAAGTGGGAGTTGATGATAGATGAAGACAATACATGTACAAGTTTTGCATTGAAAGTGATCGATACTCTGGAAGAGTTGAAAACCTTGCAAAGTAATGTTGACAAGGAAGAGAAATGTCTCTGGGCTAAACTAAAATGTGTTCAATGTCTTGATGAGATTTGGGTTTCTGAATAGGGTCAGATGGTCCTGCCCAATAGTCTATTGTCACAAATGGCCCATTATTATCATGGACAGGCGCACATTGGAAGGGATGCCATTGTTAGATTGATCAAGATTGACTCGTTTAACCCCTGGTTCAGCCAGGTAGCAGAGGCAGTATGTCATTCCTGTATAGTTTGTCAGCAACTAAACGTGGGAAAAGGGACACTGGTGAATTTGAGCCACACTGGAAGAGCAGGAGGTCCATTCAGCAGAATGCAATTGGATTTCATTGAAATGCCTCCGTGTGGAGGTTTGAATTATGTGTTGGTGGTTGTGTGTGTTTTTGATCACTGGATTGAAGCATACCCTACAGGAAGGAATGACAGTCTCACAGTAGCAAAGTTATTGCTTAGGGAGTTGATACCACGTTTCAGGTTTCCGATCTCTTTAGAATCAGATAAGGGAACTCACTTCAATAACAAGGTGATTAAACTCTTATGTGCAGCACTGAACATTGAGCAAAAGTTGTATTGTAACTATTGCCCTGAAGCATCAGGATTGGTGGAACAGATGAATGGTACCTTGAAATCAAGAATTGCAAAGATGTGTGCAGCTACAAATCTGAAATGGCCAGATGCATTGCGTTTGGTGTTGATGTCGATGAGAAACACACCTGACAGGAAGACAGGGCAGTAGCCCCAAGAGATCCTAATTGGCAGAGCAGTGAGATTACCAGCAGTTCCAGCCAATGCACTTGTAAACATTACAGATGATATGGTGTTGGACTACTGCAAGGGTCTGGCTGATGTGGTTCGCTCTTTCTCTCAGCAGGTGCAGGCCACCACCCTGCCACCCGTCCACGAACCAGGGCACAACCTGAGAGCCGGTGACTGGGTCGTTGTCAGAAAGCATGTTCACAAGACTTGTTTGGAACTGCGTTGGAGGGGTCCTTACGAGGTGGTGTTAACAACTACGACAGCTGTGAAGTGTGCAGGACTCCCAAACTGGATACACGCGAGACATACAAAGAGAGTGGTATGTCCTTCAGATCATGAAGAAGTGTTGTTGAGAGCACCAACAACAGGGAAACAGGTTGCCACACCTGAGCCAGAAAAAGAACCAGCAGAGCCTGAAGTTGAACCAGAGCTTGTGGAAGATGGCTCTATTACCCCTGTAAGAGACAAGAGTGAAGAATTACAGGAGGGTGCAGAAGGATCAATCTCGATGGATACAACAGGGGAGCTTAGCTCAGCAGAAGTTCTCCCAGAAGCAGACGGTGCTGAAAAGCAGACAGAGCAAGTGCCAGACCAAGAGAGTGCAAGATCTGAGACAGATCAAAGTCAAGGTGATCTGACTCCTCCTGAGCCCGTTGCAGGTCCATCAAGGGACAACACCATAGAGAAAGAGAAAGAGAAGAATCCAATCCTGAGAAGAACATTTACAGAAGGAACAAGAAAAGGAGATAATTGGCCTGAATCTCAGATTGGGAAGAAAAAGGAATTGGTCATAAATGAAACAATAGAGGAAGAAGTGGACACTACGAGAAAGGAAGATTTAAGTGAAGGAGAACTAAGTGGTGACCAAAGGTTGAAAAGAAAGAGAATAGCATGTCGACGCTACACAGGTCCTGAATGGGCATATGCAACTACCAATGAATGGCAACACGTGTTAATGTCTTTTTGTTTTGACAGAGAAGCTCTGATTCAGTACTTTGATGTAACCTGAAGGTGATCAAGAAGTTGAATTGTTGAGCTAATCTGGAGAAATCTTAAAGAGACTGTTTAAAAATAAAACTGTAAGAGATATTTATAACCTGATTTGACATTGAAAACCGGATGTGACAAGCTGCTAATCGTTTTGGCAAAGGAAAAGGGTTCTTGGATGTGAAACTGAACTGCAAGAGAATAATTTTTCTTTTTTTTTTTTTTTTATTCTATTGCACTTTATATGAGTTACTTCTGTTTTCTGATTCTTTACAGATCATGGCTGAGCTAAATAATCAAGATAGAATTCCTAGGCACTGTAGATACATGAGTATTGGGTTGGCAGTTATGTGTGGAATAATGTTTATAGTGATGATTGTGGGAATGTCCGTTCATGATATGAAAAGAGCTACTTTTACTTCTGCTCCTGAAACTACTACACTAACAGCTTTAGAAAGGCTTAAGTTAGATGAGAAGTACTTGCATGATTGTACTAATGCACAAGGAGAGCTTTCTTCTAATGTTTTCTATCGCTTATTGAGTGAGTATGTTGAGATGATGGATGCGAGGAATTGTCTTGTGTGTACACAGATTCCTTCGTCAGTAGAGGAAGGGGTTACGTACCATAGTCTTCCATTAACTTATGGCATAAGCTGTAGCTTGCTACTAACAAGGGGCCAGATGTATCAAGAATGCATTTAGCAAATCGGAAATAGAGATTTTTAAGAAATCGCTATTTCTGATTCGCAAAATGCAATGTATTACATTTGTGATTCGGTAATAGCGATTTCTTAAAAATCGCAAATGCTATTACCGAATCGCAAATTGCGATACAGCCCCCATTCGCATCTATGGGCCTGTTGGCCCATATTTGCGAATATTTTGCATGTCCCAAATTGTGAATTCCTACCTGAAGTCCAGGGTGCTGGGGGCCTAAGGCCCCCTCTGCTGAACCCCAAAACATTTTTTTACAACATGTAAGGTGCACACATGCCAAAAGGGCATGTGTGCTTTACATGTAAATTTTAAAAATGCATTTTTAAAATTTGCACATGATTACCACCAAGTTCAACTTGGTGGTAATAGCGAATCCTTAATGCCCAATTCGCATTAAGGAATTGCTTCTTACATATGCTTTAGAAATCGCAAATAAGGAATCCTTATTTGCGATTTCTTATTTAGAGAGTCGCAATTTGCGACTCTAAACAGGGTTGCAATTTTAAGGAATCGCTATTTTAGCGATTCCTTAAAATTGCATTCAGAATGCCTTTGATACATTCTGAAATGGCTTTTTGCATTTGCAAACGGGCATTCGCACCCTTTGCGAATGCAAAAAGCTTTGATACATCTGGCCCAAGGTTCTATAATCAAGAGTATATACAATATTTCTATTCAAACTATGACGTAGGCGGTCATTCTGACCGCCATGCGGTCACTGCCATTTGGCCGCTCTGCGGTCAAAAGACCGCGGCGGCCATTCTGGCTTTCCCGCTGGGCCGGCGGGCGCCCGCCAAAGGAGCGCCCGCCGGCCCAGCGGGAAAGGCCCTGCAACATAGAAGCCGGCTCCGAATGGAGCCGGCGGTGTTGCAGGGGTGCGACGGGTGCAGTTGCACCCGTCGCGATTTTCACTGTCTGCCAAGCAGACAGTGAAAATCATGCTGGGGCCCTGTTAGGGGGCCCCACAACACCCGTTCCCGCCATCCTGTTCCTGGCGGTAAAAACCGCCAGAAACAGGGTGGCGGGAAGGGGGTCGGAATCTCTGCCATGGAGATTCAGCCCAGACAGGGGAAATCCGGCGGGAAACCGCCGGATCCCCTTTTCTGACCGCGGCGGTATGGGCATGGAAGCACCGCCAGCCTGTTGGTGGTGCTTCCGTCGTCATCGACCGCCAGGGTTGGAATGACCCCCGTAGTGTTTTCGTTTGTTCCTATTATTAGATATCTGAGTAAAGTAGCTAAAGAGCATGATATAGTACTAATTAGAGGATTCTTTGAGCCAACGCTAACATTTGGAACCACATACGCGCATATAAATAACCTTACATGCTTGCTTACACCTTTAGAGAATAGCTTTATAGGGCATACTGATGATAGGAGAAAAGCATTAAAAGAAAAATTAGGAAAAGGTCTAGAGAAAAGGACACACAAGAATTATTATGCTTACACTGCTATTAAAACACAAGGGAAATTAGCTTTAGATGCATTACATGTAGGGAAGCTTTGCAAATATAGGCCAAAGTCACGCACTGACACTTTATTTGTGGGAACGAGTGAATGTAGACATGTGTTTTTGTTTCAGAGTAAATGGACATTTATGTTGAAAGGACAGGATCCAGTGATTCCTGGGATATATTACATCAGTTGTCCTAATGCTTATTGCCGTCTTCCAAGAGGATGGTATGGGGCATGTTATTTGGGGATAGTTTTCCCAAAGATTTTTCAAATGGATGACTTAAAGAAGATTATATCATATGAGACAGCGGAGAGAGTCTCCTTCTGGTATAGTGGGAGATATATTTAGAGCAATAATTCCTTCAGTGGGAGTTGTTTTGAATTCGATAAAGATTCAAAAGTTGTCTACTGTTGTAGATAACATGCTGACCAATTTTTCAGGAGCCATACTCCTGATAGATACTGATTTAGCTGCTGAAAGAGCTATGACTCTTCATAATCGCCTTGCTTTAGACATTCTTTTAGCAAAAGATGGTGAGTTTGTAGAATGCTTAATTCTAGGCATTGTTGTTCGTTCATTCCTGATAATGGTAATGAAATAAGGAGATTACTTACTGATCTGACTAATGAAAATGCTGATCTGAAAGAATTGAAAGAACCAGTAGTTTGGGAGAAAACTGGCAAAGGTTTTGCTTCAGTGGGAAATTGGCTCAGTAACATTGGGAAAGGGATCTTATTGAAAATTATACAGGGGATATTAATTATCATGGTTTGCCTAATCAGAATATGGGGAATATGTAAATTGTGTAAAACAATAAAATTGAAAAGGACAAAGAATAATCAGAGGAGGGAAGAGAAGATAAGGGAAAAATTGTTTAGAAAAAAGGGAACAAGGATTTGAAGGGATTGAAATGACACAATTTTAGCTGATACACAATTTGTGGGTGATAGTTTGGTGTTTTAATAAAAATATTAATGATTATGTATATATTCTGAGTAATGGATTTGCGTAGAAAATGTATTAACCTAGAGAAAAATGATGCACACATTTGAAAATGTGTCCACATAAGTGGCTGCCAATATTCATAAAGTATACTTATTAATGGCTTATTAATATGAAATATGGAGCTTATGTTTGATTAATGTTGTAGTACATCATATTGAGGGTTATGCATTATGTCTCAGCTGTATTAATTGTAGGCCTTAATTTAGTGGAGGTCTTGGCCTAATTACACTGCCTCATGTTATGCTGTATTTCTAACCCTATTAATAAAATGTTTGCTTAGAGAATTAAATTATGATTTTCCACTGTGCTGACCAAATGTGCTTGTAGCTAAAAGTCGTTCTCATGAGAACTGCTTGCTAGAAGATGTTGTTCTTGCTAAATGTAACATTGTAACTGTAATGTGTGTAAGACTGACTCTCTCAGGCAAAAACAAAGAAGACATTGACTGGAGTATAAGCTGCAACAGTATTGTTACCTAACGGGCCGGAAGATGAGGACATTATGAGAGAAACCAATCAGCGACATGTGAACCGTGCTGTAACCGGGCGCCTCCGGACGCCGGTTCCTGGGCGGAGCGAACGACCGCCGGAGGATACCCCGGGGGCACCCAAGGAATTCCTGACGCGATGACGTCCAACGTCATCCGTCAGATAGAGGCCGGAAGGAGGACCGTAGAAGGAGGAGCGCCGCGCGACCCAGAGGAAGCCGCCGACGTCAAGGAAAGCCGGAGAGAAGAACGCCGCGGACCACACAGAGAGAAGGCAAACCCCGCTGCGGAGAAGGAGCAACGCGTGGAGAGCAGAAACGCTTGGGCGCCTCCCGCCCCTGCCGAAACAAAGTCGGGAGATCGCTTACAAGCCGGCCACGTCCCCGGAGGGGCGTGGCCAAACCAGGTACGAGCGTACCGGGGCTGGGACTGGGGTTCTGGGTGGTTGGCTGGTTTTAAGGGGGTTAAGAAGGGAGGACTGAGATCGTGTAAGGAAGGGGAGCCTATTTAAGCAGGACCACGGTTAAACCGAAGGATAACCCCACAAGGGCCATACCCAGACCAGTGAATGAAACTGTAAGGGGGTCACAAACAGGGCATGACGAAAGAAAGACACAAGAGGAGTGCAAACCCACATTCCTTCACCTCCACACAACCCCCCCCCTCTCACACCTTACTAACCCCAATTAACCGTATATAAATAAATCTCCCCACTTACCTGTTCCTTTCTCCTTCTTTGTTTTGGGGAAATCCTGGGGCCATGAGAGCCGGCTGAACAAGACCTCTCCCTCCGGACCAGACCAGCCCATCCCGGGAGCATCAAGGAACCCTGAAGAAAAGGGACTTTATAGATTAGTTTTGTACTGGAATATCACCCTTTGGCGGAAAAGCTAGGGCTACAATTCCAACGAACATATAAATAAACGTACTACACCCTTCAGCGTCGCGTCTGTCGCCTTCTTCCAGCATCCCCTCGGCTCGGGATAAAAAGAACCCGCCACAGTGGTGTCAGAAGTGGGATGCTGGAATAGGAGACAGAGACTCCCCAACCATGGAGGAGAAGTGTACCCTATCCGATATGATGCAACAGTTGGCCTCCGGACAAAGACACCTACAATTAGTGTGGGAAGAGCAACAAAAAGAGGCCAAATTGGAAAGGGAGGCACTACAAAATGCCCTTAAGAGTCAGGCCACCATAATGGCCAACAACCAGTTGGTTCATGAAACCGCCATTAAGAATCTAACAGATACCATCGCTGCTACCCGTGTACACCCGAATGTGCCCAGTTCGGTCTTACAACGATATCAAGAAGGTGAAGACCCCGATGCCTTTTTCACCAATTTTGAACGGGTTGCTACTTCCGCTACCTGGCCTCCGGAGCGATGGGGCCAATATATCGCCCCCTTATTCACCGGGACTCTCCAAGCAGCCTATCAAGCGGTAAACCCCGGTGGAATAACCCCCTATAACGATATCAAAAAGAGCATCTTAGAACGAGTGGGGTTTGATTCTGAACATTATCGAGTCCGGTTTAGAAAAGCGAAGTGGGGACCCAACGAAAATCCCCGGGCCCTATATTTTAGGATCAAAGATCTGGGCCTCAAATGGTTGGGACCCATAGGGACAAATCGGGAAGACATTATCGAGATCGTGCTCTTAGAGCAATACCTGGACGCTCTGCCCCCGTCTACACGCAACTGGATCAAACAACATCCAAACCCGGATACCAGTACTACCATCGAGTTGGCCTGTGCCTTTCATCGCTCCCTTGAATTCAAAGTAACCACCCCCCGATCAACACCTGGTCCCCTGCGTCTGGGTTCGGGAACGTCTTCGACGGTGGGACGAAGAATCAATGATGACATACTAAAATCCCGGGGACTAGATAGGCCATATATACAACAACCTCAGTGTTTCAGTTGCGGGGAATGGGGCCACATAGCTCGAGGTTGCCCCCTGAAAACAGAAAAATCGGAACCCATGGAAATAGGGGTCACTAGGGGAAGAGTCTTTTATACAGGAAGAAGAGACACCCCTTATAAAAAGAGACTGATTATCAATGGGAAAAGCACAGTAGCCCTCATCGATTCTGGTTGTAGCCAATCTGTGGTCAGGGCCGGGTTGTTCGACGCACCTTACTACACTTCGGAATTCACGGTATCAATCTGTTGTATTCATGGAGAAACCAGAGAATATCCCCTAATCTGGACCACCCTCACCTGGTGAGGACAAGAAATACCCATAAGAGTGGGTTTAGTAGAGCAACTGGTTGAAGAAGCTATTATAGGAACTGACTTTTCGGAGTTCCCGCAACTCTTAGACAGCCTTAGACAGCTCGAAGAAACCAACAACTGGTGGAAGGACGCTCCTTTCTCCAATATGCCTCTATCACCTCCGAGGGTACGACCTAAACTCACCCGGAAGGAGAAAAGAATTATTAAGAAAGCCTATAACCAAGGCCGCTCCAACAGGGTAATTACAAAGGTCCTCGCCCTCACTGCCCTTCCCAGCTTCCGGACTTCGCAAAGAGAAGACCCTAGTTTAATACATGCATGGAAAAGTGCACGGCCACGGAACCCCCAGGATAAGGGTCCCTCGTTCACCATAGTTAAAGACCTATTATACCGAGTTACTTACAAAGACCAAGACGAAAAGAAACAGTTGATAGTTCCAGAAGCTTATAGACAACAAGTTCTACACTTAGCACACAGCCAGCCCGGGGGTGGACACTATGGGAGGGAGAAAACAGAGGAATATTTGTTGAGGAAGTTTTACTGGCCGGGGGTATTTTCCCAGATTAGGAAATTTTGTCAACAATGCCCAAAATGCCAATTGGTTGACCCAGGCTCGCGGAGAAAGGCCCCTTTACAACCCCTCCCCATCATTGATGTCCCCTTCTCTAGAATAGGGATGGACCTCGTTGGCCCTCTTCTGCCCTCGTCGAGAGGCTATCGTTATATATTGGTACTAGTAGATTACGCCACGAGATACCCTGAGGCTATTCCCCTCTCTAGTATTAACACCAAGAGTGTTGCACACGCCATGATAGGGTTCTTTTCCCGAATTGGGTTTCCTCGAGAAATCCTAACGGACCAAGGTACCCAATTTATGTCCAACCTGATGACGCAAATATGTCAGCTATTAGGGATTAAACAGTTACGGACGTCAGTCTACCATCCACAAACCGATGGTTTGGTGGAGAGATACAACCGTACTCTCAAAACACTACTAAAGGAAACTATCTCAGAGACTGGTAAGGACTGGGATAAGAAACTCCCTTTAGTATTATACGCAATCAGGACACACGAACAAGCCTCCACGGGCCATAGTCCGTTTGAGCTGTTGTTTGGGCGACAACCACGGACCCTACTAGATATGGCCGCTGAGATGTGGGAAGAAGAAGACGGGGAAAAAACCATTCTAAAGTATGTCCGTGAGTTAAAAACCCACCTGCATACAGTATGGGAAAGCGTAAGGGAACACATGGAGAGGGCCCAAACCAAACAGAAAAGGAATTATGATCGGAATACCCAATTGAGGTCCTTTTCCCTAGGAGATAAAGGGCCTGATTCTAACTTTGGAGGACGGTGTTAAACCGTCCCAAAAGTGGCGGATATACCACCTACCGTATTACGAGTCCATTATATCCTATGGAACTCGTAATACGGTAGGTGGTATATCCGCCACTTTTGGGACGGTTTAACAACGTCCTCCAAAGTTAGAATCAGGCCCAAAGTGTTAGTTCTTCTTCCCAGTTCAGACAACAAATTGTTGGCCAAGTGGCAGGGACCCTACACCGTAACAGGACTAGTAACCCCCGTAACTTATAGAATTCAGCTTAACGACATTCCCCCTAGGTCACAGATCTTCCATGTTAATTTATTAAAAA
The DNA here is from genome assembly GCF_031143425.1 of Pleurodeles waltl. NCBI lineage: Eukaryota > Metazoa > Chordata > Amphibia > Caudata > Salamandridae > Pleurodeles > Pleurodeles waltl. Next base: position 754,381,457 of record NC_090443.1, on the reverse strand, counting down.
AATGGGAAGAACCTCCGAACGACCCAAGGCACGGCTACCTAGTCAATACCGTTAAGGAATTAGAGATAGGGTGGTGCCCCACTGATCCCCCTGGCGAGAGAGAGGTTCCTATCATTAATACAGAGATCTCGATTCAACAAAATAGACAATTGAAGAATCTCTTCGATAAAAACGGGCGGGTGTTCTCCTCGGTACCCGGTAGGACACAGTTGGTACATCATCAAATCCTCACACCACCTGGGAAAACCGTGCGATTAAAACCCTATCGTATCCCTGAAGCTAGGAAAACCCTCGTAGAAAACGAAATTGAGAAGATGTTAGATCTAGACATCATAGAACCTTCCCAAAGCCCCTGGTGTTCGCCCGTGGTTTTGGTACCCAAACCTGATGGGTCTATACGTTTTTGTATCGACTTTAGACAGGTCAATTCCCTATCACAATTTGACACATATCCTCTTCCTAGGATAGACGAGCTCTTAGAAAGACTGGGGAAAGCGAAGTACATGTCTACCCTTGACTTGACCAAGGGATATTGGCAGATCCCGTTGGATCCCGAAGACAAGGAAAAGACGGCTTTCGCTACTCCCTCAGGATTGTATCACTTTAAGGTTCTCTCTTTTGGGTTACATGGCGCCCCCGCCACCTTCCAACGTCTCATTGACACCATATTACGACCTCATACCAGATATGCGGCGGCCTATCTGGATGACATCGTTATTTTCAGTGAGACCTGGGAAGACCATGTGGTCCACATAGACCACATCCTCTCGGCTTTAAGGAAGGCTGGATTGACAGCCAACCCCGCCAAGAGCCGAATGGCTTTTAGTGAGATCTCATACCTGGGTTATCACATTGGCAACGGTATACTGCGACCCCAAAAAAATAAAATCAAAGCCATTCTACACACCAGTGCTCCCACCACGAAGAAGGGAATTCGTTCCTTTTTAGGTCTAGTGGGGTACTATCGAAGGTTCATTCCCCAGTATTCCAGTTTGGCTGCCCCCCTAACCAATCTCTTAAGAAAAGGACAGCCCAACAATATCCCAGGACTAGACCCGACTCAACTTCATAGTTTTCATACCTTGCAAAGGTGTCTCACCACTCAACCGATATTGAAATGTCCTGAGTTTGACAAACCCTTTCATCTCCAAACGGATGCCTCCGACGTGGGGGTAGGGGCCGTTCTTTTTCAAAAGGATGAAGACGGAGTGAGCCATCCCGTCGTTTTTATTAGCCGTAAGCTGTTTCCCAGGGAGCAAAGATACCCCATTATAGAGCGGGAATGTCTTGCCATTAAATGGGCTATCGAAAGTCTCCAATACTATCTTTTGGGCAGACCTTTCTTACTATATACGGACCATGCACCCCTTACGTGGCTCTCAAGATATAAGAATACCAACAATCGTATATTGAGATGGTTCATGGAGCTCCAACCTTTCTCCTTCCAGGTTTGCCACCTCCCTGGTGACCTTATGGGTCAGGCTGACTATTTGTCCCGGGTTCCGGTTCTGATGGGGCTCGATCAGCCCCATTCATGTGAGGGGATGTGTAACCGGGCGCCTCCGGACGCCGGTTCCTGGGCGGAGCGAACGACCGCCGGAGGATACCCCGGGGGCACCCAAGGAATTCCTGACGCCATGACGTCCAACGTCATCCGTCAGATAGAGGCCGGAAGGAGGACCGAAGAAGGAGGAGCGCCGCGCGACCCAGAGGAAGCCGCCGACGTCAAGGAAAGCCGGAGAGAAGAACGCCGCGGACCACACAGAGAGAAGGCAAACCCCGCTGCGGAGAAGGAGCAACGCGTGGAGAGCAGAAACGCTTGGGCGCCTCCCGCCCCTGCCGAAACAAAGTCGGGAGATCGCTTACAAGCCGGCCACGTCCCCGGAGGGGCGTGGCCAAACCAGGTACGAGCGTACCGGGGCTGGGACTGGGGTTCTGGGTGGTTGGCTGGTTTTAAGGGGGTTAAGAAGGGAGGACTGAGGTCGTGTAAGGAAGGGGAGCCTATTTAAGCAGGACCACGGTTAAACCGAAGGATAACCCCACAAGGGCCATACCCAGACCAGTGAATGAAACTGTAAGGGGGTCACAAACAGGGCACGACGAAAGAAAGACACAAGAGAAGTGCAAACCCACATTCCTTCACCTCCACACAACCCCCCCCCTCTCACACCTTACTAACCCCAATTAACCGTATATAAATAAATCTCCCCACTTACCTGTTCCTTTCTCCTTCTTTGTTTTGGGGAAATCCTGGGGCCATGAGAGCCGGCTGAACAAGACCTCTCCCTCCGGACCAGACCAGCCCATCCCGGGAGCATCAAGGAACCCTGAAGAAAAGGGACTTTATAGATTAGTTTTGTACTGGAATATCACCCTTTGGCGGAAAAGCTAGGGCTACAATTCCAACGAACATATAAATAAACGTACTACACCCTTCAGCGTCGCGTCTGTCGCCTTCTTCCAGCATCCCCTCGGCTCGGGATAAAAAGAACCCGCCACACGTGCACTAGTAGATTTAAGGTTTTACTTTTATTGGACAAAGTATGAACATGCGATCCCTTGACTAATAGGGACTTGGGAAGTATTTTGGGGAAATCTAAATCTAAATTAGCCCAACTACACAAGAAAGAATCCGTCATTGCGACTTGCCATTGCGTATTTGCCTTTTACTCTCACCCATGCCCATCTTCTGTCCTAAGAAGATGTGTTTAACTCTAATAATCAAAGACTTTGTGTTTTCTGAACTTTGATGCTGAATCCTGGTGCCTTGCTGATCGAACTGATGCCCTGATGACGAAGACTATCTTAGCTTGCCGTTCCAATTGAGGAGAGGTATATTGTTACGCAGAAAAATTAGCTTTTTCTTTCTAGATACCAACCGCAATATTTCATAGAGCCATAGTAAGACGCTTTTCAAATTTGTGTTGACTAAATTGTTTTGCATGAAGCCCAACATGCTAATGCTAATCTGATGTTAAATAGGGGTCCACACTAATGAACGTTTGTAATAGGGAGTAACAGTTGATGTCTTTCCTTTGTTGAATCTAAATGCATGTGATATTGTTTGTACAATTGTTCTTGTTATTAATTTGTACTGTAATCTTAGAATGTTTAATTATTCAAGCTTTGATTAGATTACGTTTCTTCCACAGATTTGGACAGCCAGTGATGTTTCTGTATGATTATCATTTGATTTTGAGATTATTTTACGTGACATTAGCATTGTTAATATAGGGAAATAAATATTCTACCTTTGACTAAAGGTGTGGTTATTCATGACTGAAATGTCATGGTGTGTGATAGTTACTGAATCCTATTGATTATTGATATTACTGATTAATTATTGATTATTGATCTGCATGTACTGGATCTATGGTGGGAACATCTTAAATGCGAGTCCAAAGGTTCATCGACCTATTCACGCCCCCTTGTTAGTTTACTTATTAAGGTCTGACGTTGCAATACCAAGTTGACGTCCCCACTATGCCAGGGGAGGCCCATACTGAAGTGAGCCATGGATATCAATGTGTTAATCGGATCACAGCCTGTGTGCAGTAATGCATTGGTGACCCCCGTATGCCAGTAGGGGTTGCCAGAGCTGTCACAAACGCTGTGTCGATTGGGTTGGAACCAGTGTACAGTGATGGCTCGCTGACTTCTTTGGCAAAGTGGCCTCTGTGGAAGTATTTCCAGGTGAGTGTGTTGAAGTAAGCCTAAGCAAGGCCTACTAGTGCAAGGGGTTCACCTTTCTCTGCACAAAGTCCTCAGGCCATGTAGGAAGAAGTTGGCACAGGAACTGAAATAATAGACAAAGTTTATTAACCTCATGAGGTGGTACTACAGTTCAAACAGCACCCTTAGGTAATGTCTGAAGTAGCACACTGAACTGAGAGAGCATGGTCCTTTTATACCCACGCAGGGGCTAAAAGGAGGTGGTACAATTATAGAAGCAAGACTTGTAAACATGTAAGGTCATGTGGAAAATGCACAGTCAACAGGTAGGAGGAGCTAACAGTTTTCAAGGACTAACAGCTGCAGACCTTACTGAGCATGTGCGAAAGTGGGAGATGCTAAATATAACTTGTCACTAGGCAGATTTCAAGAGTAGTTAACAGAAAGGTAGGACAGGGCGCATGGTGAGCACATGGCAGCATGTGGCAGAGAAAATGGCTGCCATGAATACAAAATGTATTCCGCGAAATGTTCACAATAGTTACTAAATACAAGATGTCTTCTGCTAATGCTTAATCTAATAGCTGCTAAACTACAACAGACGACCCTTTCAGCATTAGCTGAAAACATTCGTCTTTCTGGGATAATCTAAATATTCATCTTGTATATTTATGCTCATCATTTCAGCTATTTCTTTATCTAACGGATGTTGTGCTTTCATTTCTGTAATATTTCTTTTGGTAGGTATACAATCAGTAATACACATGGAGCAGAGCATTGGACCACACTGAATACAGATGCAGCATGTGAAAAATATTGCAATCATTACACACAGGATAGTCAGTAGTTTCCAGCCCCAGGCGGAAACAAGAGCCCAAAACCATCCAGAAAAAGTCCAAGTACCAGTCTCTGTGTGGATTTCTGCAGCAATTTTATGCAATTTAGATATTGCATCATATACTGAAGGTGAGTGATAAGGAATGAAAACACAGCAACTACTACCGATGATGCGACATGCACCACCTCGGTCAGCTAATATTACATCTAGTACCATACGATTTTGGAGCGCTACAATCCTTGCAATTTGGAGCTCCTTAGTAATATTACCAAGTGCCAGAGCTGCCTGATTGGTAACAGCTTCCACAACCCTAGTCAATCGTCTCACTTTACTACTGTTAAACGCAGCACCCACAAAGGGGACCAACCCTAAATTAAAATCAACATATTGTTGCAGGCTAGTATCTGTTTGGTCTACCTCATTTGTACTTATTTCCCTTTTATATCTATTGTTGATGATGTCATTGAACAGTTTTAAATCTCGGTGATATGATGCAGGGGCCAAAAACACAGGGGGTAATAGAAAAGATACATAACACACACCTGACCACCCAACAGGTAGTTGGTAATATCCATAGCTACCACAAACAAAATATGTATTATGTGAAGCTGTAAAACTACTATTATTTACACCCTCAATAGTTAAAATCAAGGTACAATCGCTTATCCCTACTGGAATTCGCCCAATGCTACGTATACATAAATCTGCTTTAGTTTTTGTAACAGAAATCACAAATTGTTCTTTCTTGTCAGAGTCTTATATTTGTGAAATATGGTATTGAAACATTGTCAGGTTGATACTCTTCCCATTCAGATTTAGTTCCTTTGGCTTGGGGATACCCATCTTTGTCTTGGTAGCATACTTTATTAAGGCGAAATAGAAGTCCGCCCTCTGTACGTTTTCCAGATGCAAACAAAAGCGTGTACCAAGCTTGACCAGAACCATTGTGTGAAAAAGGAAGAGGAATGAAAGGTGTTCCTCCTTTCTTTTAATGCGCAGGTATCATTCCACATACCCAACAGTTAGTAGTATTTGTAGCATTATGAGTATTATGCAACATCTGAATGAAAGTATTATTGAAGTACGATTGACGGTGCTTCTGCTCCTGATAGGGAAGCGTAAAGTAATAGTGATCCTCTGGTACTGGAGTAGTGGCAACAAAAAACTCATGAGCAGGAGCCTTCTTTTCAACAAACCAGGTGATTGTTGTTGTAACCACAAAAACAACAACAAACCCCATAGTACTAATGATCAGTTTGTTATTCATTTTAGCAACAGTGATAATCGACCCTTTCAGAAATGGATTAAAAACAATCGTTGGAGCTCTAATCCCTGGGCAGCTGCTGATTTCTTCACCACGAGCCAAGACAGGTGTCACTACTCTAATGCATGGCTGATCCCCCCCTCCTTGCCACAGTGGCTCTCCGTTTCACTAACCCAGGGCAGTAGCTCAACCAGTTTAAAAAAAAACAAATCTGATTGTTTCCTCGGTCTCAAATTATATTGCGACACTCCAGAAGTCGTATGGTCCGGGAAGACCTCTGCAGATTCGTCAGGTGATATAGCACGGCCTTTCTCCGTAGTCAAAATCTCTCGATGATCGGTCAGCATAGCAGGTTCCACCAAGGTAGGTAGCACTCTCTTGCAGTGAGTACTATGGACCCAATTCTTTCGGTTCGTCACTCGAACTGCTGTCCTTGTCGCAAGGAGCACCTGTTCTGGGCCTCGCCACCTTGGTTCCAAGCTGCTTGATCTTTCAAAGGACTTAATCATCACCTTGTCACCAGGTCGGAGTTCATGGCCTTCACCTGTAGATCTGTCAGGAAGTGCTTCTCGAACCTGTTGATGAATAGAAACCAAATTGTTGGTTAACTGTGCCAAATAATCATTCATCAGGACACAAGGTACATCATATACAGATTTTGGCTTAGGAACTCCCCAAATATTCATTGGCCTTCCGAATATTATTTCATAGGGGGTCAGGCCTGTTCGAGAGTGTGGCACTGACCTAATAGACAATAATGCCAATGGTAATGCATCCGGCCAAGTTAAGGATGTGGAAGCCTGTATCTTCGCTAACTTCAGCTTCAAAGTAGCATTATACCTTTCCACCAACCCTGCTGATTGTGGGTGGAAAACCGCATGGAACTTCTGTTTCATCCCTAATCCTTTCAGGGCATACTTAATAACTTCCCCAACAAAATGAGGTCATTATCACTCCATAAAAGTCTGCAAACACCAAACCTAGGGAAAGATTCTTTCAAAAGCACCTTCGCTGTGGTAATGGCAGTATTATCCTTTGTGGGGTACGCCTCTATCCACCACCAAGGCACAAACCACCACCAAGACATACTTTAAATTGTTGCAGCGTTCAAGCTGAATATAATCCATTTGTAGAACTTCAAAAGGTGCAGTTGGTGTAGCAAACCCCCCTGCAGGAGTACGTGTCCCTTTTCCAGGATTGTATTGTAAACAGATCAAACAAGACTGTACTACTCTCTTAGCCGTACTGGAAATTTCTGGATGCTCCCAAACTTGCGTAAGCAACTTCGTTATTGTTGAAGCTCCAACATGTGCCAGCCCATGTGCCATCTGAACCATAGGTTGTACAAAAGCTATAGGCAATTTCCATTTATCCATCTGCTTATTCCGCCAACAGCCCTCATCATCCAATTCTCCATCTTCAGACCATTGCTCACGTTCTTTCACAGAAGCAGATTTCTGTATATCTAATACGTCTTGTCTAGCATTATGCCAACGTTCAGCTTGTGACTTCACTATATACATAGAAGTAGTACTTCGCTGCATCGCAGTCTCACATGCTACGCGGTCTGCAAGAGCCACTCCAAAAGCATAGCGGCTGTCTGTATAAATGTTCACACATAAGTCAGTACTAAGCTCACATGCTCGTGTCAAAGCTATTAGTTCAGCTGCTTGAGCTGACTTCTGTGGTATACGAGCTGTCTCCACTACCGTGTGTATTGTGGTGATTGCATATGCAGCTGAGGTCGTACCATCTGGCAACTTCATACAAGACCCATCAACCCGCAATTCCCCGTCTATATCTGGAAGGGGCGTATCTTGCAAATCAATACGACCCTTTGTCTGTTCTTCGGTAATGAAAATACAATCACGTGTTTCTTGTGACTGAGGCTGAGTCACCAGATATGGCAACAAAGTGGCTGGATTTAGTGTTGCACATCTCTTCAGTGTAATGTGAGGAGCCAGCAATGTCAACTCATATCCTGTTATACGGGCGCTAGTTAAATGTTGTGTCTTTGTTTGATTTAAAAGAGCATCAACCGCATGGAGTACTAACACCAACAGCTTATGTGACAAAACTATCCCTTCACTCTGACGTATTGACACAGCTGTTGCGGCAACTGAACGAAAACACCCAGGCAACGCTCAAGCGACAGGATCAAGTACTGCTGAAAAATATGCACAGGGACGCTGCTTATTGCCATGTGTCTGTACTAAAACTGACAATGCACATCCATCTTTCTCATGTACGTAAAGTGCAAAAGGCTTCATGTAATCTGGAGTACCTAACACTGGTGCGGAACAAAGGGCTTGTCGCAGCTGCCTGAAAGCAGTCTCACATTCATCTGTCCATGGGAGGGGCATTGGAGTATCTTTAGTCAAAAGTGCTAGCAAAGGTTTGACAATGTGTGAAAACCCTAATATCCATTGCCTACAAAAAGAAGTAATACCAAGGAAAGCCCGAAAATCTTTCTGAGTAGAGGGTACTGGTGTGTCTAAAATTGCTTGAATACAATCTGATGTAAGTGTACGGCCCTCCTTAGACAAAAGGTGACCTAAATAGGTTACCTTTGGTCTACAATATTGCAATTTCTTTCGTGACACTTTATGATGGTGTGAAGCAAGAAAAGAAAGTAAGGACAAAGTGCTCTTTTCACATTGCTCAGGGGTATCAGCCGTCAAGTCTATCACAGAGAACGTAGTTGCTATCGGGGGAACCAAAGTGAGGAGTGTCGTGATGTCAGAAACCACAGGATATTGTGGTGTCACAATCTTATTGACTTCTCGTAAATCAATAATGAATCGGTGAATCCTAGTATCAGTATCCTTTTTCAGAATAGGAAGAATCGGACTAATACAAACATTATACAGATCTTCCTCAACAACTCCAACTGCAAAAAGATCATGCACAATTCGTGTGAGTGCTTCTTCGCCCTCCTGTGAAATTTTGTATTGTGGCAAACGCGGCAATACAGCTCCCTCCTTGACACTAATATGTACCGTGGAATAATCATTTGTCCCACATCAGTACCTGAAGTAGCCCACAAAGTACTAGGGAGTGAAGCTAATGCAATATCCTCTTTAACAAGACAAACTCTTTCCATCACAGGATGATTATCATTTAAAATAACACGCACCCCTTCAGGAGAGCATCGTATTGTAGCCCTGAAATACTTGAGCATATCAAGACCCACAATATTGTCTGGTGTATTTGGAGAAAGCAAAAATGGACATGGAGCAGTACATTTATCAACATGGAATGCAAGTGGTTGTGACAATGGGCTAGGGGAAGGTGTTCCATCGAAACCTTTCAATATAATGGTTAAGCCAGACAGGGGAGCCCTTGGAATCAATTGTTTAGACAAGGCGCTACGAGTAGCTCCTGTATCAACCAGAAAATGATCAGTAGAACCCAAAACATGTGCTGTAACATAGGGACCCCTCTGATCTACTGGAACTTCAACTGATTCCTTACCCCATCCTAGGCAATCCTATGCATAAGCAGAATCTTGGAAATCAGGCTGCACTTGGTTAGACATCTGGTATTGGTTCCGTCTATCAAAAGTGTTAAATCCATCCTGCCCTCGTACATTAGCATCAACCCTAGCATGATCATTTGTGCTTCTTCTAGGTCCTGAATATCCTGAGCGATTTCTCATTTGTCCCTGACCATGTGAACACTGCTGAACACGTAGTGCTGGACAATCGGCAGACCAATGCCCAAATTTCTTACAATACGCACACTGATCAACAGACAAATTCGAACGAGTGTAAGAAGAACCATAAGATCCATGTCCACCTCTATCACTACGTCTAAAAGGCGGACCTTAAGCTTGAGCCAACATAACCTTCGTCTTTAATTCTTTAATCTTTTTATCCCGCTACCTTTTGCTTCTAATTCCTGACGTTCATAATACTGAGCCATAGTCAAAAGAGAAACCGGAGTAGAGGTAGTCCATTAACTTTCCCTAGCTTTTAGACGACTAGCTATTCCTGGTAACAGATTTGCGACATATTTATCGACAAACAAATGTCTGCCCGTATCATCTGACAATAACTGACCACTAAAATCATGAAATGCTTCTTCAAAGCGTGTAAAGAAATCAGAGACCGATTCATCTGCCTTTTGCTTACAAGACGCTAAAACAGTCCAATCTATCTTTTTAGGGGGAATAATCGTTTTTAACTTAACTAATATGGCTGCAGGAAGATCTAGAATCAACTGATATGGCTTTTTCGCAGGTTCCCTATCCCCGTCCATCTGTTCTAATTCTTTCCATGACGCCCCAAAAACTGCACGATCATCAATTTTACAAACAGTTCTCCACATATCTGGCGGTAGTATCAATCTGAAAAATAAATCAATGTCAGCCAAAGTCATAGTACAAGAACTAATTGCTCCCTCAACTTCCTCATAAAAGGCTGCTGGATTTTTCCGCGGGTCAGGTAATGCTGTTTTAAGTGCTATTACATCTGCCCTATTCCAAGGAGTATACACCGAATTATAAATAAAATAACCCTTAGCATCAACAGAAGTTTTATCATCACTTGTACCCAATCCTTTAGGAGGAACATACAAAGGCACGGCCTCCCGCATTGGTTTCGCGTGAACTATCATAATCTTATCTGTTCCGAAGATGGAAGCTTGCACCCCACCGGTCTGAGATGTCCGTGAAACTACGTCCACAGCCCTTTTCTCCTCTTGCAAGCGGACTGCCGTAACACATAATTTCACCAAACGCCTGATTGCATCAGCCACCTGGGAGAAAACAAAAAGACCATCACGCATTTGCTTATGATCAGCTGCTACATCATCGGGCTCTAACTCATCAGAATATTTCCAATATAGTTCAATAACTTCTGAGCCAAATGCCTCAGTAAAATATAGCTGCTCCTTTTCCGTCCACCCTTAGATGTTGTCTAAAAGTTCAGAAGCAGAGACAACGCTACGAATTGTTTTACGAGCAATAGATCTAAGCTCAGACGCACGGTCAGCAGGCAACATAGAGTGACTGTCTCACATCTTCTGTTGCTCCGAACTGGAGACCTTAGCTAACTCATGAAGGGCAGAAGGGGCAACATACGGAGGTGGAGGGTGATCTAGTAACAATAAATCATCATGTGGTTTATTAAGGATAGGATAGAGAGGTTGCCTAATGGTGTATTGGCCACTTACCTGTAATTTAAGTCTTTCTCTTCAAGCTCCTTTAAGTCATTTCTTTCTTTCTTTCTCATTTCCAATGCTTTCACATATACATTCTTCCGCTGCTCTTTCTCAAGCAAGGCTTGCTCATGCTTCACTCGTCCACGCACTTCTTTCTCCCACATTCGTACACAGTCAAACATATTTTGCCTAGACTTTCGCTTACACATACATTGTTCCACATACTCAATCTTTCGCAAATCAAATGACCCATGCATAGGCCAAAGTAACTCAGGATCCGCATGAGTGTATTTATTCCATAATGTGCTGTACATTATAGAAGAAAGACCATGTTTAATATACATATCTCTATTTGGCGTCCCCTCTGGGGGTGCCGGTTGCGATTCTTCCAGTCTCAAATTGGTACCATTACAAAAGCAACACATCCTATGAAGTGCGCTAAAAACAGGCATGCCAAAAATAGTGCAAAATATGCAATATTATAATCAAAGTAGCACTTAAGGTGCCGTTCAAATCAAAATTAAATTGGAGAAAATTCTCCTCATTACTTGCCTATATAAATTGCAATTTATATATCAATTCAAAGGATACAAATTGACTAGTCACCCAAAACACGAGAGCCACAGTAAGTAGTGCTAAACTACATTACCAAACAAAGGCATCAAAACCCACAGCAAGTGCCGTAAAACGTCTCTTACCAATCACAGGGTGTCCAGGTTCCAACTGCCAAGTTCTAAAATCGACCAAATGGTCACTGCATGACAAATGAACAAGAAGGATCTCAGTCGAGGACCGGCGCCACCTGGATGGTCAAATCAGAAAGAAGGGAAAAACGCCGTGGTTGCCAAGACTCGGGTCTCCTCAGACATTGATCGTCCGCAGCGAGATCCCAATCCTTCATCGGGACCAATCCGTTGGGCGTCCGAGTCACTGATGACTCCCTGTTCGGGCGCCAATTTGTTGAAGTAAGCCTCAGCAAGGCCTACTAGTGCAAGGGGTTCACCTTTCTCTGCACAAAGTCCTCAGACCATGTAGGAAGAAGTTGGCACAGGAACTGAAATAAAAGACAAAGGGGGTGATTCTAACATTGGCGGGCGGGGGAGGCCGCCCGCCAATGTTCCCCCGACAAAATACCGCTCCGCGGTCACAAGACCGCTGAGGGTATTTTGAGATTTGCCCTGGGCTGGCGGGCGGCCGCCAAAAGGCCGCCCGCCAGCCCAGGGCAAATCTACCTTCCCACGAGGACGCCGGCTCCGAATGGAGCCGGAGTAGTGGGAAGGTGCGACGGGTGCAGTTGCACCCGTCGCGTATTTCAGTGTCTGCTTTGCAGACACTGAAATACTTTGCGGGGCCCTCTTACGGGGGCCCCTGCAGTGCCCATGCCATTGGCATGGGCACTGCAGGGGCCCCCAGGGGCCCCGTGGCACCTCCTACCGCCATCCTATTCCTGGCGGGAGACCCGCCAGGAACGGGATGGCGGTAGGGGGTGTCAGAATCCCCATGGCGGCGGAGCGCGCTCCGCCGCCATGGAGGATTCCCCTGAGCAGCGGAAAGTCGGCGGGAGACCGCCGACTTTCCGTTTCTGACCGCGGCTGAACAGCCGCGGTCAGAATGCTCGAGGGAGCACCGCCAGCCTGTTGGCGGTGCTCCCGTGGTCGGTGACCCTGGCGGTCACCGGCCGCCAGGGTCAGAATGACCCCCAAAGTTTATTAACCTCATGAGGTGGTACTACAGTTCAAACAGCACCCTTAGGTAATGTCTGAAGTAGCACACTGAACTGAGAGAGCATGGTCCTTTTATACCCACGCAGGGGCTAAAAGGAGGTGGTACAATTATAGAAGCAAGACTTGTATACATGTAAGGTCATGTGGAAAATGCACAGTCGACAGGTAGGAGGAGCTAACAGTTTTCAAGGACTAACAGCTGCAGACCTTACTGAGCATGTGCGAAAGTGGGAGATGCTAAATATAACTTGTCACTAGGCAGATTTCAAGAGTAATTAACAGAAAGGTAGGACAGAGCACATGGTGAGCACATGGCAGCATGTGGCAGAGAAAATGGCTGCCATGAATACAAAATGGATTCCGCGAAATGTTCACAATAGTTACTAAATACAAGATGTCTTCTGCTAATGCGTAATCTAATCGCTGCTAAACTACAACAAGTGGGCCTCATCCCTTGCACGGTGAAGAGCTGTCAATTCTGTATGTCAGGAGAGGCTGCCGTGCAGGTATTTGCTAATGCCGATCAGGACGGTGCTCATATACAGTGGAGATGGGTTAACCTTGCAAGTGCGCCTGGTCCTTAGTGAGTAAATGTACAAGGGGACACGTATAGGCCTTTGAACCTTTTGGATCACATGGAGTATCCTAGCCATGAAGTGACTAATGTCATCAATAGACAATGTAATCAATCAATAACCACTAAGAGAATCATTAATCCATGGAAAAGTATAACAAATATTTCATGAATAACCACAACTCAATAAGGCGTTTAACAATTGTATTTCACTATTAATTACAACTCTAATGCATATGGTTAACTCAATCTTTATTCAATCAGCTAAGAATTAGTTTATTAGTGACCACCAATAACACAATCTAATCAGAACTTGAGGAAACATGTGCTCAAAAGCTTCAGCATAAGCCAACAAAGATGAATAAATCAACATTAATAGCAGAGTTCAGCAATCAGTTTGTCAATCATTTGTCACTGTCAACGTCACCCAAAAGGACCATATCTAACCCAGATTAGCACCAGCATGTGGGACTTCATGCTAAAACAATTTTGAAAACGTGAATTTGGAAAACATCTAGCTAGAAGAAAAAAAAACTATAAAACAGCGCAGTTGGTACCTAGAAGAAAAGGCACAAAGTTAATCAGTCACATTGTCATAGCTACCTATCCACGGAATGGATCAGCAACAAAGTCAGTTTTCATCTTCAGGTCATCAGGCTCTCAAGAACATGAGCCCAATGACAGAATCTCGAATCACGTCTCCTGACATCATCAGTATTCACCCCTCTTATCTTGCATCTCCCTCAATTCTCCCATATCTGAAGTTTTAGCCCCTTGTCATGACCTTTTATTAGAGATTTTCAGTCCATCCCCCTAATTTCTAATTGGTCAATTAGTCCTCCTATGTGACGTTACCCAATACATTTTATTCTACATATCTATGAGTTCTAATATTTCATCTTTCTCAGTTCATGAATTGGTCCACTGTACGATGTCTTCATCATCCGACTCTTCAGGTATCGAAAATGTTGCATGTTCCTCTTCAGTCAGTGTTTCTATTGTTCAGGTCCTGGGAAAGTACATTCAGCCTACTCTACACATAATTGTATCAAATTGACTCCATCATCTCCTGTCCATCGGTACATTGCAGAAAATTCTAGCTAAGCACACAATTCATGGTCAGCTCAGTTGCATCAGTAGCTTCAGTAGCGTGCGTTTATTAATTCTGCTTCTGCAAGAGGCCTGGAAAGACTAGGCCACAACTTCAGCTAAGTTAATTCTGCAATATAATGTAAAACATAGGTTATATATCTCATTATGGCACATTACTGCATTATTATTACACATTCTCATTATTTCACACATTTTTAGTAATTTTTAACAGAAATTCATATAAGTGGCTGCCATTCTCTGTGGGCACATTTATTTTTCTATGTTAATTTCTCTACAAACTGTTTCTGTTAATCAAAAAACATAAACATTAATTAATAATTTCTAATTAGCATATCTGCTTCAACAGTTCCTCCTCTGATGACTAAATATGTCATCACACCTTTCATCTACCAACATTTCATAATTCTGTCCCAGCTGTATTCTGTTTCCTTCTCAAATCTTCCTGATAAATTCTTTCCCTGTTCCGTTCTTCCCTTATCTGATTCTTTTTAGATCTTTTAAATTTGATCTTTTGACATAATTTACATATATGCAAGCAATCACAATTAGTATTCCCTCTATGATTTTTAATAATTCCCTATTCCAAATTTGACTGAGCAAATTTTCCACTGAAGCAAATCCTTTTCCAACTTTCTCTCAAACACTTGGTTCCTTCAATTCCTTCAAATCCTTACTTGAGTTAGTCAGATTAGTGAGTAAGTCTCTCATCTCCCTATCCTTGTTCAGAATACTGTATATGAACAACAATACCTTACATTAATCATCCTACAGACTCCGCAGTCTTTCACTAAAAGAATGTCCTATGCCAACCTGTGGCAAAGGTTAATGTAGGTTGAAAGAAACCTCTAAATAATACTACGTCATTATCCTTAGCTACTCTACTCAAATACCTAATGATACGGACAAACGAAAACACCACGTTGTGGTTGGAGCAAAAGTATTGGATGTACTCTTGGTTATAGAATCTCATTAGTAACAAACTACAATTTATCCCATAGTAAGAGGCAAATTATGGTAAGTAACTCTTCGACTGATGAAGGAATTTGCATACACACATAACAATTCTTCGGATCCATCGTCTCAACATACTCACTCAATATGTGATAGAAAACATTCGAAGAAAGTTCCCCTCGTGCATTAGTACCCTCATGCAAATACTTCTCATCTAACGTAATCTTCTCTATTGCTGTTAATGCAGTAGTTGTCTCAAAAGCGGAAGTATGGTTGGACTTGCTCTTATCAAGAACAGTCATTCCCACAATCATTACCATAAACATTATCCCTCAAACAATTGCCAAACCAATACTCATGTATTTACAACACCTATTTTCCTACCCTGCTGGCGAATGTCACTCATGATCTGTAAAGAATCAGAAAGCAGAAGAGAAATTTAGAAAAACTGCAGAGAGAATCAAAAATAAAACAACATTCTTCTTTCAGTAGTTATTTACAGCTTTCAGTCTTTCTTCCATGATCCCTTGTCAAAAACTGGTAAGCAGTTTGTCAAAATCAGGTTTCAAAGTCAAATCAGGTTATCAAAAGTCTTTTCCAGTTACTTTCAACAGTCTCTTTCTCTAAAATGTTTATAAGACTATTTGAACAGTTCAGTTCATCAGCTTCCTTCAGGTACCAAAATGTTGGCCTGGAATGTTTCCATCTACTTCTTCTTTGATTGTTGTTTCTATAACTACTTCCTTTCTCTTTGCTTGTGACTTTGGCCACTTATCTCCTTTCAGTGGACCCTTCGTCAATGTCCTTTTCAGTGTTGAACTTGAAACTTCTCCTTGCTCTATGGTGTTTTCTCTTGACGGACCAGCAACTGGTTCAGCTAGAGTCAGATCACAGTGCTTTGATCCTCCTCAACTCCTTCCCCCTCAGGGTCTGGCATTTGCTCTGTTTGTCTCTCAAAACTGTCTACTTCTGGGAGAGCCCTCCTCTGACTAGACTCTCTTGCTGCCTAAATCGAGATTGTTTCACTGTCACTCTCCTGGAGGACTTCTAATTCGTCTCTCACAGGAGTGACTGAACCATTCTTAATTACTCAGATCCTGTCTCAGTTCCTCTTTTGTCTCTTTCCGGCTCTGAGTCAACATTATTCTGCAACATTTTCAATTCTTCCAATGTATCAATTACTTTTAATGAAAAACTTGGACACAATTCATCTTCTTCAGGTAACAGTTCCCACTTATCTTTGAAGGATATACAGTTCAATGTGCAAAACCTTGCAACTTGATCCGCATATCCATTTCCCATTGACACAAAGTCCTGAGATTTCAGATGTGCACTGCATTTTACCACAGCAATCTTTTCAGGCATCTGGATAGCTTGCAACAGATCTTTGATTCTCTCACAATTTCTCACTGGTGAACCAGCAGAGGTCATGAAACCTCTCTGTGACCACAAATGGCCAATAATTATCTGTGTAGATGGTAACTTTCAGCTGAGCAGAAACATGGCACGCTCTAGTAAGGGATACCAGTTCCACTACTTGGGCAGAATACACTCCTTGAAGTCAAGAAGCTTCCAGGATGCCAGTAATTGTGCACAGGGAATATCCTGCTCTCTGTGTCCCTGTATTGTCTCTTAGACAAGAACCATTGACAAAGATAATTTGGGCATTCTCTTCCAACCGGGTATCTCTAATGTCAGGTCTCGGCTTTGTGCAGAAATCAGTTACTTCAAGACAATCATGCTCAAAGTCTTCCAATTTCTCAATTTCAACATTTTCATTTGGGAGTAAGGTTGCCGGGTTCAGCACTGTACATCTTTTCAATTACACGTTTGGTGACCCTAGAATACTCATTTCGTATCTGGTCAATCTTGCACCAGTCAGATATTGGGTTTTTGTCTTTGTAAGTAAGATCTCAATAGAGTGAGGGACCATTATAGTCAAGGGATATCCCATCACAATTCCTTTACACTGTGTAAGGCTCTGTCCAATCGCTGCAACTGTACGAAGATAACCTGGTAAGGCTGCTGCAACAGAGTTCAAAGTAGCTGAAAAATATGTTACTGGGCGGTTTAAACCTCCATGGACCTACGTCAAGACAGACAAAGAATATGCATCACGCTCATGACAGAATAATGTGACATTTTTTGTTTAGTTAGGCAATCCCAGAGCTGGAGCTTTGCACAGACTCTCTCTCAGTTCAGTAAAAGCTTTCATTCCAGCCTGGTATAACTCAATGGGTTCAGTGACTTCCTTGTGAGTCAGTGTCTGCAATGTCTCGAAATAACTGAAAATTGGGAATCCATGGCAGCAGTAGCCTACCATCCCTAGAAACATCCTGACATCTCTCTGTGTGGCCGCGGGATTCATCTGCAATATGGTTGTAACCCTTTCTCTGGATATCTTTCTTGACTCCTTCTCAATCTGGTGACTCAAGTATTTCACTTTTTTCTGACAGTATTGAAACTTAAGTGGAGACAGTTTATGACTATTCTTTCCCAAATGGTTCAGTAAGGCAATCGTATCATACTTGCACTCGTCCCTTGTTTTGGACGTAATCAGCAAGTTATCAATGTACTGTACCAAGGTCGATTGGAAAGGCAATTCCAACGATTCTAAATTATTTTTCAAGATCTGATTAAATATGGAAGGTGACTCAGAAAACCCTTGAGGAATTCAACACCAACAGTAAACTTGGTTCAAAAATTTTTAACAAAAGAGAAATTGGCTGTCCTCATGAAGAGGCACAGAAAAGAAGGCTTGCAACAAATCATTGACAGTGAACCACTCAACATCACATGGAATTTGAAACATTATCACAGTTAGATTTGGCACCATTGGGCAATATTTGACCACATGGTCATTTACTTTTTTCAAATCCTGGACAATTTGAACTTACCCACAGGGCTTTTTCAAACCCATTATCGGTAAATTACATGGGCTTCTCAATACCTTCAGAACCTGTTGTTTTACAAATTCTATAATTATTTTGGCAACCTTCATAAGCACATCTTGTCACATGTGGTACTGGGGAATTTGAGGAAAAATTGCATTCAGCTTTTTAGTAACTTTAACTGGCTCAACTCCCTTTATCAGGTCTATCTCTTTGCCTGTCAGATCCCACACTTTTCTCCTTAACCGTTCCTTGGAAATCAGGATGAAGCTCCTTCACTGTGAACACTGGGAAAAATTCAATCAAAGGATATTCCTCATTTATTGTCTCACATTCTGTATCTGGGCTTGGTCATCTTCATCATTGCTATTCGTTTGAATCTCAATTCTATTATTTGAACAAGTGATTGAACATCTTGTTTTACACAGCAAGTCTCTTCCTGGTAGGGATACTGGACTTGAATCAGAGACTACGAACTTGTGCAATCCCTGGAAGTTGCACAATTTTAACCTGCACTGGATCTGTAATAGGGTTGGTCAAATCCTGATTTGCCTCTCCTACAATCTGGATTGTTTTACCTGAAAGGGGCAAATTTGGAACTTCTGCACTTCTTACTCTAGAGCATGTAGCTCCTCTGTCAACCAAGAATGAAACTCTCTGACCCATGACTTTTCCCTTCACATAGGGACCTCTATGGCCTGCTTCTAAGGAAGCTGAAAGCACACATGCCTCCTCATCTGAACTCTCACTCACTCAATCATCCTTTATTCCATTCTCACTGTGTAACGAGAATTGGTGTACTCTGTGATTACTTTGGTTAAGCCTCTAACCTGTTGAGAAAGCATCACTTGCTGCTCTTCCATTGGGGCTTGAGGTAATTGGATTTGCTGTCTAGGTACCATTGGAACCTGCTGCAGCATTGGCTGTGACTGTGTCATTTGTACACATGGCATTTGCACCTGCTGCATTGGTTGAAAATTCTGTATGGGATTCACATTATTTTCTACATTTGGATTAGGACCTCTCATTCTCGGTCCTCTCATGTTCTGCAACAAATTAACATCATTGGTTTGCTGAACAACACCTTCTTGCACCAATATCGGACATTCCAGTTTTGAATGTCCAACAGCTCCGCAAGCATGAAAAAGCAACAATTTCTTAATTCCCTGTACATGATTCTGAACTACTACAGTACCCAAGTCTGGACCACGATTCACATTACCTCCGTGACCTCTACCTCTTATGTGGGGCTGAAATACCATGTTTCCCTGCTGCTACTGTGGTAGCGGTTGTGGAAAGTTTCACTGCATGCCTGTCTGTGCAGCTTTAATCTGCATCACCAACGCCTTCTCTTTCAGCTTTCTCTGATTCAATTCAATTTCATCGCTACAGTATTTTGCATACTGCAATACTTCATCAATCGTCTTTGCTTGACAGCAAATCAAATGACTCTTAATCATCTGGCTAATTTCCAGTCTCAGTCCTTCCACAAATCTGAACACAAAATGAATCATGTCTGTTAGACTTGGGGGGGCGTGGCCAGCAGCCAATGAGGCTGCTCGCTTAGAGCAGAGCTCCGGGGTAGCAAACGGGGCCCGGCTAACACTACCACACTGAAACCCCCAGAATTGAGAATAAACCAGAACAATCAATATCGGAAAGCGGGTAGCGTTAGAGTGAACAGCTTCTGATAAAATCTCGTCGGGACTGCTGACAGAAACGAATAAACTTCTCCAGCGACTGCAGAGGAACAAAATGGCGGCCATGTACGATCAGCTCTTCACTTAAAGAAAAGTACGGAATCAGGGAGCCGGAACCCCAGCATCAATGGCGAACAGACCCCCAGTCTCTTGAGGAGCCCACCCGCTTCGTTTGGACCCCATATGGCACCCTGAGGGGACCAGTGAGTGAGAGATCGCGCAGCTGAGGACAACCCGGGGACCCCTCTCGAGCGCGCGGCTGCGTGGAGTGTGCGAGCTGTGCGGTGGTCAGCTCGGGGGGACCCCAACGGTAACACCAAGGCTGGGGGGGCTCGAAGGGACCTTTGCTGAACCCCTGACTGAGGGCACCCCCCAGTGAAGACTCTGTCCGGGAGGCACCGCAGCTGGGGACGAAGTGCGGCCCTCCGGCAGCTCCATAGCCCTGAAAAAGAATATCTGGCGGTGCACCCTACCCGGTCCCTCCCTATACGTGCTGGGTCACGGGGCCCCTTCTGCCGGCCCTGGGACCGAAGGCAGAATATACTGGGGAGCGAGGGGACTTTTAACCGATCCCCAGTGCTGAGTTCGTCCAGGCAGTGGACCCAGAAGAGCGAGATCCAGCGGGGGAGAGCCCCCGAATTGGATGATCACTCTGGCAATCCAGAGGAGAACAACGGGTCAAAGAGAAGAGAACAGGGAGGGGGCCGGATCGCGAGGAAGAACCTTTATATGCCCATCGAGCACTCACCCAAGCACGGCGGATATCCTGAGAGGCATTTAATGTCTGTTTGAATCTCAGAGAGTACGATCACAGGCCGTCTTCATACTAGGGACTTAGACACATCCTTCAGACAAGAAGCACAGGAAGCCCTGCGCCCGGAGGCGGAGACGCACCCCTAACACCCTATTCACCCTGAACAGGACAAGAAATCAAGGACACCTTCAACCCTGTTCGCCTCAGAAAAGGAAAAAAGAACCAAGGATTGCTAGAAAGACCCTCTAGGCCGAAAATACAAACTTGCACTCCCCCCAACAAAGCGGAAGAGTCACTCTATCTCCCAATCAAATAATTGTACTAAATATGGGGAAACCTAAAAAACGCGAAGAACAGAGCCAAACGGAGTCCACAATTGCGAAACCCCCTAACCAACCTACAAATCCATCCTCCATAAAAAACCTGCCGCGTTAGGAAACAATACTAGACACAGTCCTTCTGGCCATTAAGGAATCCCGTGAAGCACTTGAACAAAAAATCGACAATTTATCAACGGACCTCTCATTACTATGAGATGATCATCGTAAACTAAAAGATAGAGTGGGTACGAACAAAAAATCCCTCGCAACTGTGACCCTCACACAGCAATCTGCATCTACAGTACTGGCGGATCTTAACTAGAGCAGAAGATGCGGAAAGTCGAGCACGCAGGAGCAATCTCAGACTGATTGGGGTACCGGAAGGCTCAGAATCCTCAGCAATCAACCTGGAATCATTTCTGGAAGATTGGATCGGAAACACAATAGCCACAGAAGGCCTCTCGTAATTTTTTGCGATAGAAAGAGCCCATAGGGTACCCAACAGGATACCACCTCCAGGAGCTAGAACCCGACCAATTGTGGCGAAGCTGTTGCATTATAAAGACAGAGACTATGGTGGTCATTACAACATTGGCGGTAAAAGCCGCTTACCGCCGTGCAGAAGACCACCAACACACCGCCGCGGAATTCCGCCACAGCTATTACGACCCACATCTCGAAATCCGACAAAATTCAGACACCCACACAAGTCTGCCACACCAAAGGTCAGTGATAAACTGGCGAAAACAAAACCTCCACCGTCACGCCAACAGAAATACGCCCACGCTATCATGACCCACGAATCCACATGGCGGTCTTTCAACCGCGGTATTCCATTGGCGGTACACACCGCTGCACTCAAAATGCACACACTTCTACAAAACACCGCCACATTGGACAATTCTAAATACACACTCCTGATACACATACACACACCACACCCACACACCCAATACAATATAAAACACACACCCACATCACCCACAAACCCCTACTACCAAAAACTCCGAAAGAAGGCCAGAGAGAGACTCCACCATCCACAAACTAGCAGCCACAGGCACTCAACACCATCACCCATACAACTTCCACGCACAGAACACCACACACCACTACATATCACCACACTTATCACCACACACACCACCCCACACATCACCCACACCACCCCATGGCACGACAAAGACACCCCAGGTTCTAGAAGGAGGAGCTCAGGGTCATAGTGGAGGAAATCGTCCGGGTAGAGCCACAGCTATTCGGAGCACAGGTGCAGCACACCTCCATAGCTAGGAAGATGGAGCTATGGCGAAGAATAGTCGACAGGGTCAACGCAGTGGGACAGCACCCAAGAAATCGGGACGACATCAGGAAGAGGTGGAACGACCTACGGGGGAAGGTGCGTTCCGTGGTCTCAAGACACCACCTGGCGGTACAGCGGACTGGCGGCAGACCCCCACCTCCTCCCCCACAACTAACAACATGGAAGGAGCAGGTCTTGGCGATTCTGCATCCTGAGGGCCTCGCAGGAGTCGGTGGAGGAATTGGCTCTGGTAAGTCAAACCTTTAACTATCATTTCCCCCACCCTACCTGCATGCTATCACAGACCCCCACCCTCGCCCCCTCCCCTATCACTCCAACTCCTTACAAATGTACTAATAACACAAGCCACACATCCCAACACCAAGCCCTGCATGACACAACAAAGCATGGACACCCATCACTAAAGCATGCCCACTGCACATACCCTTAACACCCCCCTCAACCATCATCACACAAGCCCCCACACAGGAATGCTAGCACTGGGGTACACGGTCACCCACCCATTGCACACCATGACACACACAGATGCAATAATCATGCTTTTACACCCCTGCAGGACCACTACCCAACATCAGCAGACAGGAGGGTCCAGACATCTCCACCCCACCCACAGAATAGGCCCACAGTGATGACAGCATGTCTGTCCAACTGGATCCAGATGACCAGCCCAGACCATCGTGGGCCTCGGGACAGTCAGTTACCCTCACACAGGCACAGCCCACCACAGACCTTCCACCCTCTGGTAACACCAGCATAGCACCCACCCAGCGGGCCCAGACCTCCGTGCCCAGGACACGTCAATCAGCTGTGTGTCCACCACTACAGGGAACCCAGGATAACCCACCACCCCAAAAACAACAGGGACCTGGGGGCAGTGGCAGTGGGCACGCGGTCCAGGGGACGGAGGCGCAGGAACACAGGGGAACTGTGAGGGCTGCCGTGCAACAGGGGCGGACAGGCCAAGGGAACCCACTCTCCACGAGGCCCTCTCCTCCATCATGGGAGCTTACCACCACTCCCAGGAGACGATGGCAACGGTCCTGGCCAAGTTTCAGGAGACCCAGCGCATGCAGGAGGAACAGTATTTGGGCTTCAGGGAGGAACTCAGAACCATCAGCTCCGCCCTGGGCACCATCGTAGGGGTGCTGAAGGAAATACTTAACAACAGGATGGACACTGTGGCACTACAAGGGGCCCCTGACACTAGCATGGACGATGAACTGCCCACCACCTCCGCCGGCGCTAGTGGACAGGAGGCACCGCCACAGGACCACCACACCAGCACCCCACCCCCTGCAGACGGAGAAACACCCTGCAAGCGGTCCCTGAGATCCAGGAACAAGACAGAGCATGAAGCCAAGACCCCCGCCAAGAAATGAGACCACCCTGATTGTCATCCCACTGTCCCACTTTGTCACCCTGTCCATAATAAAACTGCGCCAGCTCCACTTCCTATGCCCATATGGGCAATGCACCTGTGAGACTAATAGACTGGACTCTGCCATGGACATTCCTTCACCATCCCCCCTCACCATTTTACAACCCCCTCTAATATTGAGCTCTTCAATAAACACCTTTGAAGCACAAAACAATCTGGAGTCAGTCTGTCATTTCGAAATTGTGTATTAGCAATGACAGTGACAAAATGCTTTTTCAAATGTAATGTCAACATACCTATGTCACACAGCTCAAGTCCATGAGGAATTTAAGCAGATAACACACGTTGGAAACCACACCTGTGAAACCATAAGGGAAAATGACAACTCAGTGACCATACACTGGGTGAAATCGACAGACAGGATAGAGGTGGAAGTGTTAAAGTACTTGTAGTAGGCAGGAATGTTTTCTCACCTGTGTGTCACTGGAAAAATTGCTGGATGACTGAGTCCCTGTTGTCAATGTCTTCTTCCTCTGCTTCCTCCTCATCACTGTCCACAGGCTCCACAGCTGCCACAATACCACCATCTGGACCATCCTACTGCAGAAAAGGCACCTGTCGTCGCAAAGCCAAGTTGTGAAGCATACAGCAGGCCACGATGATCTGGCACACCTTCTTTGTGAGTAGAATAGGGATCCACCTGTCATATGGAGGCACCTGAACCTGGCCTTCAGGAGGCCGAAGGTGCGTTCGATCACCCTCCTAGTCCGCCCATGGGCCTCATTGTAGCGTTCCTCTGCCCTGGTCCTAGGATTCCTCACTGGGGTCAGTAGCCATGACAGGTTGGGGTAATCAGAGTCCCCTAATAGCCAACCCTGGTGCCCCTGGAGTTGACCCATCACATAAGGGATGCTGCTATTCCGCAGGATGTAAGCGTCATGCACAGAGCCAGAGAACATAGCATTTACCTGGGAGATGTACTGGTCTGCCAAACATACCATCTGTACATTGATGGAATGATAACTCTTCCGGTTCCTGTACACCTGTTCACTCCTGTGGGGGGGGACCAAAGCTACATGGGTCCCATCAATGGCACCTATGATGTTGGGGATTTGTCCCATGGCATAGAAGTCACCTTTCACTGTAGGCAAGTCTTCCACCTCAGTTAAAACGATATAGCTCCGCATGTGTTTCAGCAGGGCAGACAACACTCTGGACAACACGTTGGAAAACATAGGCTGGGACATCCCTGATGCCATGGCCACTGTTGTTTGAAATGACCCACTTGCAAGGAAATGGAGCACTGATAGCACCTGCACTTGAGGGGAGATTCCTGTGGGATGGCGGATTGCTGACATCAGGTCAGTCTCCAACTGGGTACACAGTTCCTGGATTGTGGCACGGTCAAACCTGTAGGTGATGATCAAACTTCTTTCCTCCATTGTCGACAGGTCCACCAGCGGTCGGTACACCGGAGGATGCCGCCATCTCCTCACATGTCCCAGCAGACGGTGCCTATGAAGGACAACAGCGACCACAGAGTCAAACAACTCAGAGGTATGTACCCACAGTCTCCACAGAACACCATTCATACACAAAATGTGGCCTATATTTGTGTTGTGAGACAAGGCCTAGGTATGTGTGACACAGTTGGTTATTAGGCCATGTGGGCCCCTGAAATGGCGGCTGCCTGACCTCTAAACTGGGACAATGGGATGTGAGGTAACTGTGCTGGCGTTGTACACCGTTGCGGTAGGTGGTCGAAGACCGCGGCGCAATGCTGCATTGGTTAACATTGGACCCTATGGGTCCCAGGAGCCAATGACGATGTACGCCGGCGGTGATGATACGCAAGGCCGAGGACGTGACCGCCGCGGACGTGACCGCCATTTTCTATCTGTTGAATCACTCGATACCTGATCTTTGACAGGAGAGGACCTACACTGCAAGTGCTGCTGTGACCTCGGTCTGGAAGAGACAATGGCTCGTGCGTCTGGGGAAAGGGCCCCTGCCTTCACTGCAGAGGAGTTGGAGAAGCTCGTCGACGGGGTCCTCCCCCAGTACACGCTACTCTACGGTCCTCCAGACCAACAGGTAAGTACACAGGGAGCATGTTGTATGGGCTATGCCTGTGTGGAGAGGGCTGGTTGTAAGAAGGAAGGGGGCACAGTTCTGCGTGCATGAAGGACTGTGAATGCATGTGCCACATGGCAAGGGTAGGGATGTGGGCCACTCACTTTGACGGTGCAGTTGGTAATGACTTCTCTTCTTCCCCTCTACATGTCATGTAGGTCAGCGCCCACCAGAAGAAGGATATTTGGCGTGCCATCGCCAAGGACGTCCGGATCCTGGGGATCCACCACAGACGGAGCACCCACTGCCGTAAAAGATGGGAGGACATTCGCCACTGGAGCAAGAAGATGGCGGAGGCTCAGCTGGGGATGGCCTCCAAACGTGGGAGGGGTGCCCATCGAACCATGACCCCCCTGATGTTCAGGATCCTTTCGGTGGCCTACCCTGAGTTGGATGGGCGCTTGAGAGCATCACAGCAGACACAAGGGGGTGAATACACTATCATTCAGCGGACTTTGCGCGCAGTGAAGGTATCTGGGTGGGGGAGGAGGGCTGTGGGTTTCCCTGGGCCAGGGCAAGTTCCGTAGGCAAGCCCCCTCCGTTAGGCAGGCCATGTGGCACCCCACCCCATCTCTGTAGAGTGCCAAGTACAGGTATTCATGCCCCTGTGTCATCTATGTGTGCAGATGTCGTCCATAGCCTTGTAGGCCATTTCCCAGGAATTGCATCTTTAGAGCCCAACAGCGCAACGTAGTGCAGGGGGCTGCTGTGTCAGTATTGTCCGCAAACGGTAGCGGTAAGCCATGCACTCAACCTGTCTTTCTTCTGTCTTCCCCTCCCTTTTTGTGGTCTCCCTGTTCTTGTGTGCATTAGCATCATCAGGCGGAGGTACAGTGGCACCGGAGCACGAGGGAGCTGCATCCCACATGGCCATGGAGTGCCACACTACGGACTCAGAATACACCAGTGGGACGGAGGGCGAGGGGAGCACCACGGCGGCCACAGGATCTGCAACCAGCGACACAGACTCATCCTCCGATGGGAGCTCCCTTGTGGTGGCAGCAACATCTGTGCCCCCCACTACTACAGGTACAGCCGCCACCCCCTCTACCAGCACCGCCCTCCCAGCAGCCCCTCAGCCTTCGCCCCGTGCCCGCTCACCCAGGAGGGTGGGCATCACCTTTGCCCCAGGCACCTTAGCCCCTGTCCCTGTCACCTCTGCTGCCCTCAGTGAGGAGGCCATTGACCTCCTCAGGTCCATCACTGTTGGGCAGTCTACCATTCTGAATGCCATCCAGGGTGTAGAAAGGCAGTTGCAACACACAAATGCATTCCTGGAGGGCATTCATTCTGGTCAGGCTGCCCTTCATCGAACCGTTCAGACTCTGGCCTCAGCACTGATGGCAGCCGTTATCCCTGTGTCTAGCCTCCCCCCTCCAACTTCCTCCACCCAGACCCAATCCCCTGTACCTCTGCCTATCCCAAGCACACCATCAGACCAGCAGCCTGCACACACCTCAACACACAAGGGAAGCTCAGGCAAACATAAGCACCACACATCCCACAGGCACTCACGCAAGCATCACACACATGC
This sequence comes from Pleurodeles waltl, assembly GCF_031143425.1. Lineage (NCBI taxonomy): Eukaryota > Metazoa > Chordata > Amphibia > Caudata > Salamandridae > Pleurodeles > Pleurodeles waltl. The sequence goes on along the minus strand of NC_090443.1, from coordinate 754,354,130 downwards.
AGACACACCAACATCCACTGCCTCCACTGTGTCCCCCTCCTCCTCATCTCCCTCCTCCCTCCCAGTCTTGTCTACACTCACAGCTGCATGCACTACCACTACAGCCACTACGTCCCGCACCAGCACACCCACCACCACACCCTGCTCATGTGCACTCACCACCCCCACTACCATTTCCACGTCTCCTGTGTCCTCTCCCAGTGTGTCTGTGACGCCCACTCCGAAGATATACAAACGCAGGCACACACCCACCCAACAGCCATCCACCTCACGACAGACACCAGCGCATGCACCTGCACCCAAATCCACAAAAGTTACACCTCCTACAACCACCACCTCTTCCTCCACTCCCAAACCTCCTCCAGCTACCCATCCCAGTGTCTCCCAAAAACTTTTCCTGTCCACCCTTAACCTATTTCCCATCACCCCCGTCCAACTCATAGGTCCCGTACTAGCACCTCAGCCAAAAAATCTCCGGAACCAGTGGTGCCTGTTGTTACAGGTATGTGGAGTGCACCGGCCAATAGGCCAGCCAGTGGCACGGAGCCACAGCACAGCCAGTCCCCCCCTGTGAAGCACCAGAAGTTGGACAGTGCCCGGCGGGAGAGGGGGAAGACTCCAGCCAGCCAAGCCGCTCACAGGGGTCCCGGGGGGAGTGTTGACTCAGCTGTGACTCCTCCCAAGGTGGGGAAGGGGCAGAAAAAATCTCCAAAGTCTGGTAGGAGCAGCACGGCGGAGAAGACTGCCATCATCCCCGCTGCTCAGGAGGCTGAACAGGGCAAAGACCGCCATGGCAAGGACCGTTGAACAGGGCAAAGACCACCATGGAAAGCACCGCTGAACAGGGCAACGACTGCCATGGAAAGCACCGCTGAACAGGCCAACGACCTCTGAACAGGGCAAAGACCGCCATGGCAAGGACCACTGAACAGGGCAAAGACCGCCATGGAAAGCACCGCTGAACAGGGCAACGACTGCCTTGGAAAGCACCGCTGAACAGGTCTGACACTGGCAACTCAAGCACCGCTGAACAGGCCAAGGACCGCTGAACAGGGCAAAGACCGCCATGGAAAGCATCGCTAGCCCATTTGCGGCAGTGACGCAACTGGGACCGTCACGGGGTTGAGTGCTGCACTCTGGGCACCAGTCTCCCTCCAGAACCAGTGGAGACATGTATCCACTCCGTCTGTCCTGCACAGGATGAAGCACTGTGGGCACCAGTCTCCCTCCAGAACCAGTGGAGACATGCATCCACTCCGTCTGTCCTGCACAGGATGAAGCACTCTGGGCACCAGTCTCCCTCCAGAACCAGTGGAGACTTGCATCCACTCCGTCTGTCCTGCACAGGATGAAGCACTCTGGGCACCAGTCCCCCTCCAGAACCAGTGGAGACCTGCATCCACTTGAGAGACTGTGGCTTTCCACTCCCCAGGATTGAACAGTGGGCAACCCACCCACTGTAGAGACCTGTGAGACTGTGGCTTTGCACTCCCCAGGATTGAACAGTGGGCAATCCACCCAATGTAGAGACTTGTGAGACTGTGGCTTTGCACTCCCCAGGATTGAACAGTGGGCAACCCACCCACTGTAGAGACTTCTGAGACTGTGGCTTTGCACTCCCCAGGATTGAACAGTGGGCAAGCCACCCACTGTAGAGACTTCTGAGACTGTGGCTTTGCACTCCCCAGGATTGAACAGTGGGCAAGCCACCCACTGTAGAGACTTCTGAGACTGTGGCTTTGCACTCCCCAGGATTGAACAGTGGGCAACCCACCCACTGTAGAGACTTGTGAGACTGTGGCTTTGCACTCCCCAGGATTGAACAGTGGGCAACCCACCCACTGTAGAGACTTGTGAGACTGTGGCTTTGCACTCCCCAGGATTGAACAGTGGGCAACCCACCCACTGTAGAGACTTGTGAGACTGTGGCTTTGCACTCCCCAGGATTGAACAGTGGACAAGCCACCCACTGTAGAGACTTGTGAGACTGTGGCTTTGCACTCCCCAGGATTGAACAGTGGGCAACCCACCCACTGTAGAGACTTGAGAGACTGTGGCTTTGCACTCCCTAGGATACATCAATGGGCATGGTGCCCCCTCGTGAATCTGGCGTGGTGCACTCATCCAGCTGAGGTGCCCCCTTCCGTTCCCCCTGAGGTGCCTGTTGTATTTCTATATGATGCCCCTGCAGTGTTCTCTCCGTTTGGATTGGGTATCTTGTGTGGGCCTCGCCCATGCATTTTGGGCCCAGTGGTCCACGGACTATGAATGGTGCAATACCTGAACTACTAATCGTGGTGTATATTTTGTTTATTGTGTACATATATATGTATATATTTGCTTACTGTATTTTGATATATTACAATGGTTCCACTCATTTCCTTTTGTCTTTGCATTCTTCCGCGGGGGTTGCGGGGTGTTACTGTAATGTATAGATAAGCATTGGTGTGTGTGTTGTAGTGGGTGAGGGTCGGGTTGGGGGTTAGGGTGTTGAGTGTGTGTGTCCCTGTGTTTTTGCCTCCCCCTACCCTATGTCGTAGGTGCAGTACTCACCGTGATCTTCGCCACCGGCGTTGATGATTCTCGTAGAAGAGCAGGAAGACTAGCGCTGGCAGAATATGAAGTTACGGCTCCACGGTGCCCTCCTTCCTCGTGGAGTGTGTAGAGGTGAGCGTTTTCCCTTTGAAATGGCTGTTTCCGCCATTCTTTTATCTGCGGTGAATCCGCCCCGGAAAAGGTGGCGTATTGGTAGGTTGTGATACTTTGGGCGGTACATTGTCTTCCGCCTGTCTGTTGGCGGTGACCGCCGCGCTGTTTGTTTGTACCGCCGTGGAGGTCGGAGTGTTAAAGTGGCTGTCTTTGTTGGCGGTTTCCGCCACGGTCCTAATTGCAAAAAATTTTCCGCCGTCCTGTTGGCGGTCTTACCGCCGCTTAACACCGTCCACCAGGGTTGTAATGACCACCTATATTCTTTCACAATCACGTCAACTTGGCGACACCACGTGCAATAATCAACGAGTTATGATTTTCCCAGACTTCACCAAAGAAACACAGGTACAAAGGGCCACCTTCAACGAATCCAAACGCACACTGCGTGAGAACGGTATAAAATATGCAATGCTCTTCCCCGCCAAACTTAGAGTGGAATATGAGGGAAAAGCGCAGTTCTTCTTATCACCACAGTTGGTGGAGGAATGACTGGAAACCCTGAATCTCACCAATTTAACCCCCTCCTCCAGAACTCTTCGCAAGCCGGGCAGGAAGCGCAGCAGATCCTTCAAGCGAGTCACAGAGGCAGCCCCCCCAAGACAACAATCCCTCCAAGAAAGACGAGACGCAGAGGGCGCGGCTGCAGAATTGAGTGGGGGGAAATGCCCTCAATCCCGGACCTCCGGCAGTGTATCAGACCCTGACTCTAGTTGTGGTGATTCATTGATATCCTCGCAGGACACTGCCATTAGCCTACCTAAAATAACGTCAGGAACCTCAGAAGAAATTATATGACCCCTTCGCGAGCAGTTTGAACTGTCCGTGAGTACTTAAAGCACTCCTAATGTCACCGACCGTATATCCGCAAAGTCCACTTCTGCCAGCTCACAAAATTGTAGTACAAGCAGAACTTAGAGGGACCTAACCACAATGCAGCCGGGCCCTGGGAGCGGCTCGGGCGGGAGCTCTCGGTCTCTGACACGCCGCCCACCTATAGGTTATTTGATTAGAAATGTTAATGGTTTGGATGGGGAGAGTTCTAGTTACCGGTCCTGGGGAGTGGGAGTTGGATTTTAAGTTTGTTCACATAGGTTTAAGGGGAATTCATGCACTAGTCCTAAAAACGATGAGTAACTCTTGATCCAGATCCTCGACAGATAAATATAATCGCAGTACACACCAACGGTATCTCCCCCCCCCCCACAGCCTACAACTTGAATATCACAAACTATGGCTTCAAAATATAAAATATTAACATGGAATGTCAGAGGTCGAAATAATATGGCCAAGCGATATAAAGTATATAACTATCTCAAACGCAGGGGAGTACACATAGCTCTACTGCAAGAAACACATCTACTTGAACAAGAGGTTACAGCACTTAAAAAAAGATGGAGAGGCCAAACGTTCGCCACTAGTTATTCGACGTTTGCCAGGGGAGTACTGATGTGGATCCGCCCCGGAATACCATTTCAAGCACTGCACACAATCACAGATAAAGATGGGAGGTATGTCATGGTCACTGGCAGACTAGATGGAAGGGAAATAACCATCGGTGTCCTGTATGCCTCGAACTTAGAACAAAGGGAATTCTTTGATAGATTATCTTGGGAATTAGGTCCAACCCTGGCGGGTCCGAAGATAATTGGTGGAGACTTCAATTGCATAGCTGATATTAACGTGGATAGATTGCACCCTCCCCTATTACAATCGCAAACTGTAAAAACCGCTAACGCATTTACAGAATGGCAACAACACTGGCAAGTAGGGGACTGTTGGAGACAACTTAACCCACACAGCAGGGACTATTCTTATTACTCGGTAGTACATGACCTGCACGTCAGATTAGGCACTGTATTCATATCCCCAGAAATACAAACCATGGTGATAGCAGCCGAATACCTGAGCAGCACTATATCAGACTATATCAGACCATAATCCCCTATTAGTTTCATTAGCATGGAGTAGAGAGAGACCACTGATCCCTACTTGGCGTCTTAGAGCGGAGGCTCTCGGAGACGAAGCATTCAAACATCTACTACACAAAAACATTGAAAAATACTTTAAGTAAGACTCAGGAACAGCTACCTCTAGAGCACTCGAATGGGAAGCTTTCAAGATAGTAACCAGGGGAAACTGTATCGGTGAGGGTATTGGGGTCCGAAAATCAATTGAATCCAAAATAAAAAGGCTTGAGGACTCCCTCAGAGACACTGAGCGCAGGCACCCCGCACACCCTGAGCTAACCCCCCTTCTTAACGAAACCAAAACAAAAATATCTGAAGAGAACTCCAGGCTTTCTCGCTTTGACTATAAGCAGTACCTAAGCAGACAACATGCTGAAGGGGACAAAGCTGGCACCCTTTTAGCATGGCTTGCCAAACCCCCTAAGCAACAAACAATCATAGTCGAAACTGAGAGACTTCCAGGTGACAGAGCGCTCAGCCAAAAATAAATAAACACTTGCTTCTTTGAATATTATTCAACATTATATGCACCCCCTAGTGAGATCATCAATAACACCCAGATCATGGAGCTGGAGGCTCTCGCTCTGCCCAAGTTAGGAGCTGTAGAATGCGAGTCCCTGGCTTCCCCTATAGCAATTGCAGAAATCAAAACTGCAATACAAGGCATGGCGAGGGGTAAAGTCCTGGGAGCAGATGGACTCCCTATGGAGTTTTATCTACTATTTCAGGACATACTAGCGCCAAAGCTCTGTGAATTATATACAGGGGCATGGCATAATAATAGATTGCCCCAGTCAACCAACAAGGCCATAATGATCCCTTTACTGAAGCCAGATAAACCACCCACAGATGCCCGCTCCTACCGCCCTCTGTCCATGTTAAACCTAGATTATAAAATACTAAGCCGAAACTTAGCTAACAGACTCTTACCCTTCATGTCCTCACTGATCCACCAAGACCAATCGGGATTTATTCCTCAGCGCAGCACAGCGCAGAACATTAGACGCCTGATTTCGGTACTGCACTCGATGCCCTCATCACAATATCTGACCCTTTTTCAGTGGGGAGGGGGACCAGGCAAAGCTGTCCATTATCCCCCCTCCTGTTTGCGTTAGCAGTGGAGCCTCTTGCTCAAACAGCTAGATCCAAAAAATACTTTGAGGGTATCCCAATTAATAGTTGGACAAATTATATTGCCCTTTACGCAGACAACATACTCCTTTTTCTTAAGAACCTAGAAACTGATCTACCTGAAGTAATAGATATGCTAGAAAATTTCGGATTAGCCTCAGGACTTCGAATCAATTGGAGTAAATCTTCCATATTTCCACTGATAAAAGGTACTCCAGTTCCCACAGATACTAAAGGTCTACCCTTGTCTCCAAATACATTTAAATATCTAGGAAATAACATTTACCACGAGATGGATGACCTATTAGAGGGGAATATTCATAAAACAATCAGGGGAATTAAGGCCAGTATGCACTTCTGGAGCACCCTGCCCCTAACGGTCTTTGGGAGAATTGCCCTACTAAAAATGATAGCATTACCAAGACTACTATACTGTTTCTCCACTCTCCCACTAATAATCCCGAAAACAGTGTTAAAAAATATAGAGTCTTTAGCTGCGAGTTTCATTTGGGGACCTAATAGGCACAGAATAGCACTCCGAACTCTTCAAAGACCCACCACAGAAGGAGGCCTAGCTGTCCCAGACCTAGAATTTTACTACTGGGCGGGGCAATTGAAATGGTTAGCAAAATTAATTACTAGTACCCCAGTCACAAAAGACTTGCAATTGCCACTAAACTGCCCATTAGGAAAAATCCTAAGTATTCTAGTGAACCCCAGAATATCAAAACAACTAGAAACGCAAGATTCAAACTGATAAATATATATATTTTTCACAGAGCCTATTTAACACCCCAAGTAATATCCAAACTATACAACACTAACAACTCCAGTTGCCCCCGATGTGCTAAAATAGCAGCGGACTTAATGCACATGTTGTGGAACTGCCCACAAATCAATCCATATTGGGCAGAAGTATTCAGGAAGATATCTACCTGCACGGAAAGATCATTCTCACCAACCCCATTAATGGCAATCCTGGGGGACTTCCCCCGCCCCTCAGCTCATAAAATATCGAGTAGATTTGCAGACTTGGCACTGATACTAGCAAAGAGAGAGATAACTTTGCATTGGAAAGACCCAGGGGGCCCCCAGGTGAGCAGGTGGCAAGGTGCACTTCTGAAATGGACCGCGACTGAGAGCACAGTGCTACTGAAAGAAGCTCTACAGGGACAAAGACCTAGAGACAATGCCACACAATGGGATTCAATGTTGGAAAACCTGAGAACCATAGACTCTCCCTCCTCAGAGGACGATACTTCTACTACTGACTCAGACTCTGAACAGATAACCACAAACACAACATAAAGGGGGTTATTCTAACTTTGGAGGAGGTGTTAATCCGTCCCAAAAGTGACGGAAAAGTGACGGATTTACCACCAGCCGTATTACGAGTCCATTATATCCTATGGAACTCGTAATACGGCTGGTGGTATATCCGTCACTTTACCGTCACTTTTGGGACGGATTAACACTCCTCCAAAGTTAGAATAACCCCCAAAATAACGTGGGACTGAGAATCGCTGTCTGGTCACAGTGATCTTTCATATCAAGAACTGTAATTGCGGTACTAAGTGCACGACTGGGAGAGGGGGGATTAAGCATTTTGTTGGGGTCCATTTTCGTAATTCAATTGATATTTGTTATAAATGCAATAAAAGATATATTTTAAAAAATATGGGGCTCATTCTGAGCCCGGCGGGCGGCGGGCGCCGCCCGCCTGGAGGGAGCCGCCAAATGACCGCACCGCGGTCATAAGACCGCGGCGGCCATTCAGACATTTCCTCTGGGCCGGCGGGCGCTCTCCAAAAGAGCGCCCGCCGGCCCAGAGGAAATGCCCCTGCAACGAGGACGCCGGCTCAGAATTGAGCCGGCGTAGTTGCAGGGGTGCGACGGGTGCAGTTTGCACCCGTCGTGTATTTCAGTGTCTGCATTGCAGACACTGAAATACACAGTGGGGCCCTCTTACGGGGGCCCCTGCAGTGCCCATGCCATTGGCATGGGCACTGCAGGGGCCCCCATGGGCCCCGCGGCACCCCCTACCGCCATCCTGTTCCTGGCGGGAGACCCGCCAGGAACAGGATGGTGGTAGGGGGTGTCAGAATCCCCATGGCTGCGGAGCGCGCTCCGCAGCCATGGAGGATTCCCCCGAGCAGTCACTTACACCTGAAATGGCTGTGCCTGCCCTCACACAATGCAGTCTCCAACCACCTGGCCTGGGCAAGGCAGGATTTCACAAACAAGAGAGACTTTCCTTTGACGTAGGCCTACTTCAAAGGCCAAAATGGGTATAAGACGAGCACCCAAACCCCTGGAAAATTAGATCACTTCTGGACATCAAGAGAAATCTCTGCCTGGGAAGAGCTGAGGAGGAGTGCTGCTCTGCCTGTGACTGTGCTTTGTGGAGCTATCCTGCAGTTGCCTGGTGAAAGGGGACAAAGACTGGACTTTGTTGTGCATTCCTGCTTGTGAAGAAATCTCCAAGGGCTTGTCCTGAGCTTGCCTCCTGTTTTTGAAGTCTCAGGGCTATCAAAGACTTCCCCTGCGGGCACCTGGACTCTCTGCTGAGACTCCTGCCCTGCCAAGAGGTGCCCTATGCAGTTTCTGGGGCCTTGGCAGGTGAAGCTAGCAGACCAAGATTGAAAGTCCAGGCCCAGACCGCCTTGTCTTTTTAGTCTTGTTTTGTTTAGAAAAATATTACCTATTTTTCTAATCCTGTGTTGTGTCATTTTGTAGTGTTTTCACTGAGTTACTGTATGTGTTTGTACCTAGACCCTGAAGTTGTGCCAAGCTACCAAGGGGGTGATTCTTCTTTCCCTGACTAGAGTGAGGGTCCTTGCTTGGACAGGGGGTAACTTGGCTGCCAACCAAAGACCCTGTTTCTAACAATGTCCTTCACCTCAATTGTCTCTGTACCACTGTAATGCTTGAACGTCTGCAAAAATCTCTCATAATACGCATGTATCAACTCTTTTGCTTCCTGGGCTGTCCTGTCAGTTCTATGCCAATGAATGTTCTTGGGCAAAAGTCTTGTTTTAAAAAATCAATAACTTTATAATAATATTTCATTACCTCCGGAGATGATGCACCTGTAATTTTATCTCTCTCTGGTTCTCTTGTTGGCCAATCTATACTCCTCTTCATCCACAGATCAGCTGGGACCACTATCTCTAGTAGAGTGTTCAAGTCCTCCCACAGGCACTTTGCAAGTTTTACAAACCTGTATTTCTGTTGATACCTCTCTACTGGCTTCTCTCTCAATTTTGGATAATCATTTGTTAAAGACAGAATGTCACTTCTGCTCCAAGGGACATGAACAAAATTCCCCCCTGGAATCTCTCTCATTGGTAAAAATTGTACTGGATCTTGATACTGCTGCACATTTGCAGTCAGCTCCACTGAATCCCTATTCCTTTTGTCTCTTTTCTTTACTCATCTGCCTTCCCATCTGTCTAACGCTCCCCAGGTCTGGGCACTTTGAAGTAATTCCCTAAGGTGTGCCTTCATTCCGGCAGATCTCATGTGTTCAAAATCTTTAGTCTCAAAATCTAATCTGTAACTCCTTTTCAAATGTTTCATTTTCTCTATTTCTATGCTGTACTTCTCTGCCAGGTCTGCTAGCTTCTGATGCACATTGCTCACTTCCCTTGTGATCTTCGGGCATAGATGTCTCAACTCTGTTTCTGTGTAGGATTCTATTCTGCTCACACCCATAGTTCCCTCAATAGGCTCACCTGCTTCCATGCTTAGTCTCGCCTAATTCAAGTACTCCTCTCCCTTCGGAGCACTCTGTGGGGTATTCCGTTTGTCTAACCATTCAGTCACTGCTGAGCACTGCTGAGCAGTCAAACCTTGTAACGAAATGTTGCTAGCCTGTACCGGTGACACCTCCTGTGCAACTGCATTTGGGGTCTGCGGTGTCAGTAATTTCAAGCTCTGACTAATGTTTGACCCTACTATGAATGGCCTAAAGTTCAGCAGTGATCTCGATCCATCAAAAGTCTGTCCCGCAGGAGAGACTACTCGAGTGTTCTCGTTATGTCCTCTCCCCCATTGCATTCTGTGTCATAAAACCTTGTTTACATACAAGACTTATTTTGTGCAAATAAGGGTACGGCCGGACCAACAGTAATAGGTAGAGATATAGCATGTGGGGTTGGTCTGGTACCTAAGTTGTGTGGGAGAGTAACTCCCATGTTCTGATTCATCATTGAAGACACACCTCACTGTGTCCCTGTTATTGGAGTGAATCCAGGCATGGCTTGTGGCTGAACTTGGGGCAGTAAAAGTGAAGTTAGTTCTGTCTGAACCAACACTGGTCTCGGGAAAACCTTTTTCATAAACACCATTAAGTTTGTAGCCATTTCCATAATGGGTACATCAGGGTAAATTCTCTGAACCCATGGCGGTTGCACCTGATTTTGTACCACTGGAGTAGTAGGCACATTAAGACTACTCTGCATCGAACTCTGTGGCAGGCTAGTAGTAACCTGCACTGGACTCACACTCCCATTAACCAGTGTTGGAGCTGTAGGATCCGCACTGGTGCTCGGACCACTCTCATGTGCTGCATATGGTGGTGGATGATTTCTCAATAACTGTGTAAGAAACTCATCATCATTTGACTTTTCCTCCACTGTCAAGGATTTTCTAGCCTCCCTACTCTCTGGAGGGCTTCTGTTAGTAATTCTAGTAGCTTTCCTTCCTTCTTCCTCAGTGTCTTGTGTAATTGCTGGAAACAGCTTAATTCCCTGAAAAGTCTTGTTTCTCCAAAGTCTCTGAACACTGTTCCACCTAACCTCTGTTAATGTCTTTTCTGCTTTTCTCATTTTCCTCCCAAATTTCTGTTGCTGTTGCTATCAGGCTACTAGCTCCCATGTCGCTAATGCCTCAAACTGTGCTGGTCTCGAAAGGGGCTTTGGTTCACATGGCACCATCCTTAAATGCTCTAAAACCCTCAAATTGAATGTTCAATTTGAAGGAAATGCTAAGTTTCCACCTTTCTCTATCACTTTGCACCATTACTTTAGCCAAAGACATGGCATGACACCCTTCTCTTCCATTACAATGTAAGCTTGTGTACCTTCTGGTGGTGTAGTCTTGCCTATAGTCATTGTAATGTACGTATGTCCCCTTAAAGCACTCTTTAAAGCCTTCAAGAATGTCATCTTTTCGACTTGTATGTTATTCAAAATCAAATCAGGAAGTGACTTTTAATCCAAGAATTCTCCTCATCCACCTTCTCAACCAATTGCGCCTCACGGACAGCTACCAATCCATGCGCGACCCTTCTCACTAACCAACCTATCCCAGCACGGCTCCAATGACATCACACTCACACGTACTGTGGCTGGCAAAGTCTCACGGTTTGTCCTCCCAACTCAAATTCACACAGACTAATGCAAAAATAATGCGGGCACTAACCAAAATCAAAAACCCAATTTGCTGGTTTATTACAGGAAAGGTAACACAATCGCTTCAGAAACTTTACGGATGTTTCATTGACGGCTCTTGCTCTTGCAGCTACTCTTTCTTTCTCAGTCTCCCTGATTTGCAAGCAAAATTCGACCCACAAATTTTACTCTCAACTGGTCAGTGGGTTCATCCTGGTGCGCATAGGACTCGCCAGATCTCAGTTGAAATTCTCTTTCACTCACTTTGACTCACACTCTGACTTGTCAACCACACCCGATCGACCTATTAAAACCACGAACAATTACAACAAAAACCAAGTGTCTCATACAGTTTTCAATATAGTCTGGAGTCTTAGACCATGCAGGGTCTGTACATCAAGTACGCACACTTCTACAACCTTATTTGTAGTACGCAAACTCCCTAAGCCCTCACAACATCACAATCCACCTGCAATTTGCATAAGCTGTGCAAGCGCAAAACCTACTCCCTTCACATTATCACTAGGATGCCAAGAACATCCTCAGTCAACCATTGGCAAGTTCCGAGATTCTGGGAGAGTCATTTCAGTACTTAAGGGAACATTTTATCTCCAATTTGTATCTTTGACAAATAAATCCAAAACCTATACCGGGCTTATGTGATGGGCTCTTAAGGAGCCAAACCATCAGTCTGCTACCACGTCTGCTAGGGTGTCAGACCTTAATAAGTAAACTTACAAGGGGACGCGAATAGGTCAATGAACCTGTTGACTAGCATTTAAGATGTTCCCACCATAGATCCAGTACATGCAGTGAGTCAGTAATTATCACACACCATGACCTTTCAGTCATGAATGACCACACCTTTAGTAAAAGTTTTAATATTTATTTTGCTATATTAACAATGCTAATGTCAGGTAAGATAATCTCAAAATAAAATGATAAACATACAGAAACATTAATGGCTGTCCAAATCTGCGGAAGAAACATAATCTAATCAAGGCTTGAATATTTACACATTCTAAGGTATGGTGCAAAGTAATAACAAGAACAATTGCGTAAACGATATCACATACATTTAGATTCAGCAAAGGAAAGACATCAACTGTTACTACCTATAATTAACTTTCATTAGTGAGGACCCCTATCTAACATCAGATTAGCATTAGCATGTTGGGCTTCATGCAAAACAATTTAGTCAACGCAAATTTGGAAAATATCTAACTATGGCTCTATCAAAATATTGTAGTTGGTACCTAGAAAGAAAAAGCAAATAGACAAAGCAAACACACGCGTAACAATATACCTTGCCTCAATTAGATCGGCAAGCTAAGATAGTCTTCATCATCAGGGCATCAGTTCAGTCAGCAAGGCACCAAGATTTAGCAACAAAGTTCAGAAAACGCAAAGGCTTTAAGCATAAGAGTTAAGCATGTCTTCTTAGGACAGAAGACGGGCATGGGTGAGGGTAAAAGACAAATGCGCAATGGCAAGTGGCAAGGCGCAATTACAGATTCTTCTTCATGCAGTCTGGCTTTCCAAGTCCCTGTTGGTCAAGGGATCAATCAATCAATCAATCAATCAAACATTTGTGAAGCGCACTTCTCAAAGTGCTGAAGGGGGTGGAGCGGGAGGGGCTGCTACTGTTCAAATAGCCAGGTCTTGAGGCATTTCCTGAAGGTCAGGAGGTCCTGGGTCTGTCGTAGGTTAGTCGGAAGGGAGTTCCACATCTTGGCGGCGAGGTGGGAAAAAGATCTGCCGCCGGCTGTGGTCCAGCAGATGCGAGGGACGGTGGCGAGGGCGAGGTTGGCAGGTCGTAGTTGGCGGGTGGAAGGTAAGTCGCTAGTTGAGGTAGCAGGTCCTGCGTTGTGGAGAGCTTTGTGAGCATGGACCAGGAGCTTGAACGTGATCCTCTTGTTGACCGGAAGCCAGTGTAGGACTCTGAGGTGAGCTGTGATGTGGTCACGGTGAGGGATGTTGAGGATGAGGCGTGCGGAGGCATTCTGTATTCGTTGCAGTTTCTTCTGGAGCTTCACCTTTGATCCTGCGTAGAGGCCATTGCCGTAGTCCAGTCTGCTGCTGACGAGGGCGTGGGTGACCGTCTTTCTAGTTTCATTGGGGATCCATCTGAAGATCTTGCGGAGATGTGGAGGGTGTTGAAACAGGAGGATGAGACGGTGTTGACTTGTTGGGTCGTGGTGAGAGATGAGTCAAGGATGAAACCTAGGTTGCGTGGGTGGGAGGTGGGTGTTGGTGCTGTTCCTAGGGTGGCAGGCCACCAGGAGTTGTCCCATGCGGAGCGGTTGGAACCGAGGATGAGGATCTCCGTCTTGTCTGAGTTCAGTTTGAGGTGGCTCATCTTCATCCAGTTGGCGATGGCAAGCAGTCCGTCTTGGAGGTTGGTCCTGGCGGTGGCAGGGTCCTTGGTGAGGATCAGCTGGGTGTCGTCTGCATAGGAGACGATGTTGAGGCTGTGGGATCTGACGATGTTGGCGAGCGGACCCATATAGATGTTGAAGAGAGTTGGGCTGAGAGAGGATCCTTGGGGAACGCCGCAGATGGTCGTGGTGGCTTCAGACAGGAACAGAGAGAGGCAGACTCTCTGGGTTCCGCCGGAGAGGAATGATGTGAACCAGTCCAGGGCCTTCTGGCGTATCCCAGGGTCGAAGAGGTGTGTGCACAGGGTGTGGTGGCAAATGGTGTCGAAGGCTGCAGAGAGATCTAGGAGGATGAGGGCAGAGGTTTCGCCTTTGTCGAGCATGATCCTGATGTCTTCGGTAGCGGCGATGAGTGCAGTCTCGGTGCTGTGGTTCCGGCGGAATCCGGATTGGGAGATGTCTAGCGTGTTGTTGTCCTCCAAGAAGCAGGTCAGCTAGCCGTTGACGATCTTCTCAATGACCTTCGCAGGGAAGGGGAGGAGGGAGATGGACCGGGAGTTCTTGAGGTCTTTGGGGTCTGCATTGGGTTTCTTTAGCAGGGCATTGACTTTGGCGTGCTTCCATATATCTGGGACGTTTGAGGTGTCGAAGTAGCTGTTGATGACAGCCCAGAGCTGGGGGGGCGATGATTTTGTTGGCCTTGTTGAGGATGTGGTGAGTACAGGATTCTGTAGGGGAGCCTGAGTGGATCGCATGTTCACACTTTGTCCAATAAAACTATAGCCTTAAATCTACAATTTCTACTAGTACACGGTTCACATGTCGCTGATTGGTTTCTCTCATAATGTCCTCATCATCTGGCTCGTCATGTTACAATGCTGTTGCAGATTACACTCCAGTCAATGTCTTCTTTGTTTTTACCTGAGAAAGTCAGTCTTACACACATTACACACATTACACTTACAATGTTACAATTAGCAAGAACAGCATCTTCTAGCAAGCGGTTCTCATGAGAAAGACTTTTAACTATGAGGACATTTGGTCAGCACAGTGGAAAATCACAATTTAATTCTGTAAGCAAACATTTTATTAATCGGTTTAGAAATACAGCTTGACATGAGGCCATGGAAGAAAACTCCAGTCAATAAAAAGTTTAAAAGCTTTATTTTATAACCACCACAAAGCCAAAATCACGTGAACAGTGCACAAAATCAAGTTGTAAAGAGAAATAAACACCAGACGTTGACCAATTCTACAACACAAGTTTAATCTACTCAATATCAACACCATTAGACATTCAAAAAGAAGAATGCCTATTAATAAAGAAATCCCTTGGGAAACAGAAATATGGTTCAAATCAGACTGTGAATACATTTGTCAAATCAGATTACAAAGATTAGGAAATCTGGATTTGGACATAGGTCCTCCCTACTGCTGTCCAGATTAGGAAAAGCATGTGTGGGAATGGGCTAACACATGAGTGCAAAAGTCAATGTTGAAGACAAAAATAATGTGGGAAAGCATCCATCTCAGGCTAAATTAAGCTAAGTAAGAAAAATAAAATAGGCAGGCTTCATCATGCTAACTTCTTTTCAGAAAAGCAGGCCAGGAGAAAATAAGATTTGCACTAGGATATACCTCTTCTAGGTTCAGCATTCAATTCAGTTGCTTTAGCAAAGCATGTAGATCATCAGCAAAATCCGTTAGAGGCACCAACGAGGGAAAGTGCAGAACACTGGCTGACCATGGGATTCAAGAAAACATCCAAAGGGCAAGGTAATAGCTCAAGATTCTAAAGGGGACTGCTTGAATCTTAGTTCTTTCCTACTTGGGAATACTGAAACCAGTTCTATTGGTCAAATAGATGAGTCCACATTATGCAAAAGAGGCAATATCCAATCAGTCCATGAGCACAAATCAAGCTTGGAACATCCACAAAAGTTCCCAGGTTTGGTGAGAAGTTGTCTCTCCTGTCTGCTTGACTTCAGCAGTTTAACAATTTGCACATCACTTGTTGCAATCAGCATTCCTTTGAGTGGCACAAGGTGATTTCCACAGTTCTCATTAGAAATGGTCTGCCAAATAATGGCACTGCTTTAAGAACGATAGATTAAGCCCAGATCTGTTACTGGGGGTGAGTGTTTGCATTGTTCAGCACTCCGTCCACCAGCCTTTTGTGTTGCTAAAGTTACCCTCAGTGGGAAGGGTATGCCAAGACGTGGGTCCCTTGCTCACTTTGCCACTGGATTCAAGCTAGCCTGGCTGATGAAGGGTAAAACCCCGAAACCGGTCCCAGGATGCTTGTTTCCAGTCCAGTGAGGACCTGGCTTGGCAGTTCGGGCTGGACTGTTCCCATGAGGGACAGGGTCAAGACTGATTTGCATATGGCTGAGTCCAAACTGGAGCGGCATGGTGAGCAAAAGAACAATGGATTAAACCCAGATCTGTGACTGGGGGTTTGCATTGTCCATCATCCTTTTGTTTTTCTACTGCTTTACTCCAGTCCTTATGTAACAAGGACACGGTGAAATTAAACTTAAACATAATACAATAGGGCTCATTACTATTCATGAGAAACAACCTAATGAAAAAAATCATGTCAGATGAAAAAAAAAGATTAATCACTTTTACGTTGCTGCAAATATGAAGACTTCGGGCTTAGTTATGCTAACACAAGAAACATAATGCATTAATATCATCATTATTAAAACATACATAATATGCAAACATAAATTTAGCATTAATAATATATCATCAGAATATGTAAAAGCATTTCATTAATAACTGCAATCTTTTTCTGCACATGTAACTTTATACTAATAAATAACATTAAACATTGTAAATCAAATTCATTTCTTCTAATAATAATTGGTCTAATGATTAAAATATACTTCAACATTGTTTTAAATCATGTTAGCACATTGTCAGTTCTGGTAGGCACAACGTCCATCATAATGTAAAACATGAACACATTTAAAATGTGTGTTGGTGCAGCTTTTTCTCTGTTAGGCTTTTAAACATGAATCTAAATTTCACTGAATGCTAGTGCATTAAAAGCATTACTAAAATTGAAGGGCCACTAAGAAGGCAGGTGCTAGAGATTTTAATAAGAATCAATACATCAATATACTAACCTGTATGAGGACTCAAAGGCCTAAGTTTATGCTGCTTTGTTGAATGAGATTTTTCCATTCTTACCCTGGTTGACATGCAATTGTCAGAAAACGTTCACGTTAGCAAATTCCTAACTGATATAACTAATCCAAATTGTCAATTTTGATCCCAGTCATGGTCACTCGCATAACATTTCATGACACAAATGCCCTATGTTAACAACAGAAGAATATTGCTGTCTTTGTTTTTTTATTGTTGTTTTTTTACCTCATGACCTATGAAAAATTGCTGCTAAGTTAGATTAATCTTAATATTTATTTCCATATAAATAAGCTTTTCCTAGAGAGATGCGTAAAAATTTAAATTACTTCACCCTGATATCATGATGTGTTCACATAACTGTTCTTTCTTCCATAGACTTGAATGACTGGGAACATTAGTCAAAGTAACATTGCTGCTTATAATTTAGTCAAATGTAATGTGTGTTTAGACTGTTGTTTGTTAAAACTTGCCATCTTGATTGAAAATGTCCTGTTCACAGGACGATTTCGCACTGGATGGAAGAAGGATTTTATTTGCATGAATGTTAACTATTGTCTCAATTTTAAAATGTATAGAACTGTTCCCAGGGAAAGAGATAGGGCCTGATTACAACTTTGGAGGAGGGTGTTAATCCATCCCAAATGTGACGGATATACCACCCGCCATCCTATGGAACTCGTAATACGGTGGGCAGGATATCCGTCACATTTGGGACGGATTAACACCCTCCTCCAAAGTTGTAACCAGGCCCATAGTGTGCCCCCATTCCAGGCAATTGAGCAGAGACATTTGACAACATTAGTGGCCAGAATGACTCTCTGACATTTGTTTCTTTTTGCTATTGCAGACAAGAGATTCGTTTTTTCTGCTGAATATTGTAGCATTTTCCCCAGCCTGGTATTCATTAAATGATTAGCTTCAGAGAGACTTGCAGTGTAGAGGTCTCCCTGAGCATTTCTGTGCCCAAAGGCACTTGATTAGCTCGTTTGTGCTCCTCCAGAACGGGAAAGGTGCTTGCTGAAGTGTGAGCCACAGGCCGAAGAGAGACTTGTGGTGGAGAGGCCACTCAGAGCATATTCGCACCTGGAAGCACATGATTAGCCCGTTTGTGCTCCCACAGCAAGAGGAAGGAGCTTGCTGCTGGTGGAGGCCGTGAACCATAGGCCCCAGAGTGACTTGAACGGGGATGCCGCCCTGAGCATTTTCATGCCCAGAGGCGCTTGCTTAGCATGTTTTTGCTCCCGCAGCATGGGCTGCACCTGGGTGCAATGCCAAGGTAAAGACCAGGCCAAGAGCTAGCCTGTTAGTGCCCAGAAGAGGCTGGTCTGGGTAACCCCTCTTTCGCTGATCATCCAGCATACTGGGTAAGCGAAACTCCACATATAACATTGAACAGTTTGAATCAAAGGTTGCTCATAAGTCAGCAGAGGGATCCCTTAATGAGGAGATTCAAAGTGTGAAGAAGTAAATGGGCCTAGGTTTGGACTTCCACACATTGAGCCCCTTGCAAAAAAGATTAGAACCGAGGACAGGAGGGGCATGAGGTGGAAGATGCCCATGATCAAGGAGCAATAGCTCAAGGTTAGACTACCACTGAAGCCCCTGTGATGGTGGTCGGACAGGCATCCGCTAAAAAAATCAACAAAGGGTGGGGCCTCAGCTGTCAGGAGAAAAAGGAAAAAGAATATGAACACAAAACCAAAAAGGGGCATAGTAAAATCAGCGAAACACGTAGACTTTACTGCAGCTCTTTCCTCCGTGAACCCCATGATTGAGGCTACCAGCGTAGACTTTGAACTTCCCCCTCCTTCACCCAGAATAGTAAGTTATTACTGGAGCCGCTGTTTAAAAACTTGTTGAACAAAGTGCTGAACTTTATTCAAAATGTTGCAGAGAATGTTTATGGAAAGCTAGCGACAGTAGAAGCCTGTATAAGAAAACTGAACTCATAAGTGAGTGTGGGTTTGGGCTGTGCAAGTGTACAGCTCTCACAAGCTTTTCATGAGGTTAAGGATATATGTAATGTGCAGAGTGTGATCCCTCCAAACTCCTTAAGGAACATGTTTGGATCTGGTGGGCCCGCTACAGGCATGGGGAGCCAGAGACTGTAGAGTCATTGTCAAGCACAACAAAGTCCTTATGCACAGGTAAGTTGACAGCCAACATCAGGAAAAAGGGGGCAGGTGTTACCCCACCCCGGCCCAGGTTTGTGCCTAACATGTGGCTGGTCCTCCTGCTGATCCTATAGACACTGAAAGTCGACCCTGGTCCACCTCGGTTAGCCCAAGAGAAAACAACGGTAGACTGCAACTCCCCTCTGAATCTTCACCTCTAGTGGCAATCTTGGTGGATATTCCACAGCTTTGAGAGGGTGTAGTTGAGTCCACCTCGAGCTTAGCTGTAAAGTTACACATTGGTGTAACATTAGTTTGGAAAGGAGCAAGTTCGTGTCTAATCACACTATAATAGCTAGAAGAGTAGGTGGATAGGGAAAAGCGAGAAAAGTGGGAGGGGGGATTGCATTGTCATTAATTTTAACCAACACAACCTTGCAGGAATTTTATTCAACAAGGAGGCTCACGTTAGTTCCTACCCCATGGGGATAAAAGTGTTAACCGTGGGCTTCTTCTACCCTCCAAAGGGGAAAACTAAGAACTGCGAGCCTTAGAATTTCAGGGCAGGGGCATACAGGCAAAGTGGCACCATCCAAGCAAGATTCAATCCAGCTGTCCAAAAGGTATCTCCCATTGAACATGCTAGACTGTAATGACTGACTGGCCTCAAAGTTCCCCAGAAGACTTCCACAAAGGATAGCCTACAGCTTTCTGATGTTTGTTCCACAGAAAATGAGTGCCCCATGCATGGCATAGAGATTAGTTGTACATGTCAGGGAGATAACTATTCAGAAAAGAGGGGGTGTTGGGTTTACAAACAAGGCTCCTTTTTTAGGTGGTTCGGGACTGAGGGTACTGTACTGGAATATAGCAGGGTTACATGATAAAACAGATCAGAGGTGGCCAAATACATTAAAGGAACAGCAAATAATAGCTATACAGCAATTCTGGGATTTAGACGACTTCACTGGATGGGAATTCCTCTTTTTCTCTCCAGTGCTGCTTTCATGTCCTGGTAGAGCCAGAGGGGGATTAGTGACCCTAGTATCACTAAGGTCCTGATTACGAGCTTGGCGGTCAGAAAACCCGACCGCCAGACCTATGGTGAGGAGACTTCTACAGAGCTGGTGGTCTCTCCATCAGCCAGATTATCAGTTTTCCACTAGGCTGACCAACAGAAACCAAGGTTTCTGATGGTCAGCCCAGTGGAAGATGTGCAGCGGCATTGGACTCAATTCCACTGGGAGCAGAGTCCAATGCTGTGGCACAGGGGCGCCCCTAGCACCCTCAGAATGCACAGCAGAGAGTGCACATTCTGAAGGTGCTGGGGAGGGGGGCCACTGCGGTGCCCACAACAATTTTGTAGACAGTACAGGGGCCCCCTTATAGCCCCCTACACTTGTTCGTGCATAGCTCTTATGTGCTGTTCTTTAAATGAATCAAGCCATCTCTCATCCGTTCCGTCAAATATGGCAGTCAGACTACAACAGCCAGGGCAGTCTGACCTCCACCGTGAGTCTGGCAGTCTTCCGACCACCAAACTTATAATTAGGCCCTTAAACTTTAGTGTACCACCACTCAGTTGGAAGTAGGCTCTAACTTTGTGTCCGTGACTCAGTTACACTTTAAGCAGGCACCCACTGTCTTGGTGGTTAATTTGTGTAATGCTTTCATGCATATGGAGCTGATGGAACATGTGGTGGCCCTGAAGTGTTTTTTTGGAATTGTAAATAAAAAATCATGGTCAACCATATATGTTGGTTTTACTTGGTGATTTTAACATCCATCCTTCTCATCGTTCATGTTATTTTAATGAGGTCTCAGCTGTAGATTGTTTCAATCAACGTCATTTTGAGCACACAGATCAAGCGCAACTGCTTTCTGATAACGTAGCTGATTTTAACTTGGTAGACATCAATCAAAATAGGAAAGAATGGGATACCCCCACCTTTGCAGGGAGTAACTCCTATTCAATGATTGATTTTTTTATTTTATTTCAGCCCCATTAATTCAGTCTGTTTTACATTTTGATGTTAAATTAACTCACCTTAGTGGCCACAATCTGGTACACCTGGCTCTGGTCTGGTGTCTAAGGGAGGAAGGCAATTCCCCCTAAGGACCCAAGCATCCTGATATTATTCATTAAGATCAAGCACATGGATTGAAATTGAAAAAGGCCCTTCTTATCCAACTTACAAGACACTTGTGGGCAAGATTTCAGCCTGTGCCTAGAAGCTGCTGAGCACCCACATGCCATGCTGAGTGTGTTTAGTAGGATTTGCAATTTTGTTTCAAACTGTTTTGCTAGGAGAAGTAGCAAACCTAAGCATGAAGGTGAAAAATGGTTTGACCATAGCTGTTTTAACGCACATAGACGCTTGCTGGTAGCTCTAAAAACCACAACCAGAAGCAAGGGGTTGATTTCATTATGTAGGAGGAATTACAATCAAGCAATAGAAGCTAGAAAAAAACAAATTAAAAAATATGCCTTGGCCCAATTACTCCCGATCGATATTCTGAAAAATAGTACGAGATTCGGGGAAATTGTGTATCAACCTTTTTTAACGGAGTGTCTAATTGAGGTTTAGATTGTACTACTGCACCAAATGTTTGGTTGACATACTTCAAGGGGATTTACGGGTGTGTCACAATGGACACCTCTAGCAACCTGAACAGAGACCTATGGCTTGTTTGAAACCTCATGTTCTTTGAGAAGGAGGAGGTCATTATAACCGTGTCCAATGACAAGGAACCAGGCATGGATGCCGCCCCAGCTGATTAATATAAGACAGTCCCTAAGCACTGGGATAACATTTTGCCAAATGTATTTATTGCTGCCTGTACCTCTGGTTTACCCATGTCATGGCCTAGGTCCATCATCATTCCAGTCTTTAAGACGGGTGCTAGAGATGACACTCTATGTTATACACCATTTTCCCATATTGATTTGGTGGTCAAGGTAATGGGTAGAGTAATTCTTTTGAGGTTTTTCATTTGGCTGAACCAAAGCAACCTGTTTTCCTCCCTGCAGGATGAGTCTAGGCCTGGGAAGGGTATGTTAGATCAATGCCTGAGACTGCAGCTATTTCTTGGGAAATAGAGTGTCGCTAAAAGGGGCAGTTTACATCTAGCCTTCATGGACTTAACATCAGCTTATGACAGGGTTAATAGGGCACAATTATGGCCAATTATTCTCAACATGGGTTTAGATCAGAATAATGTTAATTTTTTGCATGAGCTCGATGTAGACTTGGCCACAGTGGTGAGATATCAGCAGGCTGGGAACCTTTCACTTGCCTTTAAGGCATGTGGGGGAGTCGGACAATGTTGTATTTTAGCAATACTGTTATTTACAGTCCATGTGTGAGAGACCAGGGCTGATTGCAGAGCCCCCCTAATTTTTTGCCCCCATTTTCCACTTTTTGCTGGTGTTTTCCTGATTCTGATGGTGCCCTGGGTACTGCTAACCAGTCCCATGGCCTGTGCTCTGTGTACAATCAGTATGCAAATTAGGCTAATTATAATTGGCTAAGTCAACCTACCTATAAGTCCCTAGTAAATGGTAGGGCATGTAGGTTTAGGAACCACAGCATTGGTAGTGAGGGGCCCAGTGTCATTTTAAAGGCAGGCTGCTTTTAAATTAAAGTTATATGCAAATTCGACTTTGGAATTAAAAGTAGTTCCAAAGTCTAAAATGACCTTATTTTTAAATATAAGTCACCCCTAAGGTGTGCCCTATGTGCCCCTAGGGCTGGGTGCCATGTAACTATAAGCAGGGACCTTATAAAAATAGTTTTATAAGCCCTGGTGAGGTAAAATAGCCAAATTAGTTTTCCCCTCATTGTAGTGAACGGCCTCCATAGGCTAGAATAGGGAGACTTTATTTTAATTTTAAAACGTCCCCTTAAGTAACAGATACTAAGAGTTTGGTATCAAATTAATTGTGATAATAAATCCCACAACTTCCAGTTGTTGGATTTAATATAACTTGTTCAGGTAAAGAGTTTCAAACTTTACCTGAAAAGTTGCCAACTTCAGCCCTGCAGTGTTTTGCTGCTGTGCTATGATTGGCCAGCCTCTGGCAGCCTGGCCAGGCTGCCTTGATGAGGTGTGAAGGGGCATGGCTTCACACAAAGAGATGTGCCTGTGGGAGGAGATCTCCCCTCAGCAGATGGTGAGGCAGGAAGGGGGAGGGCTGCCAAACTGGTCTTCAAAGGCAGAGAAGGACATTTGGAGCAACCCAGCAACACCCCCACATCCTGCAAACCCAGACAAGTAGGTGCCCCCTTGATTAGATTAGGAGAGGGCAGGAGAGGGATGTGTTTAGGATTTTTAGCCACACCAGTGGGTGGGCTCAGCCAGATGTAACCTCCAAAAATCACTTTCGGCCATGATGGATTTTCGAGGAATGTTGCCTCTTGGGATTGATTTTTGCCACACTTCCCAGGAAGTGGTCATCACAGGGGGACGTACCCTGCACCTGATTGGAGAACCAGGACCCCCCTGTTTTTCACCCAGGAGCAAGGATAAAACTGGCAGACCTGCACCCACACCTCAGATCCCCATCAGATTCCAACAAGGAAGAACCACAGGAGAAGAAGGACTGCCCTGCTGGACCCCTGGCCTGCGCCTGGACCCTGCACTCTGAAGGACTGCACCAGCTGCACACTTGGGCTTCACCACAAGAAGGACTTTGCCTGGCTTCAACTGGTTCAAGGAGGGATTTCCTGTTTGCTACAAGTGAAAAATTGCTAACCAGAGTCCCCTGCACCAAATCCTGAAGAAATCAACCAGCTGACCACTGTCCAGTGGCCAAAAAGGAGTTTGCGCCAGGTACATTCTGGGGGTTGTAGTCCACCCCCGAGGATCATCTTAGAGCTTCTGGAACCTTGGGATGAGCTGTGGACCCCAAAATAACCTTAAAGGAACATCTGGGACAAGATCCAGAAGTTTGGAGAAGTTTGGAGAACTTTTGAAAAAAAGCTCTATAGAGGGACCGGCCCGCCGTGTCAACTCTAGCCAACTTGCCTCAACTGTGACCCGGCCTGACTTGCAGGTTCGTCCCGGTGAAGAAAATCTCCAAAAAAGAGACTAAGGGCCAGATATCTCATCAAGGCCATTTGCGATTTGGAAATAGCGATTTTTAAGAAATCGCTATTTCCAATTAGCAAAGTGCCATGTATCACATTTGCGAATCGGTAATAGCGATTTATTAAAAATCGCAAATGCTATTACCGATTTGCAAATTGCAATACCGGCCCCATTCGCACCCATGGGCCTGTTGGCCCATATCTGCGAATTTTTTGCATTTCCAAAATTGCGATTTCTGAACCAGAAATCGCAATTTTGGAAATGCAAAACCCCAGGGTGCTGGGGGCCTAATGCCCCCTCTGCTGCACCCCCCAAAAAAAATTGGGGACATGTAAGGTGCACACATGCCAAAAGGGCATGTGTGCTTTACATGTACAATTTAAAAATGCATTTTAAATGCATTTTTTAATTTTGCACATGGTTACCACCAAGTTCAACTTGGTGGTAATTAGCGATTCCTAACTGCCAAAATCGCATTTAGGAATTGCTTCATACATGTGCTAAGGAATCGCAAATAAGGAATCCTTATTTGCGATTTCTAATTAAGAGAGTCGCAATTTCTAAACAGGGTTGCAATTTTAAGGAATCGCTATTTTAGCGATTCCTTAAAATTGTCCCGGTGAAGAAAATCTCCAAAAAAGAGACTAAGGGCCAGATGTCTCATCAAGGCCATTTGCGATTTGGAAATAGCGATTTTTAAGAAATCGCTATTTCCAATTAGCAAAGTGCCATGTATCACATTTGCGAATCGGTAATAGCGATTTCTTAAAAATCGCAAATGCTATTACCGATTTGTAAATTGCAATACCGGCCCCATTCGCACCTATGGGCCTGTTGGCCCATATCTGCGAATTTTTTGCAATTCCAAAATTGAGATTTCTGAACCAGAAATCTCAATTTTGGAAATGCAAATCCCCATGGTGCTGGGGGCCTAATGCCCCCTCTGCTGCACCCCCCAAAAAAAAATTGGGGACATGTAAGGTGCACACATGCCAAAAGGGCATGTGTGCTTTTCATGTACAATTTAAAAATGCATTTTAAATGCATTTTTAAATTTTGCAGATGGTTACCACCAAGTTCGACTTGGTGGTAATTAGCGATTCCTAAATGCCAAAATAGCCTTTAGGAATTGCTTCATACATGTGCTAAAGAATCGCAAATAAGGAATCCTTATTTGCGATTTCTAATTTAGAGAGTCGCAATCTCTAAACAGGGTCGCAATTTTAAGGAATCGCTATTTTAGCGATTCCTTAAAATTGCGTTCAGAATGTATTCATACATTCTGAAATGGCATTTTGCATTCGCAAACTGGCATTCGCACCGTTTGCGAATGCAAAATGCTTTCATACATCTGGCCCTTTGTCCAAACGTAGGAAGTTGACCGGGACCTCCCAACCAGCATATCCGAGGAGGGCTCCAAGGACGTCAGATCAAGATCCAGGTTTGCCCCGGGTGATGGATTTTCACCATGGCAGTATAAGTGGAGAGGTGGCGGGTTGGCTGCAACCAACCCGCCATTCTCATAATGTGTTGGTATGTACCACCACATTTACACTCACCACCTGTCATGGATTCGGATGGGTCTGATCAGGACTCTGGTTGGGACACCCCATGAGGTCACCGAATATCCTAAAGAGGTAGTGTACTGGGGCAGAAGAGCAGCTAAAGGCATGCACGGAAAGGACAGCTATGGATAGGCACAGGAAAGTAAAAGCAGAGCAACCCTTGTGTGAACAAACAGGAAACAGGTTACTAATGGACAAACACGCCGGGGTTGTACATAGAGTAAGGCGCAGAACCTCCCTCAGTGACAGGGAATGTCAATGCATCTGTGCAGTTTGCTCTTACAGATAGTCACCCTGCCAGCCCCATAGAAAGGAGGCAGCAGAAGTGATTCTGTCTCTGGGCCCTAGAGCACAAACAAGGATAGTACTTACATACACAAGACACGCTCTTGTGGGTCCAGCTGGAAACACAGTGGCGATTCCTGAGAAAACAGCAATAGCACACTGTCACTGTTAGGCACGAAAGACAACGTATAACACTAGACAAGAATGGGGGCTGGAATTGCCTCCTGGAAACCAGGAGCCAACCCCAGTACAAAGGAGGACACTTATACACTGGTGAGGACTGATAGAACACTTACCAGACACAAATAACCAAGCTGAAAGGGAAACAGAAGGGAACAAACTAAGAGGCAGAGGCAAGAACTGGGAACAGGCTCAGGCTGAAGCAAAGGCAGGACTAGAACTTGAAAACTGGGCGTAAACATCTGGCTAGAACAAACAGAGATAGGATTGGGAAACTGAGAGCAGGCTCTTGCTGGAACAAGCAAGGACAGGGTCGGAATACAGGGAGTAGGAATAAGCAGAAAACAGGGCTGGGAAACAGAGAGCAGGATCAGGCTGAAACAAGGCAGGACAGAGAAACAGGGAGCAGGCTCTGGAAGAAACAAACAGGTACAAGGCTAAGAGGTAGGGAGCAGACTGGAACAATCAGGAGCAGGGCAGAGAAACAGGAACAGGTTCAAACTGGAACAGAACAGGAACAAAACTGGAACACCATCCGACAAAGGGTCTGTAACACAAAGGAATAGAACTCCAATGCACGATGGGGATTTTGAGGAAATGGCTGCTTATAAGCAGTTCCAAGCTGGGCTTCACAGGAGAGGTCTTAGGTGTGTGTAGTTTTAGACACTTGTAAGTCCTGGAGGAGAGGATCCGGTGAAAAGGAGCAACCTGACTTCCTGACTACCAGGCTGTGCATTATGGGATTTGCAGTCCCAGGAAGCAAATGTAGTACTACACAAGTATACCATGGCGAAAAGAGAAACAAACAGGAATCAGCAAGGGACTCTAGATAAGAATTTAAGGTGATTCCCAGGCTACAGAGAGTCCCCTTACAGTGCCCTCTAGAAATGGGATGCCAGAGTCATAACACCGCCAGGGTCATAATGACCCCCAAATATTTTCTAGTTCTTAAAAATCAAAAACGCCACTTTGGACATCTGGTTGCACTCAACCGGGACAAAGTCACAAGTTGAGGCTGACCTCGCTGGGGCCCTCTTCGGATACACTGCGCTGAGGCCTTGGCCAAGTTTTGTACGTTCTGACTTAAAAAATGTATTTGGGTCACAATCCTTCATCCGGGACCAAGTTGAAAGTTAAAGCCAACCTCGCTGAAGTCCTCCTTGGATACACTGCACGGTAGACCTCAGTCAAACTTTCACCTTCGGACTTAGAAACTTTCCTGGAGCTTTTCTTCCCTCACAGCAAGTCGATTTTATGCACCGTCATTGGATTGCCTTCACATGACCACCTGGTCCAATCCTGGAAATCTGGGGCTACAGACTTTTTCAGCGGGATGAACCAGCAAGTCAGGCCGGGTCGTAGTCAATGTTGGTCAGTTTGACTAAATGCGTTGGGTTGGTCCACTTTTGGAGCTTTTTTCCAAAGTTGCTCTAAACTTCTTCAAACTTCTGGATCTTCTTCCAGAATTACTTTTAAGTTCCTTCAAGTGTCCACAACTCACCCCAAGTCCTAATACCCAAGGTGCTCCACCCTATTGAGTGAACACTTCCTGGTGCCAAGTGTGGCAAAAATTAATCCCAGGTAGCAATACTCCTCCAAAATCTAAGATGCCAAAAATTAAATTTTAGGATTTAGATTTGGCTGAGACCACCCACTGGTGTGGCTAGGTTTCCCTTAACACACCCCTTTCCAGCCCTCTCTTAATCTAATTAAGGGGCACCTGGCTGTCTGGGGCTGCAGGAAATGGGGGCGGTCCAGTTGCCATCCCAAATGTCCTTCTCTCCTTTGAAACCCAGTTTGGCTACTCTCCCCCAATCCTGTTCTGCTATCTGCTGAGGCAGATCTCCTCCCACCAGATGCTTCCTTTATTTCAGCCCAGGCCATGTCACATCTCAATAAGGCAATCTTGCTCAGGCTGCCTTAGGCTGACCAATCAGGGAAGGGCACTACAGGGCTGAAGTTGGTAACTTAACAAAACTTCTAAAACTCTTTCCCTGTTCAAGTTATATTAAATTTTACAGTGGCAAGTTGTTCGATTTAGTATAACTTGCCACGTTTAGCTCCTTCCTATGAAAAATAAGACTTTTATTTTAAAATAAAGTCTCCCCATGTTTGCCCATGGAGACCACTCACGGCAATGAGGAAAACACATGGGTCTATTTTTCCCTCCCCAGGGCTTTTAAAACACCTTTTATAAAGTCCCTGCTTCAAATTACACTGCACCCAACTCTGGGGGCACTCTAGGTCGTACCTTAGGAGTGGCCTATATGTAAAAATAAGGTAGCTTAGGACTTTGGAAGTACTTTTAATTCCAAAGTCGAATTTGGGTTAACTTTAAATTAAAAGTAGCCAGCAAGGCAGGCATGCCTTTAAAGTGCGCTGTGAACCACAGCAGTGCACCTATGGGTATATTATTTATACTGGAGCCCCTAAACCTACATGTCCTACCATATACTAGTGACCTATGGGTAGGTTAGCACAGCCAATTATTTTGCAGAGTCCTTTTTACATAGAGCACTGGCCGTGGGACTGGTTAGCAGTACTCAGGGCACAGTCAAAGTCAGTAACCACCAGTATTAGTCAAAAGGTTTGGGGTGACCAGGGCAAAAAGGAGGACTTTCCTACACTGCCCCCCTGATGAAAGGTGATGGGTACTAACCTACACCCTGGTAGTCCTCATCAGCTAAGTGGAAAAACCTGGAAAGGCCATCTGCATTGTCATAGGCAGTCCCAGGTCTATGCTCCACTGCAAAGTCTAACCCCTGTAGGGAAATGGACCACCTCAACAGTTTTGGGTACTCCCTCCTCATCGGCATGAGCCATCTGAGAGGTTTGTGGTCAGTTTGAACACAGAAGTGAGTGCCAAACAGTTATTACCTCCATTTTGTTTTTGGACCCAACCACAGCAAAGGCCACTGTCCCAATGGCACTCAATCTTTGCTCTCTGGGGAGTAGTCATCTTCTGATGAAGGCAACTGGTTGATCCCGGCCCTTCTCATTGACTTTTGCCAACATTGCCCCAATCCCTGTCTCTGAAGCCTCTGCTTGCATAATGAATTCTTTATTGTAGTCAGGGGCAAGTAGCACTGGTGCTATAAACATAGCCTCCTTCAGAGTGTCAAAGGCTTTCAGACACTCAAGGGTTCACATGATCTTTTGGGGCAGTTTCTTGGATATGAGTACTGTCAGAGAGGCCACAATGGTCCCATAATTTTAGACAAACCTCCTGTAATACCCTCCTGTAATACCCAGTCAGGCTAAGACAGGCCCTGACCTGAGTCTGGCTTTTAGGAGCCTCCCAATCCATGATGGTCTGGATTTTGGCCTAGATAGGCTGTACTTGGCCACCACCTACAAAGTGGTCCAGGTACACCACTGAGCTCTACCCTATCTGGCATTTTTCTGGCCTTGAAAGTCAGGCCTGCCTGGAGCAGGGCCTAAAGCACTTCCCTCAGGAGGACCAGGTGATCCTCCCAGGTGGACCTGAATACAGCTATGTCATCCAGATAAACTGAACTAAAAGAATCCAACCCAGAAAGGACTCTCTTTACCAACCTTTCGAAGGTGGCAGGAGCATTTTGCAAGCCAAAGGGCGTCACCTTGAATTGAAAGTTGCCCTTTGGGCAAAATGCTGACCTCTCCTTACCTCCTGGACTTAGGGCAATCTGTCAGTATACAGCGGTCAGATCAAATGTGCTCAGGAACTTAGCAGCACCCAAGCTGTGAATGAGCTCATCTGCTCTAGGGATGAGGTGAGCATCAGTCTTAGTGACTGCATTCAAACCTCTGTAGTCTATACAGATTCTTAACTCCTTTTTCCCACCCTGTGGATTAGGTTTGGGTACCAGCACCACTGGACTGACCCAAGGACTATCACAGTGCTGAGTCACCCTTAGCTCCAACATCTTGGCTACCTCAGCCTTGATGTTGGTCCTACCTGGTCTGACAACCTGTACAAATTGTTTTGAAAGGTTAGTCAATTGAGTCAATGTCATGACACAACAAGTGGTGAGTCCAGGGGTCAGGGAGAACAGCCCAGCAAACTGCTCCAAAGCTTATCTGCAGTGTTGCTGCTGCTGTGCTGTCAGCTTGGAGGAGAGTACTACTCCCTCCACTGACCCATCTTGCACATTGGCAGAGAGGACGTCTGGCAGAGGTTCTCTCTCCTCCTCCTTTCCCTCATCTGTGACCGTAAGCATGGTCATGTTTGCCCTATCTTGGTGGGCTTTAAGTCTGTTAACATGCAGGTTCCATGGGTATTCCTGGGGGGGGGGGGGCAAGCTCTACCAGGTAGGTGACCTCACTCTTCTTCTCCAGGATGGGGTAGGGCCTAGTCCACTTAGCCTGGGAGACCGACTGACCTGGATGGTACTAAGGTATAGTAACCTTCTGGTCATGCCAAAGCTTCATTAGCACTTGGCTGGCCTCCAGGTTGCTGCTTGACTTCTTCATGTACTCTGCTATGCGAGACCGCAGGCCTAGTCAAGCACATTCTGCTAGGACTCCTTCAGAGGATTTTCCCAAGTCTCTCTCACCAAACACAATGAACCTCTTACAGGGTGCCCAAACAGTAACTTAAAGGGGCTGAAGCCAACTCTCTTCTGGGGTACCTCCCTGTAAGCAAACAGCAGGCATGGAAAGAGAACATACCATCTCCTCCTGAGTTTGTCATGCCCTTCAGGGTCTTGTTAAATCTTTCCACCAGACCATTGGTCTTGGATCATATAGGGTGGTGAACTTATAAGTAACATCACCTTGAGATAGGCAGACATAACTTTTGTGCCCGTATCTGAGACCACTTCCATGGGAAAAGCCCACTCTGGTGAACACAACAAGTAGGGCCTTAGGCACTGTGGGAGCAGTGACCGTCTTGAAGGGTATTGCCTCTGGATACCTGGTGGCATGGTCCACTACCACTCAAATATATCTATTGCCTGAGGCAGTGGGTGGGTATAGGGGACTAACAATATCAATCACCACACTCTCAAAGGGAGTCTCTACCACTGGCAGTGATATTAAGGGAGCCTTTGCCTTGCCACTGGCCTGACAGATGGCACAGGAGCTACAGCACTCCTTTACTTGTTCTGACATGTGGAATCAATAACAATGGTTGACTAGCCCATTCCAGGTCTTGGTCTGCCCCAAAATGTCCTGCCAAGGGAATATCATGGCTTAAGGTAAGGAGGAATTCCCTGTACTTCTGGGGGACCACCACTCTCCTGGTTACCCCTGGTTTGGGGTCCATTGCCTCAGTATAGAGTACTCCATCCTCCCAGTAAACCCTGTGGATCCACTAACATCCCCCTGTTCTTGCCTGTAGGCAGTCTGCCTCTGGTCCTCAAGAGTGGGGCACACTTGCAATTCTGTTAAGTCAGGCAGAGTTTGCAGGGTGGGAGCCCTTCCTCAGAGGTCAGATCTTTCCCTTCTGGATTGGATTCCACCTGTACCTCTGTAACCTCTGGGGCTGGAAAATCAGACCCTGTGCCCTTTCTCTTGCTTCTTGAGGCTTGGTCCATTGTCCCAGGGTCCAAGTGTCTCATGCTTCCTTGTTGTGCAGCCCGTGACCTGGTCACAGCAAACATCCATTCAGGGAGGTGCATCTTTTGTGCATGGACACTTCTCTCCACCTCTGACCATTGAGATGTTTCATGATCATTTCCCAGTAGACAATCTACTGGGAGGGCAGGAGTTACAACTACCTTTTTAGGGCCAGTCACACCTGTACATTCCAAGCTTACCATAGCCATGGGATGGAGGTTGGTTCTGCTATCTGCGGAGGTCACCTGGTGAAACACACCAGGTAGAATCAGCTCTTGGGAAACCAGTTTATTTGTGACCATGGTCACACTGGCTACTGTGTCCCTCAGGGCATCCACCTCAGTCCAGTTGTCTTTGGGGCTCTGTCTGTACTTCACCATGCATGGAGGTAAGGCAGCCAGGGCTGCAACACCCACCTGTCCCATGGACAATAAAGTGACCTCTATGTAGCATGAACCTATCCCTGAGCCAACTTCTACCTCTACCCCTACACTAGCAATCCCATCAGTGTGGGGCTTCTTGGAGCAGACCGCATCTCCCCTTTTGTGTCCAGGCTGGTGACACTCAAAGCAATTCCCTGATTTAGCAAGTTCCTGGATCTTCCCTGCCTTAACAGGATCATAATTCTTCCCCTGATATCCCCTCTCCTTGGAAGTGGCATGGCTGGGGGATCCCCCTCCTTGTGCAGGTTTTGAGGACTCTTTTGATTTTTTATCCTTCCCTTGGGTTTTCCTCTGGGAAGGACCCTGTCTTTCTTTCGTCTCATCAACTCCTAGGGATTTGTTGGTAACTCTGGTTCCTAACCATTCATTAGCTGCCTCCTCCAAGTCCCTGGGTTTGGACAACTTAGAGTCTACTAGGGAGCCTATCCGTCCCAGATACTGGGGTCAGCTTCCATACGAGTGAAGCCGAGTACTGAGGCATAATTCTCCTCATCCAGAGAACCCTCTCAAAAGCTGTCAGCTACTTGTCTATGTGATGCCCCTCTTGTTAGCTAGGAACAGCACTCTATGGTAATCTGGGGCAGAACCTGCCACCCCTGGACATCTCAAACGTTTCTTCGCTGACACCATCTCTTTGTTCTCTTGCACACTTCTTCTTTTCTAGGGCATACGTTTCTGCTCTCTAGTGTTATATAGGCCACTGGGCCTCAAGTTCTCTCTCCTTGAGGGACGGGTTGGCACCTTCTGAAGGGGCACCTTTCCCACAATTAGCACTAAGCAGGGCCCTGGTAACTGTGTGGAGAGATGACCCCCCTTCCTCCCCATCACTGAGGTGTAGGATTTCCCTCTCCTCTGAGAGGGTGGAACTATCATCCTCCCCTCCTCTCCCACTGGAGTTTCCTCTGTGCCTACTTCCTGGGTCTCTGCCCAGGTTGTCAAGGATTTAATCAGCTCATTCTTTCTATTGATAGTGGCTGCAAGCAATTCCCTCATAGTGCATAACCCCTAAGCTGAACTACAGTGATTGGAGGTAGGCTAGCCATATCAAGCTTCATGGTTATCCCTAGGTTTTGTGTCACTTAAATTTTTTTTTTGCAAATCAGAAGTCTAGAAAATCAAAAAAGTAATTCGTTGAAATTAGTTGAAATGAGCAATGAAAGCAATTTTTGATCTAGAACAATTTAGAGGATTCTTAATTTGCTTCACTTAAAACTTTATTGTGATATTAAACACAAGTACTGGATACCACTACTGCCACCAAAAATGATGGAAAGTGGATTGTTGATAAGGGCAGATAGGTACCTGCACTTGGCAATAGGCCACAAACCCCCACTAGAGAGTCCAGCCAATGTCTCAATAAATTAATCCTGACTCAACCCTTTGTAGCAGTTCAGCTTAGCTTAGGAGACAGGTGTGTAAATTATTCAATATCAACAAAACAGTAAATAAGTAAATTTATAAAAATAGATTATATTTTTATATTTAAAATAACACCAAAACGCTAAACATTAAATAAAGGGCACCAGAGATATGACTTTTTAAAGGTTAAGGCCATCATTACGACCCTGGCGGTCTTCAAACCTTCGACTAGCATAGGCCACAATATGTCTTCTTATACTTGGGCGTCCACTAGGCTATGCAAGTATTGTGCCTAGCCCGATAGGACTATCATCAACTACAATCATGGTATGGAGCTTTGGAATGAGGTATGACATTTATGTAGCCTTTTCTGTTGCATGTTTGATTCTCTTGAAACTCTTTTCACATTCTCTTGACCATTTAAAATAAATATTGTTCTTGGTTGACTCTAGTAGTGGAGCACTGATGGTGGCAAAGTCCTTTATGTATCGTGAACAGTAGCTGGCCATTCCAAGAAAAGACCAAACCCTTAAAACATTGTGTTGGGGTTTAGCGTTTGTTAAAGCTTTTACTTTTGCAGGATCAGGTGTCATGCCCACATCAGAAAAATGTGGCCAAAGAATTCCAGTGTTGTTCCCTCAAACTCACACTTGTCG
Source organism: Pleurodeles waltl (assembly GCF_031143425.1). Taxonomy (NCBI): domain Eukaryota; kingdom Metazoa; phylum Chordata; class Amphibia; order Caudata; family Salamandridae; genus Pleurodeles; species Pleurodeles waltl. Next base: position 754,320,165 of record NC_090443.1, on the reverse strand, counting down.
GCACTTAAGGTCAAACCTGCATCATTGAGTAATTGACATACTTGTGTGAGGGCTCTATCTGGCTCCTTCTGTGTAGCTCTCAAAAACAATATGCCATCACTATAGTTAAATGCATTTACAACATGTTGTATGATATGTTGTATGATGTTTTGGAAATGTTCCGCAGCCGATGATACACCAACGCTACATCTCTTGTATCTAAGCAACCAAAATGCATAGCAAAAGTTCAAATATATCTACAATTTTCTTCTAGCTCTAACACATGAGAACCTTTATTCAAATCAATTCTAAAAAAAGATCTTGCCACCATTTAATTGCGTAATCCTTTCTGCAATGTGCAAAGCTGGATGTTGCTCTCGTTCAATTGCTTTGTTCTCTTGGCGCATGTCACCTTCAGGGTCCTTTTTAGGTGCTATTGGATTGATTGGGTTGATTGGATTACTGACCACTTTGTGATTTGGAGTAAAGGGTTTCTGAGATTTATACAGGGCAAATTCAAAACATTGCAATGTTGCAAATCAATTGCTGTATATTTGTTAAATTTAACTCAAAATCATGAAATTTTTCAAAGCTTTTAGAAGTTTATTGAGAGGTAATTTGACCATTCCAGTATGTGAAGGTGAAGAGGCTACTCCTGAGGGTATGCGAGCGTGCTACATAATGATCCAGGAAGAGATACATACATGTGCATAACTTTGTTAATAGTACAAGATCACTCAGAAAGAGGGTGCATTGAGCTTTCCAAGAAGAACATTTTGTTTGAGAATTATTCACAAATGAAGACAAAATCTTTGTGAAATGAAGCAGCCTCCTCGAACTACATAGTTTGAACCACTTAGGGGGTCATTTTGACCCCGGCGGGCGGCGGTCGCCGCCCGCCTGGAGGGAACCGCATATGGCCGCTCTGCGGTAGAAAGACCGCGGAGGCCATTGTGGCTTTCCCGCTGGGCTGGCGGGCGACCGCCAGAAGGCCGCCCGCCAGCCCAGCGGGAAACCCCTCCCCACGAGGAAGCCGGCTCCGAATGGAGCCGGCGGAGTGGGCATGTGCGACGGGTGCAGTTTGCACCCGTCGCGTATTTCAGTGTCTGCTAGGCAGACACTGAAATACACAGTGGGGCCCTCTTACGGGGGCCCCTGCCGTGCCCATGCCATTGGCATGGGCACGGCAGGGGCCCCCAGGGGCCCCGCGGCACCCCCTACCGCCATCCTGTTCCTGGCGAGCGAACCGCCAGGAACAGGATGGCGGTAGGGGGTGTCAGAATCCCCCATGGCGTGCAGCAAGCTGCGCCGCCATGGGGGATTCCAAGGGCAGCGGTAAACCGGCGGGAGACCGCCGGTTTACCCTTTCTGGCCGCGGCAGAACCGCCGCGGTCAGAATGCCCTTTGGAGCACCGCCGGTCTGTCGGCGGTGCTCCCGTGGCCGGTGACCCTGGCGGTCACCGGCCGCCAGGGTCTGAATCAGGCCCTTAGTGTGTCAGAGAAAATGGCTCCACATAGAGGGAGGGATACCAAAGATTGACAAAGAGAGCTATGAGAAATATGCAGATGTGATATGGGATGATCAACATCAAAGGTGAAGAAAGAGCATAATATGGGGGCAAAGGTGGTGAAAGGTGAAAAGTCTAAAAGGAAAAAGATTAGAGGGGGAAAAAATTCAAAGATGATACAAAATCTGACACTGATACTGATTTGAGTTATGATATTTTAAATTATTGGATTATTAGCCACATGACCACCACCTGCTGTGGGTCCAGTGTCAAATGTGGAAGCACAGATGACAAGTAATGCGCCAGTAGCTACAGCTCCTGCAGACAATAATACATTTCAAGTTACTGGTTTGATGCAGCCTGTAGTTGCACAACCAGTATTGACAAAGTGTACTATAACACAGGTGATTGCAGCACAGCTAGTTACTAAACAGCCTGTTGTTCAGCAAGTGATTACAAATGTTCCAGCACAAATGTGAACTGCCCAAACTGTAGTGCCTACAGAAGCTGCAACAATTCCTGCACAATCTTCTGGGTTAGGCATGACATAAACAGTACGTGCACAGGTTGTTGACACACCTTCTACAGAAGCTCAGGAAGCTGCTGGAGGTCACCAGTAACGGATTGTACTCTGACTACTCAGAATTCACAGATTGTTGTGCGGACACCACCACAAGGGATGCAAGCATTAGGGGAAGAAAGAAGATTTATTTTCACAACACAGTAAATACAGGTAGAAAGGGGCTTAGAGGGTAAACAAATTGTTTCCTCAAGGTTCGAGCAACCTATGAGCAAGAGTGCAGAGGCAGAATATACGGAAAAACCAACTACTAGTGCAGGTTCAGAGACTGAAATACCATTGAATGTTCTGAGATAAAAAGTAGAATTAGAGGAAATATTTAGAGGATATTTTGATCTTGATCATGTAAATCAGTATCAAGAAAAATAATTGCTTTATATAGCCAAAGAAATTATAAGAAAAGCTGCAACTACTCATAACAAATTGACTGATTTAACAAATAAATCTTAAGTTAGTCGTTAAAAAAGCATCCGATTTCAGAAACGTTTTAATGTACAGTTGAATGATGAATCAATTGAAAACGTGTTCTTCAGGAATGCAAATTCACTCCATTTAATAAATAAAACATGCATTCAGGTGGTATAAACTTGAGGGAAGTGCTGATTCCCCCTTAAAGGAAGTACCAGGTGGAGGTTATATGCATGTACCTTGGATTAGAGGAGACCTTGCAAACAATTTCCAAAAAGTTGAGAGAAACCCAATTCTGTGATATGCAAAGGTTAAGAGGTTTGTTAAGATATCAAAGGTGTTGTGGGTTAACTTGTTGTCCTGAGTAACTTGTGCTCTGAGTATGAGATAGATATTCAGTGGCCCGATGCAGAAGCAGCAAGGGATCCTGTTTCTCAGGCACCATCTCGTATGGTGATGTTTTAGTGAAATGAGGTGATTGCTTATTTGAAAGGCAGAGTTCCTCCAAAGCATTTGGATTATGTGAGGTTGAATCAAATTCAGCAGGAAGTGAAAGAATTTGTACATGATTATTATGAGAGATTGTTCAAGGCTTTTCAGCAGCATATGAGTGAAACGCATATTGAACCTACAGATACGGTATTCTTTATTTCACAGTTAATGCTCGAATTGAGGCCTGAAATCAGTCAGCATATACAACAGACCGTGATTTGTTGGCAGACTAAGGCCCTCATTACAACCCTGGCGGTAAAGTCCACTGACCGCCGTGATGACGCCACCAACATACCGTGTCCACGGCAGAAATCCACTACGGGTATTATGACCCACACCTAGAAATCCTCCACAATACAGACACCCACACAAGTCCGCCACACCAAAGGTCAGTGATATACTGGCGATAGCAAAACCCACACTGACACTCCAACAGGAATACGCCCTCAGTATCACAACCCACAAATCAACACAGAGGTCATTTAACCGCGGTAATCCATTGGCGATATACACCGCCGCGCTCAAAATACACACACACTTACAAAACTACACCACATTGGACAATTCAACCTACACACACCTGACACACATACCCACACTACACCCACATACACACACCACTATAAAACACACACCCACATTACCCACAACCCTTACAATGACATTTTTGGAAGAATCAGAGAGAGTGAGAATAACAAAGACAATACCAGCATCCTGAGGCACATACACCATCACTCATACACCATCCACTCACAAAACACCACACACCCCAACACATCACCCAACACATCACATTAACCATCACCTCACACATCACTCACACCACATCATGGCACCTCAAGGACATCCCAGGTTTTCTGAGGAGGAGCTCAGGGCCATGGTGGAGGAAATCATCCGGGTAGAGCCACAGCTATTCGGATCACAGGTGCAGCAGACATCCATAGCAAGGAAGACCGAGCTATGGCGGAGAATTGTCGACAGGGTCAACGATGTGGGACAGCATCCAAGAACACGGGATGACATCAGGAAGAGATGGAACGACCTACGGGGGAAGGTGCGTTCCGTGGTTTCAAGACACCAGATAGCAGTACAGAGGACTGGCAGTGGAACCCCACCTCCTCCCCCACAACTAACAACATGGGAGGAGCAAGTCTTGGCGATCATGCATCCTGAGGGCCTCGCAGGAGTAGCAGGAGGACCGGACTCTGGTAAGTCATATCTCTAGTATTATATCATCCCCACCCAACCTGCAAGCCATCACAAACCCCTACCCCTACCCTCACACCCATCACACCAACACCTCATATATATACCACTATCACAACCTACTCATCCCAATACCAAGCCCTGCATGCAACACCAAAGCATGGACCCCCAACACAGACCTGCATGGACACCCATCACCACAGCACGCCCAGTGGAGACACTCACCCAGCCCACAAAATCACCACTCACCCAAGGCCAAGCTGACAGGAAAATCACAACCATACAGGTAAACACACCCATGCACATTATGGCACACGCAGATACAATAACAAAGCATTTACACCCGAACAGGACCCCTACACAACATCACCAGACAGGAGGTGCCAGCTATATCCAGTCCCCCCACAGAAGAGGCCCACAGTGATGACACCAGCTTTGAACGCCTGGATCAAGATGACCAGCCCGGCCCATCAGGGACCTTGGGACAGTCGGTTCCCCAGCCACAGTCTCAAACCACCACTGAACCTCCCCCATCAGGAAACACCACCACAGCACCCACCCAGTGGGCCCATCCCTCTGTCCCCAGGACACATCATTCAGCAGAGTATCCACCACTACAGGGACCCCAGGCAACACCAGTAACACAGGAGGATCAGGGCCTGGGGTCAGTGGCAGTGGGCACACGATTCAGGGGGCGGAGGCACAGGACAATAGGGAAGCTGGGAGGACTGCTGTGCGACAGGGGGAGGCCAGGCCCAGGGAACCCACTCTCCACAAGGCACTCTCAAACATCATGGGAGCATACCACCATTCCCAGGAGACCATGGGCACAGTACTGGACGAGTTTCAGGAGACCCAGTGACTGCAGGAGGAACAGTACCTGGGGATCAGGGAGGATTTGAAGACCATTAATACCACCCTGGTCACCACTGCAGGGGTGCTGGCAGACATGGGCAACACCATGAGGGAGACAGTGGCATACCACCGGGCCCCTGACACTAGCCCAACAGATGAACAGCCTTCCACGTCCGCTGGCGCTAGTGGACAGGAGCTCCCGCCACAGGACCAACAGGCCACCAGCACCTCACCCCCTGCAGAAGGAGAACCACCCCGCAAATGGTCCCTGCGATCCAGGCAGAAGACAGAGAACATTGCCAAGACCCCCACCAGGAAATAGGACTCTCCTGATTGTCACCCTTCTGTCCCACTCTGTCACCCTGTCCACCTTGAACCGCCATTGCTCCACTTCCCATGCCCCCTTGGACAATGCATCTGTGATACCAAGAGACTTGACTCTATCCTGGACATTTCTCCACCATCACCCCTGCCCATTGCAAATACCCCTCTACTTATTAGCACTGAAATAAACACCCTTGAATCACAAAACAATCTGGAGTCAGTCTGTACTTTCACAAATGTATTGTTACAACTTCTTTTTGACAAATATCAATGTTAATGTTCATTTGCACATACCAATGTATGACAGTTGTTGGGCAGCAATAAACATAGCAGAAAGCAGAATGAGGTACCCAGATCTGTGAAAAGGAAAGCCAAAGTGAACTGTCAGGGTCCATACACAGAGGTTGAAAGGCTGACTTATACAATGTCCTACAGTAGTCAGATCTGAGATGAGCAGTGCCAGTCTCTTACCTGTGTCTCACTGGAAGTACTGCATGATGATGTTGTTTCGGTTTTCAATATCTTCTTCTTCCGCCTCCTCTTCCTCACTGTCCACAGGCTCCACAGCTGCCCAAGACCATCATCAGGTCCATCCTCCTGCAGAAAAGGCACCTGGCGTCGCAAAGCCAGGTTGTGCAACATACAGCATGCCACTGTGATCTGGCACACCTCCTTCGATGAGTAGTATAGGGAGCCACCTGTTAGATGGAGGCACCGGAATCTGGCATTCAGGAGACCGAAAGTCCACTCAATAATACGCCTAGTTCGCCCATGTGCCTCATTGTAGCATTCCTCTGCCCTTGTCCTGGCATTCCTCGCTGGGGTCAGTAGCCATGAGAGGCACACACCAACCCCTAGAAACTACCCTATACCCAGACACTTATTCATACTGTGTGGGAACCTTGGGCTCACCTTTTAGCCACACCCGGTACATCTGGAGTTGGCCCATCACATAAGGGATGCTGCTATTCCTCAAAATGTAAGCGTCATGCACAGAGCCAGAATACTTGGCATTCACATGAGAGATTTACAGGTATGCCAAACACACCATCTGCACATTCATTGAATGGTAGTTTTTTCGATTTCTGTACACCTGTTCATTTTTGCGGTGGGGTACAAATGCCACAAGTGTACCATCAATGGCACCAATGATGTTGGGGATGTGTCCCAGGGCATAGAAGTCCGCTTTCACTGTGGCCAAATCCTCCACCTGGGGGAAAACTATGTAGCTGCGCATGTGTTTCAGCAGGGCAGATAACACTCTGGACAACAAGTTAGAGAACATTGGCTGAGACATCCCTGATGCCATGGCCACTGTTGTTTGAAAGGAACCACAGGCCAGGAAATGGAGCACTGACAGGACCTGCACTAGAGGGAGGATACCTGTGGGACGGCGTATAGCTGACATCAGGTCTGGCTCCAATTGGGCACACAGTTCTTGGATTGTGGCACGATCAAGTCTGTAGGTGATAATGATGTGTCTGTCTTCCATTGTCGACAGGTCCACCAGGGGTCTGTACACCGGAGGATGACGCCATTTCATCATCTGCACCAGCGGATGTGCCCTATGGAGGAGAATGGTGAGCAGAGGGTCATGTACCACATAAGTTGCACAAGTATTTTTGCTCTAATGTGAGTAAATCCGTGTGCGGCGTTGCCTGTCCGTATTTCTGCCCAAATGTGCAGTGACGCAGATAGGTGCTATGCCATGTGCCACCCTGAAATGGCGGCGCCTGACCTGTAAGGAGGGACAAGGGGAAATGAGGTAACTGCGCTGGCGTTGTGCAGCTTTGCGGTAAGCAGTCGAAGACAGCCGCGCGATTTAGCATTGGTTATCATTGGGCCCTCTGGCTTCCAGGAGCCAATGACGATGTATGCTGGTGGTGAAGGTGTGCACCGCCACGGACGTGACCGCCATTTTCTATCTGTTCAGTCACTTGATACCTGACCTTCAACAGGAGAGGACCTACACTGCAATTGCTGCTGTGACCTGTGTCTGGAAGCGACAATGGCTCGAGTGTCTGAGGAAAGGGCCCCTGCCTTCACTTCAGATGAGTTGGAGTGGCTAGTGGATGGGGTCCTCCTCCAGTACACGCTACTCTACGGTCCTCCAGACAAACAGGTGAATACACTGTGAGCATGATGCGTGGGCCATGAATGTATGGAGTGGTGTGGATGGAAGATACATGTGGGATTGGGGACTGGGGGCTGCATGAGAGGATGGTGAGTGTATGTGTGTCATGGCATGGGTGGGAAGTGGTGGGCAATGAGTATGACGATCCAGATGAGGGAGTAATTTCCTATCATGCCATACCTTTCCTCTAGGTCAGCGCCCACCAGAAGAAGGGTATTTGGCGTGCCATCGCCAAGGAAGTGCAGACCCTGGGGGTCTATCATAGACGGAGCACTCACTGCCACAAGAGATGGGAGGACCTCCGCCACTGGAGCAAGAAGACAGCGGAGGCCCAGCTGGGGATGGCCTCCCAACGTGGAAGGGGTACCCATCGCACCATGACCCCCCTGATGTTCTGGACCCTGGCGATGGCAAATCCGGAGTTGGATGGGCGCTTGAGGGCATCACAGCAGCCACAATAGGGTGAGTACAGTCTCATTCAGCTGACTCTGCGTTCTTTACAAGGTTTCTGGGTGGGGAATGTGGGCTGTGGGTTTCCCTAGGCCAGGGTGAACTTGGTAGGGTAGGTCCCTTGTTAGTCATACTCTGTGGCACTCCAACCCCAATAGTGTTAGTGGGCATCTACCACTAGTCATCCTCCTGTGGGTTCCAGGTATGCAGCAAATGGGGTTAGGCATAGTCCCCCATGGGCTGGTGTTTTTCCTAATAACTGCTAGTGCATGGCCTAGTGCATAGGGCTGCTCCCTGTGTGTTGTGTCCGCCAACGGTAGTGGTGTTGCTGGCATTGACCATGTGTCTCCTCTGCCTTCCCCCCATTTTGTTTTGTCACCCTGTCCTTGTGTGCATTAGCATAATCTGGCAGAGGAGCAGAGGCACCGGAGATGGAGGGAGCTGCATCCCACATGGCCCAGGAGGGTGAATGTACAGAGTCTGAAGGCACCAGTGGGACGGAGGGCAAGGGGAGCTCCACAACAGAGACAGGAGGGGACTCTAGCGACAGCGACTCCTCCTCTAATGGGAGCTCCCTTGCGGTGGCGGGCACCTCTGTGCCCACCGCAACAACAGGTATAGCCGCCACCCCCCACCAGCACCACCCTCCCAGCAGCCCATCAGCGTGTTTCCTGTGCCCGCTCACCCAGGAAGGTGTGCATCTCCTTCGCCCCAGGCACCTCTGGCCCTGCTCCAGTCATCCCTGCTGCCCTCAGTGAGGAGGCTATTGACTTCCTGACATCCATCACTGTTGGTCAGTCAACCATTTTTAATGCCAACCAGGGTGTAGAGAGTAATACGCAACAAACAAATACATACCTGGAGGGCATTCATTCTGGCGTGGCGGCCCAACAGAGAGCATTTCAGGCTCTGGCCTCAGCACTGATGGCAGCCATTGTCCCTGTGTCCAGCCTCCCCCGTCTAACCTCCACTACCCAGACCCAATCCCCTCTACCTCAGCCTATCCCAAGAACACCACCAGACCAGGATGCACACACATCAACATACAAAAGTGGCTCAGTAAAACATAAGCAACACACATCCCACAGGCACTCACACAAGCACCATACCCATGCAGACACAACAACATCTACTGCCTCCACTGTGTCCCCCTCCTCCATGTCCTCCACCTCCCTCCCTGTCTTGTCTCCACTCACACCTGCATGCACTACATCCTCAGCCACTACCTCCATCACCAGCATGCCCATCACAACACATCGCTCACGTGCAATCACCACCCCCACAACCATTCACATGTCCCCTGTGTCCTCTCCCAGTGTGTCTGTGAACCCTCCTCCCAAAGTACACAAACGCCGGCACACACCCACTTAACAGCTATCCACCTCACAACAGCCTCCAGCCCATGCACCTTCACCCAAACTCAGCAGACGAACACCTCCTACAACCAGTACCTCTTCCTCCACTCTCAAACCCCCTCCACCTTCCTGTCCCAGTGTGTCTAAAAAACTTTTCCTGTTTAAAATTTACCTCTTCCCTACACCTCCCCCTGTCCTTCCCCTAGGGCCAGAATGTCTAGAGCCCAGACCAGCACCTCAGCCACCGAAGCGTCGTCCACTGTGGACCCTGTAAATCCGGGAGGATCGAAGAGGGCACCCATCAGGGCTGCAGTGTGCCACCTACTGAAGCTAAGGACCACCCGATTCCGTCACCTGCCAAGGTAAAGAAGGGGCCAGCATGCAGAAGGGAAAAGCCGCACCACCCACCCAGCAAGGCCTCATCCAGAACCAAAGAGGACAGTGCCAAGGTGCCAGCAGCGACTACCAAGGTGGGGAAGGGACACTAAATCAAAGGAAAGTCACCTCAGGGCGCAGAGCCTCCTGGTGAGGGACTGGTGACCCCCATTTCTCATGACAGGCAGCAACCTGTACCACGGTGAGCACCGCCGCAATGACTGTCACCTGCACCGCCACCTGCACCATCATCTGCACGCCACCTGCACGGCAGCTGCCACGACTACAGTCACCAACGTCATCCCTAGTGGGCTGCTAGAGACGGCCTGGTGTCTCCCTCCACTACTACAGACACCTGCACCATGGGCAGCACCGCCTGCATCTCCGCCACAGACCACGCCGCAGCCACCGCCACCTGCCCCGCAACGTGCCCAGAAAGTGCCACTACAGCGGACATTAGCAGCATCCCCAGTGGGCAGCCGTCTGAGGCTGCAGGAGATGTCCTGGACCCTGCACACACTACCTGAGGCACCACCACCAGCACTGGCACTACAAGCAGTTTGCAGCCTCAGTCGCCGCAGGATGGAGTGTGGCTCTGCCGCCATGGAGTATCATGCTACCTGTTTCCTGAAAATCTTGTGTCTCAGACACCCGGGTGAGGGAATGGGAACTGCCACACCCCAGGTGCAGCATCACTGGGTACCAAGCCCCCTCCGGAACCAGTGGAGAAAAGCATCCACTAACACAGTCCTTGGCAGGATGAAGCACTCTGGGCACCAAGCCCCCTCCAAAACCAGTGGAGAATAGCATCCACTCACCTAGTCCTTGGCAGGATGAAGCACTCTGGGCACCAAGCCCGCTCCAGAACCAGCGGAGAAAAGCATCCACTAACACAGTCATTGGCAGGATGAAGCACTCTGGGCACCAAACCCCTCCAGAACCAGTGGAGAAAAGCATCCACTAACACAGTCATTGGCAGGATGAAGCACTCTGGGCACCAAGCCCCCTCCACTCAGGGCACCAAGCCCGCTCCAGAACCAGTGGAGAAAAGCATCCACTAACACAGTCATTGGCAGGATGAAGCACTCTGGGCACCAAGCCCCCTCCAGAACCAATGGAGAAAAGCATCCACTAACACAGTCCTTGGCAGGATGAAGCACTCTGGGCACCAAGCCCCGTCCAGAACCAGTGGAACATGTCACCGACTTGTGATTCTGTGGCTTTGCACTCCTCAGGAGCACGCAGTGGGCAACCCACTCACTTGAGAGACTGTAGCTTTGCACTCCCTAGGAGCAGGCAGTAGGCAACCCAGTCACTTGAGAGACTGTGGCTTTGCATTTCCCAGGAGCAGGCAGTGGGCAAACCACCCACTTGAGAGACTGTGGCTGTGCACTCCCCAGGAGCAGGCAGTGGGCAAACCACCCACTTGAGAGACTGTGGCTTTGCACTCCCCAGGACCAGACAGTGGGCATGGAGCCCCCTTGAGGAGCAGTGGTGCCTGTTTTTTTTCTGGACCAGATGCCCCAGCAGTGTTCTCTCCGTTTTGAGGCAGGTGTCATGTGTGGGCTTCGCCCATGCTTTTTGGGACCACTGGTCCACAGACATTTAATGGGACAGTGTACAGACTTGTGTACTTGCTGTAAATATTTGTATATACTGATTAATTACTTTTCTCTTGGGCTATCTGTTTGTTCAAATATTACACTTGTTAAACTCATTTCGTTTGGTCCTTACATTCTTCCAGGGGGTGACGGGGTGTATCTGTGATTGGATATGTGTGTGTGTGTTGTTGTGGGTGGGGGTGTTGCGTTTTGCATGTGCGTGTCACTCTCTTTTCCCTCCTCCCCTCCCGTGTGTTCGGTGCAGTACTCACCGTGGTCGTCGCTGCCGTCCTTCGTACTCCTGGTAGATGAGAAGATACACCAACATTGGTAACACCTGTAGTTCGGGCTCCATGGCATCCTGGTTCTTTGTTGGGTGTCAAAAGATGAGTGGTTTCCCTTCCAAGGACTGTTTCCGCCATGCTTTTGATCGCGTTGGTACTGCCCCGGAAAAGCTGGCAGATTGGTGCCTTGTAATAGTGTGGGCGGTACATTGAGTTCTGTTCGGTTACCGCCATGGTGTTTGTTTCTACCGCCGTGGCGGTCGGTGTGTTAAAGTGGCTGTCTGTGTTGCTGGTTTCCTCCATGGTCGTAATTAAATTTTTTTGACCGCCGGCCTGTTAGCAGTATTACCGCCGCTTTATCACCGACCGCCAGGGTTGTAATGAGGGCCTAAATCCCTAGATGAAGATCCGAAATATGTGAAGTATTGCAGTCATAAACAGGAAATGAAGCAACAAAAGCTTAAATATTTCAGAATCAATCATTTGTGAGAAATGGTGATGCAGTACAAGGTGTTGGTGTTTCCAACGGCATGTATGCAGCTGGATTTCAAGCATGAATGCAAGGTGTTCAAGGAAGTATGGTTGTCTCATAGAGTAAAGGTTGAGGAGCTCCAATTGTTCTGAGAACAGATGCTGCTGCTACATTAAAGAAGATGACTCCTTATCATCTTTGCAACAGGGTGAGCCATTGGAAGCGTGAGTGTGGGCTTATTCCAGATAGAGTAAGCGATAACCAAATGCAAGGAGTAACTCAATTGCAGAATGTGAACACACACTAAATACAAGTGCCAGTGCAGAATTAGATTCAAAGGATACCTTTTCCACAAGCTCCTATGGTTCAACAAAACTTCGATACGATGAAATTGAACTCAAATCAGTTGCCTGGAGTATATTGAAATGCAATACAGGTGTAAAATCAAAATGTGATTCAACAATTTCCTTTGCTCGAAGATGAGAGTCTGGATTCAGGCACATCACAATGACGGTGTGTGAGAGAGGAGGCAAATTTCATTCTTGATGAAGTCTTAGAGGTACACCAGAGTCGACTTTGTGTTGAAGGTGAGGTAAATGGCCACCAATTGTCATTATCAACACCGGAGCTACCCGTTCCACTGTTACAATAGTGGAAGTCTCAGACCTACCCCTCTCAAGAAAGAACATCCAAGTTGTAGGAGTTACAAATAGATAGATTACAAATCAAATTTAAAAATAAGTTCCAGTAAAGGTAGGTTTCTTTCAAAACAATTATCAGTTTGTTGTTTGTGATTTCAGTCCAGTAAATATTTTAGGAAGGGATTTGCTGTGCAAATTAATTTGCACCATCTACTGTACACCTCATTGAATAAATGTTCGGACTCATGATTAGGATATTGATTTTTAAATACCCCAACAAGAAGCATTAGGTATCTATCCAATGATGACAATGAAAAGCTTACCTCCAGATTTAAAAGAAATAGTGAATCCAGAAGTGTGGGAGTTCACTGGAAAAGGATTAGGACTAGTCAGAAATAAATGTTAAGCCAAATGCAGTTTTTCAAAGACCACCACCTTACAAAATGACTCCTGAAGTAATTGCAGGACTAACACCAATAATTGAGGACATGATACAAAAAGTGATTCTAAAAGAGATAATTGGGAGTCTATGCAACTCACTGATTATGAGGTTACAAATGCCCAATGGAAAGTGCAGGATAGTCTGAGATTTGAGAAGAGTGAACGATATTCGAAGCCCATGTTGTCCTGTGGTATTGAATCCAGCCACCATACTTTATCAGATTCCATGTCCAACGGAATGGTTTACCCTAGTTGATCCTTGCCAGGCTTTCGCCTCTATACTAATACATGAAGGAAGCCAGTTCCTCTTTTACCTCGTGTTTTGAGAGAAAGTTTCAGCGAAAAGCCCATCGATTTTGAACTAGATCTTAGAAAATAATCTAGAAACAATGATAATGCCCTGTAATTCAGTCCTGCTGCAATACATTGATGATTTGTTAGTGGCATCAGAGACAAGAGAATCTTGTAGAAATGATACCATCACATTGCAGAATCATTTGGATGAAAATGTATACAACGTGTCTCTCAACAGATTGCAGTACTGTCAAAAGAGGTCCAATATTTGGGGAATAGAATTGAGAAAGGAACAAGAAAAGTATCACAAGAGAGAGTGGAAGCAATTTTTCTAGTGTCCTCAAAAATCACAGAGAAAATTTAGGATTTTTTGGGAATGGTTGGCTACTATAGACAGTGGATACCCAACTTTTCCTAGATGGCAAAACCTTTATTGAGGTTGATGCACAGAGATGTGCAGGATCAGATTCCATGGGTCAACGAATGCATGAAAGTTTTCCTAGAGCTGAGAGAAAGTCTCTGTCATGCCTCAGCACTAGGAATTTCTGCTTATCCCAAATATTTCATTTTGTTGTGCAGGAAGGGATGCACTCTATCAGTACTTACAGATTCAAGGAGATGCTAAAAGCCTATGGCATACTTCTCAGCCACCTTTTGTCCTGTAGCTGATGCATTATCTGGATGTCTTAAAGCAGTGGTTGTAGTTAGTGCAAGCTTGGAACACTGTGAAAGCATAGAGATAGGATACTGTAATGCTCGGTGAAGGTTCTTCTTACAATAACTAAAACCCAGCGCATGAATAACACTAGACTAACCAAGTATGAGTAGCAGATTCTTGTTGCTAGTAACATCACAATTAAAACATGTCAGATTTTATATCCAAGCACTTCACTATCACCAATCAAAAATGATGTGTCTGATGAATTTGAACATGACTGTCTATTAATGTCATGGGTTTATGCACCAAGCCAAGACCCGACATAAAGGATGAGTCATTGCTAAGTACTGATTATAGCCTTTTTGTGGATGGCTCATGTTTGGGAACAAATTAAGGATCATTGAGAGCAATTTATGATGTTTGTATTATCCAAGAAATTATAGAAGCTTCATAGCTTCAATGAGTTTCCTCAGCACAAGCTGCACAATGTATTGCTCTTACGAGAGATTGCAGCTTGACAGCCCAAATGAGAGTGACTATCTTTACAGATAGTCAGTACTGCTTTGGCGTGGTCAATGATTTTGGATAGTTGTGGTCACTGCGATGTTTCATGACCTCATCTATCTCATCCTCAAGAAATGGGGAACCTGTGAGAAAACTGTTTGAAGCTCTGCAACTCCCAACAGAAATTGCTGTAGGAAAATATGCAGCACAAAGGAACGGCAGTGGTTATGTCACTGTCGGCAACAGATATGCTGATGAAGAGGCACGCTATTGTGTGACTGTGGCCTGTACATTTAATGGAACATTCATAGATGGATGTCAAGAGGACACTGTCTTTTCCATGCTGATGAATATTGCAGAGACTTAAGGATGAATTAAAACTCATTCAGTAGAATGTATCTGAAGCACAACAACAGAGTTGGATTTGAGCAGGCTGTGGGAAAGATGAGAATGACATTTGGGATTCAATAGATGGAAGACCAGTACTACCAAATAGTCTGTTATCCCCAATTACAATAAATTTCCACAGACCTACACATTTAGGGAAGGATGCGATGGGAAGGTCCTTTAAACAGAATTGGTTTAATTCCAGATTCAGAGCACATGCAGAAAAATTGTTCCATCAATGTGAAACATGTCAACAAATGAATGTAGGCAAAAAACACAAGTTATACTGAGTTACATTGGGAGATCCGGTGGTCCCATTAACAGGATTCAGATGGACTTCATCAAGACGCCTGTTTGCAGCATGCTAAGATATGTTCTGGTTATAGTGTGCATTTTCTCGAGATGGGTGGAAACCTACCCAACATGGAGAAATGACAGTGTCAATGTAGCAAAGTTAATGTTACGGAAGCTAGTACCTAGGTTTGGAATACCAGTTTCTCTAGAGCCAGACTGAGATGCTTACTTTAATAGTGAGATTATAAAAATGTTGCGTATAATATTGCAGTTTGGACAGAAGCTTCATCGCACTTAAAGACCTGGAGCCTCAGGCGTTGTGGAAAAAGTCAATGGCACCAATAAATCAAGATTGTCAAACGTTTGTGCATCCACTTCACTGAAATAGCCTGAAGCTTTACCCTTGGTTTAAATGAGTCCGCAAGGTACACCTGACAGAAGGACTGGTTTACCACCCAATGAAATTTGGATGGGGAGAGCAATGCGATTACCTGCTGTTCCTACAAATGCAATTGTGAACATAACAGATATCATGCTACTCAATTACTGCAAAGGATTGGCTGATTTGGTGCATTCTGTCTTTCAGCAGGTTGAAGGAGTCACTGCAAATCCACATTAAGAGTAGTGCCATGATCTCAGTCCATGTGACTGGCTGTTAATACTGAAAGATGTGAGAAAGTCCGGTCTGAGGCCAAGGTGGAAAGTCCCCTATCAAGTCATTTTGATCACAAATGCAGCACTCAAGTGTGCTGGAGTTCCCAACTAGGTTTATGCATCACATACCCAGAGAATGTGAGATCTTTACAAAGAAAGAGGTCCTCAAGATGACCCTAGCGGTCTTAAGACTGCTAAGGTCACAGGTGCGGCCAATGCGATGGTCCGACTGCCACTTTACAACCTTCTTTGGACCACCAGCACCACCAGTTTTCCTCCACAGGAGGGTCTGGCAGTGCTGGTGGTCCTAATTCACCCGAGCAGCACTGCAAACACTGCCACCTTGAGGATTACGATCCCCCCTCTCCACCATCGATTACATGGTGGTAACCCCCCATGTAAAGGCTGGTGGAGACGGGCTGCAGGGTGCCCCGGGGGGGCCCTGCACAGCCCATGGATTTGGCATGGGCAGTGCAGGGCTCCCCCTGACCAGCCCAGTCCCAAATGTCACTGTCTGCTTTGCATTACAGCATTGCGGATGGCTTGATTAACGAGCCTGCGACAATGCTGTAGGCCATTATCCTCTGTTTCTGCCTGCTGTCCCAACAGGAAACTAGTAATGGGGCTGATGAGGAGGCAGCCACACTGGCAACCTCCCCATCAGAACTTCAGCAGATGGGCTTTTCCATCTGCCAAAGTCATAATGACCACCATAGTGTTCCATGAACTGGTGAATGTACTGCCACAAGCTATACAAACACAGATACGGAAAAGAAGAGCTTGTAATCAGAGCCTGCAAGAAAAAAGAGGTGAAAAACAGCAGACAGGTTTAGAAGTCCAATTGTCGGAAATCTCACAAAGTGGCATTGAAGCTCTTGATGTAAAAGAAGAAGAAGGAATAAGAACTGAAGCTAGAGAGGCAGGTGAAGTGCCCAGAGAACAACAAGATAATCCAGAAGAAGATACAAGTTCTGGAGTAACAACAAGGAAAGATGCTCATGATGCTAAATTGCCAAAAGCATACTGTCAAAAGAAGTCAAAGCAAAGTACGTCAGTTAAATTCATACAGCATATAATCAAAGAAGAAGTAGAATCAAGTAATACAAGTGACGCAGAAGCAGAACAACAGACACACAGGAGATCTAGAGGCACTAGAGTACCTTGTCAAAGATATTCAGCACCTACATACTATGTGAGCCAAGTCTTGATCATTCCAATTTCACATTTACTTGATTTGAATAAAGAGTTGCCTAAACCTCCTTAAGGGTAAAGAAAAGAAAATTAGGATAAAGATAACTTTCAGACTCAAAAACTAAAAATTAGACAAATCGATTTAATGAACTGTGCAATTAATAAGAGTCTAAGAAAACTAAAGAAGATAACAAGACTACCTAGGCCCAAGGAAGCAGTAGAAGAGTAGGGATAACATTCTTAGAAGCACACAGAGTAGGAATAAGGAAGGGTGTATGAAGATTTCTGTAAATAAAGCCTGAAGAAACTATCTTGAAGATTAAATCAATCAAGCTTCAGCATATTTTAAGAAGATAATAACTCAGCTGTAGCACACATGTGCTGATGGCAGATGTGACTGTAGAAGAACATGTGTACCTTAACTAGAAACAAATGCAAGATTTGTTTAGGGGTATTATTCACATTCATAGTTTTAGTAGAAGCAGCAATATTATTAGTTATACATTTTACACCAGATACAGAGAACACTGTAGATGAATCCGTTTACACAGCATCTAAGCCAAATACTAATGGAGATGAACTAAAAGCATCATTTATGGACTACGTGAAAGAAGATTACTCAACAAATGTTTACTCTAGAGTAATAAAAAATACACTAGAGAAATTTATGTAAAGGGCTGCTTCATTTGTGCACACAGGCCTGCTTCAGCTGATGAGTAAGTAGCTTATCACCACACTCCACTTCCCTATGCTATCTCATGCAGTTTCTTAGTTTAGTATATGGACAAAGACACTTTGAGTACTATTTTCCAAACTTTGACGTGGTATTTTTTTAAATATTCCACTAATGAAGGGTATTAATTTGCCTCAACACGCTTGAGAGATGGAGGCTGCATGGCACTACTTTAGACCAGTTCTTCCTGTTAACACTGTTAAGGTTCATGGAAATACCCTAACATACTTAATGTACCCACTAGAAAAGGCTTTTATTTTAATGTTAGAGGAGAGAAATGCAAAGTCTGTAAGAAGTGCATATAACAAGGAAGATGTCCAGAAGAAGGTATGGAGGAAAGAAGAAGTCAAACTTTAAAAAAATGCTGGTTCCTAGATTAAAATTAAATGGGAGACACAGAGGTTAAGTGTGTGTATTTAAGAGAATAATCAGTGGGAGAAAGACAGCAGGAGGGAATAGTAAATGTGAACATATTTTTGAGTGTCAGGAGGAACATGGCAGATTTTGCGATCCGACTATACCTGGAGTTCATTTCATTTATGGAGAGAATGCCTATTTCATATTGCCTGCAGATTGAGACGTGTTAGTTATTTAGGTTTGCTCTTTCCTAAAATGTATCACATTCAAAGTTTAGCTGCACTAACAATGACACATAGCTATTAATGCAGTGTAAAGTAGGGAACACAATTAGTGGGAGACATATTTGGAGCTATCATACCTGCTATGGGAATTGTACTGGATGATGAGAACATTATAAAGGTTTTAACAGTTGTAGACAAACTACTTCTGGAGCTTTATTAGTAGAAAACACAGAGTTGGTACCAATAAAATCAATGGTACTTCAAAATCGCTGTGTTTTAGGCATATTACTAGCAGAAAAAGGCGGAGTCACAAATATGCTGAAGATTGAAAACTGCTGCATGTATATCCCGGATGGGAGTAAGAAGATTATAGATTATGCTGAGAATATTTCTGATCTGAAACCTGATCTAGAACCTTTAGAAACAATTAGCATAGTACAACATTTTATGAATGGAATTTCTACAATTGGATATTGGTTAAAAGCAGCAGAAGGAGGAATCCTCAAAGCTATTTTAGTTCCTGTACGGATAGTAGTTGCTTGCTTTCTCTCTACATCAGCACTTTACCTGACAATAAAAATGGTATTAATAAAAAAGAGAGATAGAGAAATGAACAAAAGGTTGAAGAATGATTCAGGACTTAATGAACATGCAAATGAACAATAGAAAACATTGAAAGAAAGAGAAAACCTTAGCAGAAAAATAGAGATTCAGGGGAAGATGAGAGTGAACTCTGCAATAAATTGTGAATTAATGTTTGTGATGGTTCCAAATCATCTGATAGGGGAAGTTACTAGAAATTTTAATAAAAATAAATGCATTGATATACTAACCTGTATGAAGAAATTTTAGGCCTAACTAAATGCTGCATTTTTAACCAATAACATTCCATTCTAAGCCTGCACAACATGCACTTGTCAGAAAATTTTAAAATGAGTAAATTCCTAACTACTATAGGTCATTCAAAATGTTTATTTTGGCATGAGTCATGGTCACTTGTATAACATTTCATGACACAAATGTCCTCTTCAAACAAAGGAAGAATATTGCTGTCTTTGTTTGTTTTATATTTTTACCACATGACCTGCAAAAACATTGCTACTATGTTAGATTCATCTTAAAATTAGTTTCTTCACAAATAAGCTTTTGCAAATAGATGTTTGATAATTACCTTACCCTGACACTATTATGTATTCACATAAATGTTCTTTCTTCCATGGACATGAATGACCAAGTACATTAGTTGATGTAACATTGATGTTTATATTTTAGATAAATGTATTGTGTGTTTAGAATGTTCTTTGTTCAAATTTGCCATCTCGATGGAAGCTGTCCAGTTCACATGAGGATCCTCTATTCTCATTGGATGGAAGAAGAATTATCTGCCTGAATGTTAACTACTCTTTGAATTTTAAAATGGATAAAAGTGTAACCAGGGAACTAGATGGTGAGTTCCCATTCCAGGCAATTGAGCAAAGACATCTGACAACATTAACGGCCAAACTGACTATTCAGACACTTTTTTTTGCTATTGCAGATGAGAACTCCTTGCGAGCTCTCTGACTTTGATACTTTGATATTTCTATTTGCCCAAGCTTCCAAACATGCTATATTAGAGAATCTCTAAGGCGTTTTGCTTTCACACCTAAATAAGAACTTTTGATGGGTTTTCTGTTGAATATATTTTCCTGAATGAAGACTAGATTAGGGATTCGATCTTTATGAGACAAGCTTTATGCTTTGTTCTGTAATATGCACTGACTTTGATAATAAAGAGTCTTATGAACTAAATGAATAATAAACTCATAAACTAGAAATTAAACACTCATTATTGACTCCGAAAGATAAATGCTTTTGAGAATTGTGATTATTTAAAAGTTTAGATTTGCTGCTTTTTCGCATCTCACTTGTCTCCAGGATTATAACCTTGGAGTCCAGTAATAAGCAGAGATTGTTAAATAATTATTTCCAGGTAACCACTCTCCCACGGGCAATGGTGCTCCAGGCTCCAGGGGAGCTGGTCTTGGATTCCCTGGGTGACATCCATTCACCTAGCAGGGAGATTGCGAACCCTTGGCCCCCAGTTCTGTGCACACGCAAAAGTGTTGCAGATCTTCTCATCCTACAAAGCCCACCTGGCTGCTTGACATTTGAAAAGGTTTGGGGTCTCAAATTCCTCTTTTACAAGTCAATATCGAAACATCATATATGATTAAGGGTCTGTGTCTTTGAAGTTTGTTAGGCGTCTGTCCCTCTCTTTCTCTTGAAACCAGTCTGTCATAGCAGGAGCTACTCCAAAGCTGACAGCCCCACAACAATGGCCATGGGAGCTCACACCTAGATGTCAACCACAGGGACCTGTGTATCAAAAGGTTAACCGATGGCCTCAGCTCTACTCTTATGAGTCACATCTCCGTCTTGAGTTGTGCCCTGGCCCCTCCTTAAGACCTCCTTCCGAATCAAAGACTCCCTTTGAAGTTTTTAGAAGCCTGGGTCTCCCTTCCCCGTTGTGTTCACCCAGCTGACGGGAATGCAAGCAATACCCAATTTTGTCTGGAGGAATTTTTCTACCTTCTCATGCTTCACCATGCAGCCCTGTGCTCCCAAAATGGAACCCACAGTCTTCCATGTATTGTGCCTTCACAGTCTTATATACATCAAGCACATGTATTTAACTTATAAGCACTGCATAGCACTGTATCATTCATGTACTGTACCATTCATAGTCACACATTCACCCAGCACATGCATTTAACAGGTACCCACTCGAGAGCACTGCATCCTCCTTGCACTGTACCACTTACAGGCACACACATACCTAGCACATGCATTCACCAGGCGCACACTGCACTGTATTGCATTATTCCTGTATTGTACGCTTTCCATGCATACATACACCAAGAGCATGTACATCAGTCAAGATCTGCACAGCACTTCGCATCAACCCTTTGTAGGCCAATGGGTAACTTAAGCACACAGCAACTGAACATTGAATGAGTGAGACCTACATTGAATGAGTGAACCTGTAGGTCCCACTCCAGGGGCATAGACTAAAAAGGACCTGTTCACTTCTACTGATCACCACACAGTATGTTCCCACCACCGCACTTGTGCTAGTTGACTCTTGGTAAAGGCAGTAGCCTTTCACTTTTATGAGGGTAGCGATTTGGGCTCACTTCTCGGTCCAAAAAGACCGAAATTTGTCAGACAGACCTATATCATGCTGTACACACATAGGCCCATATTTATACTTTTTTAGCGCCGCATTTGCGCTGCTTTTTAACGCAAAAGCGGCGCAAACTTGCAAAATACAATTGTGTTTTGTAAGTTTGCGCCGCTTTTGTGTCAAAAAGTGGCGCATATGTGGAGCGAAAAAAGTATAAATATGGGCCATGATTCGTGTTTGTTTATGACAGAAAAAATCAACATTAGAGAGCCGGACATCAGTACAGTTGGGGCACTCAGAGCAGGAGTGCATGTCAGTTACCATGTGGAGGACTTTTCCAACAATTCTCAACCCTAACCTCAAACCTAACATCAATCCTAAACGTATCCTAACCCTAACCCTAAAAGTGAGCTTAGCTTACTCCTAATTCCAAAATTACCACAATCAACTATCCTGACATTGTTTGATTCCTAACCTTCCATTACTTGCATTGCTCCTAGCATAACCCCAAATATAACTTGTCTACATGCCTTATTTGATGTAGTGGCATCATCATTTGTGGCATTCTCAGTAATTGCATCTTCACTAGACCATTTCTCAGTAGTGGTCATCTCTGTTTATTGTCTTGATACCGGTTCATACCAATATAGATGATTGAAGTTAGTGGTATTGCAACTGTTAAATGTTATACTGACATTATTTTGATACTGATAAGCATTTCAAGGCAAAGGAAGCATGCAAAAGTAGCCTATATATTATAATCTGCAGAATTCGATGAAAAGCACGTTTGTTCTTGATTTTCGATTTGTGAGAAACACAATTAAAAAGCCCCTACCATTTGTTTTACCAAAGCAATCATAACTGAGAGAACTATCATGTAATTTCATGACACACTTTCTAGTTGATATGTGGAGGTTCGGTTGGTTAATCTGTGCTAAATTGAATATCAGGGAATACAGTGGTGGCCCTGTTACAGCAGAGAAGAGATTTCAGGCATCAAATCATATACAGCATTTGTACTTCAATGACACCTACGTGTGTAAATTGTGGTGATATTTTGAATGTAAAAAAGGTCACTCAGCAGTTGCTCCCATGAGTAGAAGCTATCTTTTCATTGCAATGGGTCCAGCTGGTATTCCTTATGCTTTTGGCAATCAGCACACACCAACCACCACCTCTGTGAAGTGCAGAATGTAGTATGCAATTTTGATGGTAGTAGAACTTCAGAGATACGCTGTCTCCGCACTCATAAAGATACTGCTCGTAATCCCTTCGTGCATTAGGCCCTGTTCTTTTGTATTGTTAAAAGTACTTGAAATGTTCTGAAATTACACAGGTTTTGTTGGTGGCCTCCCATTCAAATGTAGTTTTATTTAAGATATCCTACGTTAATGCATAAGGAATTTCATCAAATTGGTTGCTATTTGGCAGAGCCCAATATTATCTTATTTTGGTGCTCTACTCATGTTGCTTTGAAAAGGCCATGTTTATATTTCCAAATTACTTTTACTGAACAAGCCCTTTTTACAAAAAGCTTCAATATTATAAAAAAAAGGAACTCAGGAAATTAGTACGTCATTAGCGTAACTTCCATAACACCAGAATCATCTTGTGCAATCTCCAGTATTTTACGTTGTGAGAGTTATGTGTAATTCCAAGATCATGCCATTATGTTACACTGTGTAAACAAGATGTCCATTCAAGTAAAAATTCTGTCACAGGAGCATCTGAATAAAGGGAACCTGAGCGGACTCTTTGGGCAACGTTTTAGAGCAAAATGTATACTTTTCTTTCGAGAGAATCTGCCATTGAAAGTTAGTTATTGTGCACAGAGGGTAAACTTCCTCTCCCTGTCCTGAGGTTCCCTTCCTGTTATTACTTCAGTTGCTGGTTATTTTGGTGTGAATTCTGGAGCTAAAGCATCATTGATCCTTTGTCTGAAATCTGTGTTGCATCATCCATGTTTCAATTCTTGAAATAGTTACTTTTGCTTGGAGGAAATCAAGCCAGCTGAGTTATCACACACCCGCACCCACGCACAGTCATCACACCCAAGTCCCCACAAGAATAGTAACACAAACCCAAATACACACCCACACACATTTATATTTTATTTTCACTGCAAAACTAAAGGTTTAGGGATTTTAAACATACAAACCCATAGAAATTCACCTGTTATAGTTAGTTATTTCAAGTACCTATAACTCGTGCCCTTAGGTAACTATAACTTGCACCCCCACCATGCACAGCTTTTTCGTCAAAAACATTACTGCAGATATTACATTGATATTATCAATGTTGCTATCAAAGATGTCATGAATACCGTAATTTGTGGGGTAATTAGCAGTGCATGGTGAGGGCACGAGTTATTGTTACCTTAGTGCATGAACCAGGCAACCCCCCTCACCACCCACCCTCACACTGCTCACAGCCTTTGGCCATGTGCAGCTGGGCATTTGCTGCAGATCTGCATGCCTCACAGTCATTTTTGGCCCTGGAGACCCCATCCCCCGAGGTTAGCCTTCTAATTTTTTTTGGGGGGAATAGGTGGTTCAAGCAACCCCAGTCAATTTCAACTCAAGAACCCCATCCCCTGGGATCCGGAGTTAATAGATGTAACTATAATTAGTGCCCTAAGGTAACTATAAATCGCTGCCACTTTTCGGCATTTTACTTATTATATTATATTATATTACATTGATATTATCAATGATTTTATCAACGATGTCATGAGTGCCGTAATATTTGTGGTAATTAGCAGTGCATGGCAGGGTGCAAGTTATAGTTACCTTAGGGCATGAGCTATAGTTACTTGAAATGACTCTAGCTACTACACATGAATTTCTATGGTTTTGCAGTTTAAAATTTGAGCCTAACTATAACGTCCTGTAACCCTTGTTTATTTATGGGAATTTCTATGTTTTAAAAAAATTCTATTTCCTAACTATAACGTCCCTGCAACCTTTTTTTTTTTTCAGTGAATTTCTATTTTTTTAATGTAAAGTACTTTTAATTACTATACATTAATCCATCCACCACCACACACAGCCTTTGGCCTTGGCTGCAGCACTAGTCCACAAAGCCTGGCCTTTGGCCAGGACCTTTGGCCAACCGCTATAACAACCCAACCCATGTTGCACATGGCCTTTGGCCATGCGCAGTGGGATTTGGCCTATAACCAACAGTTCCTGCACTATACACAGTTGAGGCCAGTCCCTGAAGCCAACCCTATACCAAAAATACCTCACATAGCCCCCTTCCCAGGCTGATCTTGGCCCCAGGGGCCCCATCCCACAAAGCCTGGTAACAAACATTTAATTTTTGGTGGGAGAGAGAGAGGTTGAGTCCCAAGATGGTTGCCAACACTTCCTGGCTTGAAATGTTTGCAGCCAAACAGAGCTCTGCAGCTCCATGCATGAGCTCTTGTTCTTCACAAAGTAATCACAAAGAGTTCAGGATCTCAGATATCTAACATGATTTACCCTTTAATATCTCAAAAACTACTAAATGGATTTACACCAAATAAGCAAAAGCATAATCAGCGTACCCCAAGCTAGCTTTCTGCCAAATTTGGCATAGTTCCAGCAAGTGGTTCGGGCTGTAGTCATGTTCAAAAGTCCTATGCGAATTAGTATAGGAAATGTAACTTTTCCCCCCTTTTTCTTACCTCCTGCTTAATGGATCAGCATGAAACTTTCCGTGCACAACAAGAATCATTGGCACACTATTTTTGGAAACTTTTGTGATGATTCGTCAAACGTATCAAAGATATAGGCAAGTCAAAAAAATCTTTGGGACCACTTGGCAAACCTTCAGAATTGTTTTTTAAAAAGTGCCTTCTGGGGGCCTGTTGTTCATTGAAAATTTCAGCATGCTTAAACAAGCGGGGGTTGAGAAAAAGGGGTGGTCAAAGTGCATTTCCCATGTTAATTCCCAGAGACTCTTTAGAAGTGCCTGTAGCCTAAAACAGTGGATGAACACCACATTTGGCAGAATGGTAGCTTTCAGTCAGCAGATGACCCTTTTCTTATTTTTTGTGAATCAATTCACTATTTTAATAGAAATTGAAGGAAATCCAATCTTGTGGATGATTTTATTGGCTGTCAGCATTTCAACCAGGATTTGTTGGTAGCCATTTTGGGAGTCCAAAAAAAAAGATAGCCAAGAAAATTAAAGGGGCCAGGGAAGGGTTGCCCTGATCCCCTAGACTCGGTGCAGGGATATCCCTGGAACCCTGTCAGGGCGAAAAAGCATTTTTTTTTAATTTGCAGCAAAAACTGAATATTCACAATTTTTGCTGTGATTTTAATAAAAAAGCAAGTGTGGTCTCCCAAGCTTGCTTTTTTTATTTTTTGCTCCTGGGTGGGACAGGTCCCAGGGACATATCATTTTAATTATATTATGGAGGGGATGCACTGGGCACCCCTCATAAGGCATACTAAAGCCCTGTGGGCTATCCCCTCCCTGGGGATAAGTATATAAATAATGTGGGGGCGTGCAACCCCCCTGTGCCCTGGGGACCACCATCTCTCCAGGACAAACTGGTAAATAAATATAAGGGAGTCCTGCGGACTCTCAATGACCCAGGGACCACCACCTCCTGGGGGCAAACTAGTAAATCAATACAAGGGAGTCCTACAGACCCTTTTGGGTGCTGGGGACCACCGCCTCCCTGGGGACCACTACTTCCCTGGGGCTGTGGATATAAAGTATGTGGGGGCTGCGTGGCACCCTGCCCCAGGGACCACCACCTTCCTGGGGTAAAGTTATAAACATGGAGGAGTGCCACACAGAGCCCCTATTGGAGCAATACATGGCCCTGGAGACCCCCACCCTCCAGAGCTGGCTCCTGCTACTTCCCATGGTACCTTGCTTTTGCTGGTGGGAGCTGACAGCTTAAACCAAGCAAAAGTAAACATAACTCTGCTTTCAGCAAGTTGGAGCTGTCAAACAGCTCCTGCTTGCTGAAAGTGGAGTTTTCATCTCTTTCCCTACCCACTAACATGAAAAAGAGAAGAGAAAGAAATGAAAACATTGCTCCCGCATGAAGGGGGCTACTATTTAAAGCAGCGCCCTGTGTGTGAAGCTTCTCCTACAGGAGAAGGGAGCTGGCTGGGACTTGAGGGTCCATCAGGCTTTCCCCTCTTCAGGCTCCCCCACGGTCCCCATAAACTTGTATGATGGAACAATCACATTGGCAATGTTAGAAAAGTTTTGCAGTTGGGTAGACATTTTGCACAAAACAGTGGGTCTTCTTGGATAAATGTGCATGGCAGGATTCATTCTTGGTAATTAAACCTCAACGGGAAGCATTTACACATATATAAAAAGCTCAAGTTGAAGCTCCAGTTGTGTAAACTACTAATCATCCAAATTTCTAGTGCATGGTCAAGGCAAAACACATGTTTTTCCTCTGTATATTCACCTTGAAAAGTTATCTGTAAACCTTGATGGAGGTGTTTGCATCCTTGCTTTTTTTAACCCAATATCTCATGTAGTGACTGTAACAAGTGGGTTCATTCTTGTGAACTGCTGCTGAGAGACAACCTCCAAAATGCATGGCCATGCGTGGCATGGGTTTGGTTGGTTATGGAGAATTGGCAAAAAAGACAAAGCCTGGTTACAGTTTGCTGGGCATATTAAAAAGTTAGTGCATCATGCCGTGCAGACAAATGGCTGACCGACCAATCCAGAAGTGACGCTCAACACATGCCCACAAGGCCAAGCAACAACATCAGTTGAGCCAAATTGACACCCAACTAAGTTGATTGACATCAAATCATCGTCAAAGAGTATGTCAGTATCTGTTTCAAGTGAAAGTGAAGAAAATTATTCTGCAATGTCAATGTTGATCTTCGAAGAACATGCACATGTTGGACTGGCTCCCTGTAAAGAAAAGTACCAGTCAAAGTACAATAGACATGACAGAGCACCAAAGTAATTCAAATGTTGTCTGAAGATTACACTGAAAGTAAATGGTTGTCAGTACCTTTAAATATGGATAGTGGCACATAGATAAACAATGATCCTGAAGAAAAATATAATGAACTGTCTCTGTTGCCACGGTTAATGCCATTGAAAAAAAAAGAGTATACATGTATACATGGGCTGCATCCAAGCCTTTGAAAAGTTAAGGTTCATTTGTATTGACAATGAAGAACAAGAAGACTAAAGTTCAAGTGCCCATTCATGGCTTGCAAGGTAAGGCATCAAGTGGCTGTCTACTCGGTTTTAGGACAGCCACTGACAAGGGCCTGATTTCAGTGAATTACAACATGAATGTCCATCACATAATAGTAAGTCAGATTCCTTCATTTTTCATTGGTTAGAAAAATAGAAAACTATAAAAGTACAATTACACATCAAGGGATGCATTTTTTATTTACAAGAAGATGATGAAAAGGAACTTGAATCATTACTTAAACATTATGGGGGTCATTCCAACCCTGGCGGTCGGTGTTAAAGCGGCGGCCAACCCGCCAACAGGCAGGCGGTAAAAAAAATGGAATTCTGACCCTGGCGGGAACCGCCAACACAGCCCGCCACTTTAACACTCCGACCGCCACGGCGGGACAAACAAACAGCGCGGCGGTCACCGCCAACAGACAGGCGGCAGACAATGTACCGCCCACACTATCACGACCCACCAATCCGCCACCTTTTCCGGTGCGGGAGCCCCGCCGATAAAAACACGGCGGAAACAGACTACGAATGGGAAAACGCTCACCTCTATACACTCCACGAGGAATCTGGACAGCATGGAACCCGAATTAAACATCCTACCAGCTATTGCCTACCTGCTCCTCTACCAGGAGCACGAACGCCGGCGCAGACGACAACGGTGAGTACTGCACCTATGACACAGGGGAGGGGGGAGGAGAAAAGGTTACGGGCACACACATACGCGACACACCCACCCCCCCACCCCACCCCAAATCCCTACACACCAATGCAGAGCAACAAGTCAGAGTGACACCCCCCAAACCCCCCGGAAGAATGCAAAGACAAAATAAATTGATCCTTAAAATTGAAGTATATTATAGCATATTTGAAGTTAAGTGAAATATGAAATATCTAAATAAAATATATTACAACATGAACAATATATACATAGCCCAAAAGTCCGGCACATATTGGCTACCTTCCATTGTTCGTGGGCCAATGTGCATAAACACATGGGTAAAGCCCACACACGAGACCCGATTCCACTGGAGAGAACACTGCTGGGGCATCAGATAATAAAACCACAGGCACCTCAGGGGGAAGGTAAGGGGGGGCACCTCAGCCACATGAGTCCACGACGCCAGATCCACGAGGGGCCTCCATGCCCACTGTACCATCCTGGGGAGTGCAAAGTCACAGTCTCTCAAGTCTCTACAATGGGTGGGTTGACCACTGTCACATCCTGGGAAGTGCAAAGCCACAGTCCATCAGGTGGATTACAGACTCCACTGGTTATGGAGGAGGCATGTTGGCCAGAGTGCTTCGTGAAGCCCTGCCCGACACAGATGCGGCCCTGCCAATGGGCCAGCAGTGCTTGAGATGAAGGGCCCAGCGGAGCGGTGCTTGAGATGAAGGGCCCAGCGGAGCGGTGCTTGACAGGAAGGGCCCAGCGGAGCGGTGCTTGACAGGAAGGGCCCAGCAGAGCAGTTCAGAGACGGCGGTGCCCAGCGGAGCGGTGCTTGACAGGAAGGGCCCAGCGGAGTGGTGCTTGACAGGAAGGGCCCAGCGGAGCGGTGCTTGACAGGAAGGGCCCAGCGGAGCGGTGCTTGACAGGAAGGGCCCAGCGGAGCGGTGCTTGACAGGAAGGGCCCAGCGGAGCGGTGCTTGACAGGAAGGGCCCAGTGGAGCAGTTCAGAGACGGCGATGCCCAGCGGAGCGGTGCTTGAGATGAAGGGCCCAGCGGAGCGGTGCTTGACAGGAAGGGCCCAGCGGAGCAGTGCTTGAGATGAAGGGCCCAGCGGAGCGGTGCTTGACAGGAAGGGCCCAGCGGAGCAGTTCAGAGACGGCGGTGCCCAGCGGAGCGGTGCTTGAGATGAAGGGCCCAGCGGAGCGGTGCTTGAGATGAAGGGCCCAGCGGAGCGGTGCTTGACAGGAAGGGCCCTGTTCAGCGGTGCTTGTCACGGCGGGGCCCTGTTCAGCGGTGCTTGTCACGGCGGGGCCCTGTTCAGCGGTGCTTGTCACGGCGGGGCCCTGTTCAGCGGTGCTTGTCTTGTGTTCCTGGGGAACCGGATCTGGCCAATAATTCCCGCTCAGTCGCCATCCGACCTTTCGCTAGCGGGGCCCTCCTGTGCTGGAGTCCTGGGCCCGTGGGTGTCCTCCGTCACACCCGAAATGGGGCTGGTGGGGCCCTCCTGGGCAGCTCGCCTGCTGCCGGACTTGTCCGCCCTGCTGCCCTTGCCCTCCTTCGCCAAATCTTTGGGGCCCTTGCCTCCTTTGTGGATGTGCCAGGTGACGGTGCAAGGGTAGTGTCCTTGGGGGCAGCCGTCTCAGGCCTGTCGCGCCGGCCCTTCCCTTTTTTGGTTCTTTTTCGAGGGGGTGGGCTGGCTGTCCCCTTGCTCCTGGCCGATGTTCCGGCCCTAGGAGCTGGTGGACTCCAATAGCCCTGAACTATGGTCCTAGTAGGTGCAAGGCTTGTGGTGGCTGAGGTGCTGTTTGGACTCTTACGAGATGGAGGGGGTGGGTCAGGTGATGCAAAGAGGTTAGTTTTGGAGAGGAAAAACTTTTTAGGAGCAGTGGGAAGGGTAGGTGCAGTGGGTATGGGAGTGGAGGAAGAGGATGTGGTTGTAGGAGAGTCAAGTGTGGTGTCTTTGTGTGCAGGTGCTTGTGACGGAGGCTGTCGTGAGGTGGATGGCTGTTGGGTGGGTGGGTGTATGCGTTTGTGTGGTTTGGAAGAGGGGGTGACAGACACACTGGGAGAGGACACAGGGGATGTGTAAATGGCAGTGGGGGTGGTGACTGCACGTGTGCGGAGTGTTCTGGTGGGTGTGCTGGTGATGGACGTACTGGCTGATGTGGTGTGCATGCATGTGTGAGAGGAGACGTCACAGGGAGGGAGGAGGGAGGAGGGAGACGAGGAGGAGGGGGACACAGAGGAGGCAGTGGCTGTTGGCATGTCTGCATGTGGATGTTGCTTGTGTGAATGCTTGTGTGATCTGTTGTGCTTATGTCTGGATGATCTGCCCTTGGGTGTTGATGTGTGTGCAGGCTGGTCTGTAGGTGTGTCTGGGATAGGCAGAGGAACAGGGGAGTGGGACTGAGTGGAGGGAGTTGGAGGAGGGAGGCTGGAGACAGGGACAATGGCTGCCGTCAGTGCTGAGGCCAGAGCGTTGAACGATCGCTGATGGGCAGCCTGACCCGAATGAATGCCCTCCAGGTATGCATTGCTCCGATGCACCTCCCTTTCCACCCCCTGGATGGCATTCAAAAGGGTAGACGGCCCAACAATGAGCGTCTGGAGGAGGTCGATGATCTCCGCACTGAGGGCAGCAGGGGTAACTGGGGCAGGGCCTGAGGTGCCTGGGGCGAAGGAGATCCCCGGCTTCCTGGCCGAGCGGGCACGGGGCCAACGCTGAGGGGCTGCTGGGAGGGCGGAGCTGGTGCGCTGGGTGGCGGCTGTACCTGTTGTTGCGGTGGGCACGGATGTTGCCGCCACCACAAGGGAGCTCCCTTCCGAGGACGTGTCGGTGTCGCTGACATCTCCACGGGTCCCCGTTGTGGTGCTCCCCTCGCCCTCCGTCTCACTGGTGAACTCGGAGTCGGTTGCAGGGCCCTCCTGGGCCATGTGAGATGCAGCTCCCTCGTGCGCCGATGCCACTTCTCCTCCGCCTGATGATGCTAATGCACACATGAAAAGGAATACCCAAAAAAAGGGGGGGAGAAGAAAGAAAGACATGTTGAGTGCATGCATTGGCGGCACCGTTGGCGGAGAGGACAGACACAGAAGCCCCCTGCACTACGCCGCGCACTCGGGGTACAATACTCAATTATTGTGACTTGGCCTACAAGTCTATGGAGGACAACTGCACACATAGGTGAGCCCGGGCCATGGATAGCTGTACTTAGCACCCTACAGAGGTGGGGGGCGGGGGCACAGGGCCATGCCTAACAGAGGGGCCTAGCCTACAGAAACTGCCCTGGCCTAGAGATAGCCACAGCCCTCCTCCACCACCCAGACACCTCCACTGTGCGCTAATATAGCAGAATGTGCTGAGACTCACCCCCTTGTGTCTGCTGTGATGTCCTCACGCGCCCATCCAGATCGGGGTAGGCCACCGCCAGGATCTGGGACATCAGGGGGGTCAATTGCCGTGTGGCACCCCTCCTAGGTTGGGAGGCCATCCCCAGCAGAGCCTCGGCGGTCTTTCTGGTCCCGCGGCGGATGTCCTCCCACCTCTTGCGGCAGTGGGTGCCCCGTCTGTTGTGGACCCCCAGGGCCCAGACGTCCTTGGCGATGGCACACCAAATGTCGATCTTCTGATGGGCGCTGACCTATGTGACATGGACAGGGTGGGAAAAGAAATATCATCACTTTTCTGCATGGTCGATGTGAGTGGCCCCCCCTCCCCATGTGGCACATGCTCTCATCTGTCGTGCGTTGCATTCCTCATTCGCTCCCCTCCCCACCATCTTACATCCACCCCACTCAACACAGGCATAGCCCATACAACGTGCTCCCTGTGTACTTACCTGTTGGTCTGGAGGACCGTAGAGTAGCGCATACTGGGGGAGGACCCCATCAACAAGTTTCTCCAATTCCTCAGATGTGAAGGCAGGGGCCCTTTCCCCAGTCGCAGCAGCCATTGTCTCTTCCAGACCAAGGTCACAGCAGCACTTGCAGTATAGGTCCTCTCCTGTGGATGATCAGGTCTCGAGTGATTAAGCAGAGAGAAAATGGCGGTCACGCCCGCGGCGGTGCGTACCGCGGTGGTGCGTACCGCGCCCGCCGGCGCACATCGTCATTGGCTCCTGAGACCCATAGGGTTCAATGTTAACCAATGCTGCTTTGCGCCGCGGTCTTCGACCGCCTACCGCCACGGTGTGCCACGCCAGTGCATTGACCTCACATCCCATTGTCACACTTCACAGGTCAGGCAGCCGCCATTTCAAGGGCCCACATGGCTTAATTTCTACTGCGTCACACAGGCCTAGGCGTTGCATTGCTACTCATACAAGCCATTCAATGCATAGCGAATCGTGTTCTGTGCAAGCTGTGGTTACGTACCTGTGGGTTGCTTGACTCTGTGCTCCATGTTGTCCTTCCTAGGCACCGTCCGCTGGGACTTGCGAGGAGATGGAGGAATGTTCCCGTGTACAGACCGCTGGTGGACCTGTCGGCAATGGAAGAAAGACATGTCATACTGACATACAGACTTGACCGAGCCACTATACAGGAACTGTGTGCCCAGCTGGAGCCAGACCTGATGTCCCCCATTCGCCAACCCCCTCTGGTGCAGGTGCTGTCAGTACTCCATTTTTTGGCAAGTGGATCATTCCAAACAACAGTGGCCATATCATCAGGGATGTCTCAGCTTATGTTTTCTAAGGTTTTGTCCAGAGTGTTGTCTGCCCTGATGAAATACATGCAGAGCTACATTGTTTTCCCTGAGGTGGCCGATTTGGCTACAGTGAAGGGTGATTTCTATGCCCTTGGACATATCCCCAACATCATTGGTGCCATTGATGGGACTCATGTGGCTTTGGTTCCCCCCAGTGAAAGTGAGCAGGTGTACAGGAACAGAAAAAGTTATCATTCGATGAATGTCCAGGTGGTCTGTTTGGCTGAGCAGTACATCTCCCATGTAAATGCCAAGTTCCCTGGGTCAGTGCATGACGCGTACATCATGCGAAATAGCAGCATCCCTTATGTGATGGAACAGCTACAGAGACACCGTGTGTGGCTAATAGGTGACTCTGGTTACCCCAACCTGTCGTGGCTACTTACCCCAGTGAGGAATCCCAGGACAAGGGCAGAGGAACGCTACATTGAGGCCCATGGGCGAACTAGGAGGATTATAGAAAGAACCTTTGGCCTCCTGAAGGCCAGGTTTAGGTGCCTGCATATGACAGGTGGATCCCTAATGTACTCACCAAAGAAGGTGTGCCATATCATCGTGGCCTGCTGTATGCTTCACAACCTGGCTTTGCGACGCCAGGTGCCTTTCCTGCAGGAGGATGGTCCAGATGGTGGTGTTGTAGCAGCTGTGGAGCCTGTGGAGAGTGAAGAGGAGGAAGACGACGGGGACGACACAGACAACAGGGACACAGTGATACAACAGTATTTTCAGTAGCACACAGGTACGAATCAACCACGCCATTTTACATTTACTTAAAGTCTCCTGCCTCTCTACTGTCTGAGTTTCCCCCCAGTTCCTGTTAACTGAGTTGTGACTTTCCCTTCCGTTTTCAGAGCTGTGGGCCCCACTGCGTGACCTCTGCTTTGTTTACCAATGGACTACAGCTGTGTGACAGTGGTATGTTGTCATCACAATGTGACTGAACATTATTGCACCGTTATGTCTAATACATTTGTTCAAAATACAAGCAGACTCCAGATTTTTTAAGTGCAATAAGTGATTTTATTAAAGTGCTACATTTAGGAACATGATTGTAAAACGGTGATGGGTGATGGTGGAGTAATGTCCATGGCAGAGTCCAGTTTTCAGTCTCACAGGTGCATTGTCCATATGCCTGTGGAAGGATGGAGCAGGGGCAGTTCAATGTTGGACAGGGTGACAATGTGGGACAGTGAGATGACATCAGGGGGTATCCTTTGCTGGCGGGGTTCTTGGCATCCTACTCTGTCTTCTTGTGAGATCTCAGGTGCCGCTTGCGGGGTGGTTCTTCTTCTACAGGAGGTGGGGTTCTGGTGGCCTGTCGTTGTGTGGGGGCCTCCTGTCCACTAGCGCCGGCGGAGGTGGTAGGCTGTTCCTGGTCCAGGCTAGTGACAGGGGCCCTTTGTGGTGCCACATGGTCCCGCAATGTGGTGACTATCTGGTTAAGGACCACGATGATGGTCCCCATTGCGGAACTAATGTTCCTCAGTTCCTCTCTGAACCCCATGTACTGTTCCTCCTGCAGTACCTGGATCTCCTGGAACCTGGCCAGTACCGTAGCCATCATCTCCTGGGAGCGGTGGTATGCTCCCATGATGGAGGTGAGGGCCTCTTGGAGAGTCGGTTCCCTAGGCCTGTCCCCCCCCTGTCGCACAGCAGCACTCCCAGTTCCCCTGTTTCCCTGGGCCTCTGTCCCCTGGACGGTGTGCCCACTACCACTGCCCCAAGGTCCCTGTTGTTGTTGGGGTGTTGGGTCAACCTGGTTGCCCTGTAGTGGTGGACACACTGCTGATTGACGTGTCCTGGAGACAGAGGCATGGGCCCGCTGGGTGGGAGCTGTGCTGGTGTTCCCAGAGAGGGTTAGGTCTGGTGTAGCCTGTGGCTGTCTGTGGGGAACCGACTGTCCCGAGGTCCCCGATGGGCCGGGCTGGTCATCTGGGTCCAGGGAGACAGAACTACTGTCATCACTGGGGGCCTCTTCTGGGGGTGGGATGGACATCTCTGGACCCTCCGTGGCGGTGTGGTGGCGTTCGGGTCCTGCAGGGGTATAAGAGTATGGTTATTGCTTCTGTGTGTGGCGTTTCGTGTAATGGGTGGGTGGCCGTGTACCCCAGTGCTGGCATTCCCTTGTGGTGGCTTTTGTGACGGTGGCTTGTGGGGGTGATGGGTGTGTGCAGTGGGCATGCTTTGGTGATGGGTGTCCATGCTTTGGGGACGCATGCAGGGCTAGGTTTTGGGATGGGTGGGTTGTGATGGTGAGCCATTTGCAAGGAGTTGGTGTGATGGGGGTGGGGGTATGATTTGGCATGCAGGTGGGGTGGGGGGAATGAAGTAGTGGAGATTTGACTTACCAGAGTCCATTCCTCCGCCTACTCCTGCGAGGCCCTCAGGATGCAGGATGTGCAGGACTTCCTCCTCCCATGCTGTGAATTCTGGGGGAGTATGTGGGGGTCCGCCGCCAGTCCGCTGTACCGCAATGTTGTGCCTTGATACCATGGAACGCACCTTCCCCCGTAGGTCGTTCCACCGCTTCCTGATGTCGTCCCGATTGTGTGGATGCTGTCCCACAGCGTTGACCCTGTCCACTATTCTGCTCCATAGCTCCATCTTCCTGGCAATGGTGGTGTGCTGCACCTGTGCACCGAAGAGCTGGGGCTCTACACAAACTATTTCCTCCACCATGACCCTGAGTTCCGCGTCAGAGAACCTGGGGTGTCTTTGGGGTGCCATGGGATGGTGTGGATGAGGTGAGGGGTGGTGTATGTGTTGTAGAGTGTGGTGAGTGTGGTGGTGTATGGTGTTTTGTGCGTGGAAATTGTGTGGGTGATGTTGTGATTTGCCTCTGTGTGATGGTCTACTCTATGCTGTGCTGTCTCTCTCTGTCCTTCAGTCGCAATTGTGGTCGTAAGGGTTTGTGGGTGATGTGGGTGTGTGTTTTATATTTAATTGGGTGTGTGGGAGTGGTGTGTGTATGTGTCTCAGGTGTGTGTATTTTGATTTGTCCAATGTGGTAGTGTTTTGTAAAGGTGTGTGTATTTTGACCGCGGCGGTGTGTACCGCCAATGGAATACTGCGGTTGAAAGACCGCTGCGGGGATTTGTGGGTCGGAATGGCATGGGCGCATTTCTGTTGGCGTGACGGTGGAGGTTTGGTCATCGCCTGTTTTGCGCTGGCCGTTGGTGTGGCGGACTTTTGTGGATGTCGGGTTTTTGGCGGTTTGCCAGTTGCGGGTCAGAATGACCGTGGCGGTTTACTGCGACCGCGGCGGTGTTATGGCGGTCTTCTGACCGGCGGTAAGCGCCTTTTACCGCCGAGGTCAGAATGACCCCCTTATATCCTTGAGTGTTCAACTGGTCCAACGCCATGGGTTTCTCCCATAGAGGTAGTGTATAAAAAGGACAGTAAAGGAGCTGTACGCATTTGCATGGATATGCGTCAGGCAAACAAGGCAATTGAAAGAGAACAACATCCTAGTCTGCAAATTGCTGACAAGTTAACTCAACTGAATTGTATGAAAGTCTTCTATCGCTTTGATTTAAATAAAGGATATCATTAGTGGGAACTTAAGGAGAATTGCAAAACAACCTTTTGTACACACATTGGTCTGTTTCAATACAAAAGATTGAGTTTTGGTGTGTCATCAGCTGCAGAGTTATTTCAGGATGTCACACAATGTTCCATACAGCCTGTTGTGAATGATTTTGACTATAGCAATGACATATTGTTTTTTGGAGCTACACAGAAAGAGCATGACACAGCTCCTAACCAGGTCTGTCATTTGCTTGCTGATGAATGTTTGGCTTTCTAAGCTGAAAAGTGTGAATTCCATAAAACAAAGCTTCAATTCCTTGACCATATCTTTCGGATGTGGGTATGACAACAGATCCTCCTAATGTGCAAGCTTTGGCATCTGCCAGTCCCCCACAAGATGTGTCAATGTTATGGTCATTCCTAGGCAAGGCCATTTACTGTTCCAGATATATGAGACTTTCCCTCTGTGAGTGCTCCATTGAGAGAATTGATGAAAAAGAACATTCCATTTCTTTGGCCACATGACTGTGAGAAAAGCTTCAAGAAAATCAAGCAAGCAATTGAGAATGCAACTGAAATGGCATATTTCAATCCAAAGCTTCTTATCGAATTTGTTGCTGATGTAAGCCCCATCTGTTTAGGAGTAGTTCTTGCACAGTACAGTGGCCACCCAAATGCTTGAAGACATATTGAGGCATTTGCAAGTCAAAGATTGTCACAAACGGAACGTGCATATTCTCAAACAGAGAAAGAAAGTATAGCAGTGATGTAGGCTTATGACCGTTTACACATGTATGGAAAGCTTTTTACACTAGTGACAGATCATCAAGCTTGTTTAACCATCTTAGGCAATTCAAGGGTCAAGATGCCTCCTTGCATTGAACATTAGCTTCTACCTCTGAAATAATACAATTACACAATTGTGGACCATCCAGGAAAAGATAAAAATCCTGCTGACCATTTTTCCAGACCGCCTACGAGGTGTTTTGGTACCCATTACAAAATGACTGAAGCTTATATAAACTTAATTGTAAAATCCAATATGCAGCTGCCATTTTTTTGGAGCAAATTGTTATTGCTGCAAGCCAAGACATGTTGACATGTTGAAAATGAAAGGCATTATAGCACATCAATCTTGGAGCTAGAACAATCAACTTCTTGCCGGTGACAGTGAGTAGAAGAAATTCAAGAATGTCAAAGATGAATTGTCTATAACTCAAGAATGCTTAATACTGAGAGGTTTGTGAATTGTAATTCCAATGAGTTTGAGGCAACAGATAAATGAAGTGGCCCATGAAGTCCATCGTGTATTTATTGCCACCAAATGAGCTCTCTGAGACTGAGTTTCATTCCCTCATCTCGATGAAAGATAGTATGTCATCGAACACCACTCAACGCACCTTAAACATGACAGAACTGCTAAAGCATGTGTTGAAGAGATTTGTTGTTGACTTTTTCAGTCCTCTTGAGAATGAACATTACCTGATGGCAGTAGTTGATGAATGCTCCCGTTTTCCCTTTGTTGAAGATCTCTCATCCATCACACAAGAAAAAGTTATCAAGAGATTAGATGCCTGACAATGGCCCACATTTCAACAGTCAGGAATTCTGAGGTTTTCTCAGTCGGTTAAATGTGAAGCATTAAAAGAGCACACCTCTGTGGCCTCAGGCCAATAGCCTTGTTGAAAGATTCATGAGCACATTAAAGAAAGCTGTTTAGAGAGCTGCTTTAGAAAAGCTTGACCTCAAAACTTTTCTAAACTCTACCCTGCAAGATTATCGCTCAACTCCCCCCCCGATCACAGGTGAAAGCCCTACAACATTGTTATTCAGGAGAGCTATGATGACCAAGTAACCTCAATGGACCAACCAGTGCTCATGTTCTGTGAAAGAAGTACAGATAAAAGACTTGAGTTCTATGAAACAAATGAAGGACTATGCAGATTGACAATGGCATGTTTAAGACTTTGGGGTTCATTATGACCCCGGTGGTGAGTGAAAATGTGGCGGTAGTACCGACAACAGGCTGGCGGTACATACTGCCACATTTTGAGAATGGTGGGTTGGCTGCAGCCAACCCGCCACGTCTCCACTCATTCCGCCATGGTGGTATCAGCCGCCGGACCGGAGATGTCAATCCCTAGCGCGGCAGCCAGCATAGTACCGCGGGCAGCATTATGAACCTGCCTACCATCATGGCTTTCATGGCATTAGCAACGCCACTAAAACCACTGCAGTAGGCCCCACCAGTGACAGGGAATTCCTTCCCTGTCACCCGTAGGCAGCACCCCTACTCCCCCAAAACACACCTGATACCACCCACCCCCTTCCATTCAAACTCCCCCTACCATCTCAGATGCTCTCACTCCCAGGCACCCCAATACACGCACACACCCACGGACATGCACCACGCATACACCCAATCACTCAAACTTGCATACACGCATTCATACACATATACTTCCAGACATGCTCGCACACATTCTTACATACAATCACACTGACATGCAGACATGCACTCACTTCACCGTTCTTACCAGCATTCACTCACACGCATACAACTATACAAACAACACAACACACACAGACACATTCACATACACACTCACACATTCATGTACACAACCAGACACACACACACACACACAACATCCCACGTCCCCTCCCCTGTCAGAAGCCTGACTTACTTTGGTCGAGGAGGTCTTCTGGCATGGAATGGGAAGGGGCAATGCTATTGCCAGCAGCACCCCACCAGCAGGACACTTCAGGCAGTATCACAGGTCATTATATGGCTGACGGCGTTCAACTGGCGTGGCAGTGCTGGTGGTAGCAGCACCAGCTTACCACAGTCCGCCAGTATGATCATGGCCAGATTTCCACCCCTCTTGTGGCGGAAGTCCGGCAATGATCATTATATGGCGGACGGATGGTAGCGGCGGTGACGGTATTTTGGCGGCCATCACTGCAGCAGTTGGCGGTTTTTACCGCCATTGTTATAATGAGGGCCTTTGTGTTAACTTCAGGAGATTGTGTGATTGTCCATCAGTCATGCAATTATAAATCCTATGCCTCATTCGACAGTGAGCCTTTTCAGGTTACTAACACGAAAGGACACATGGTGACTGCCCAAAGCCCTGGGAAGTCCATTACACAAGAATCTTCACACTTTAAACATGTAGTTCAGTGCTCATCACACGTCTCTGTGGAAAAAGGAAGTTGATGTGAAGGAACCTAGTGAGAAAACCCTAACAGAAGTTGTTCCCACATTACCAACTCACAGCATGGACACTACTGTTGATCAATCAAAGTTCCTAAAGACTTGCTCAGGACAAACCATGAAAGCCCCCAGAAGGCTCATCGAAAAAACTATAATTGTATATTTGTATATATTAAAAATGCATAATTTTTCATTTAGTAGAGGAGGAGATGTAGTGTTGTGTGAGTTGTGAATGACAAAATCATAAAAGCTCCTGATGGACACTATAGAGTGATGACTTAAGCATCTAGAATGTAGTGAAGTGAATGCTGGTTTAGAATGTTGAGGTCACAATTACAGGCAGAAGATTAAATATGTGTTTTAATACAGCTCTATGTGTGGCACATTTACTGGCAGGTACCCAGGCTGAGGAGGAAGCGACAAGTTTGTTCATGAATATTCTAGTATTCTTTAGAAACCACAAGTGTCAACAACTATGACAATGGAGATGATATTACAGTACTATGTGGATTATTGAAAAGAAATCTACTTTGATCAAGTAACATTCACCAATTGTCTAGTGTCTAGTATGTCTTGTATCTAGTGTATTCAGTGCATTGTTGTCACAATCAGTAGGACCAGTCTCTCTCTACGAAAAGTGGAGAGAGTGACTGTGATCAACATGTATAATATTGCATCCTAAAAAATTACAAGGCTCTACAGTGGATTAGAGTAGTTTTTGAGACATGTGGTGAGTGATCATCCCACAGATGATGTGTCCCTAATTTGTAGATGAATTTGTCTTTCTGGAATAAAAAAATAGCAGGACATAACACACATGTTTGCTACAAACAAAAATTAAAAAAGAAAAGACAGAAATTAGTTTTATATTGAAATTTAGTATAATAATGTAAATTAACATAAATGGACCAATGCTCACAGTACAGAAAAATAATGATACAGTCATTTTGGTTTGGTCACTAAGTGGTCAGAGTGACAAAGAAAAGAAACTAATTCAACCTTAGGATCAACCATAGACTCAGAAGTGAGCAATGGTGTCTAGGTCTGTAATGGGTGCCTCCACTTCCTGAAAGAACAAGATGCCTTCCATGCCTAACCTTTCTTTTTTTTCTGTGCTCATTCATCTAATTTAACTCCGGCTTCCAACCGCAGGTCCTATTGTTCTGCCCTCTTGTCTTGTCTGGGGAGCTTTGACTTTACAGAGCCTAGGAAGTTTATAGCAACCTTTTCAGATCCAACCCGTACCAACCTGGGTTTCCAAGATCCAGTTCAGGTGCAATCATTAGACCAGAATTCCTCCATGGCTCTTTACATTGTCCGAGTTCACTCCCCCCTATGTTCCACCCCATTCTATGCGACCAAAGGTAGCCATATCATTGATCTATAGGCAGAAGTAGTATTTGTATCAGTTTTTAAAGTGTACATTTTAGAATACAGCATTTCAGATTTAGTCGGGGGCACATTAGATATCCATTTTCTACAGATTTTTCTTCTTGCCAACAGTATGAGATAGAACAACATCTTACTATTGCTCTACCTTAGCTTCACAAGCTCAGCCAGGCTCCAAAAATAATTAATCCAAGCATAACATTGATGTCACTTCTAGTCATACCCATATCAATCCAATATTTCTGAATCCTGGGGCAGTCCATAAACATGTGAATGTTGTCAGCCTTTTATAAACCATACATCATACAATATGTAGAGTCCATTTCCCCCAGCTTCTTAATCTTTTTAGGTGTCCAAAACACTATGTGAAGGGAGAAAATACCTTTTCTTCTTAAATAGGTAGGTTTTACCGCGCTGCAAAGTGTACGCATTGATACTCGCTCCAAGTCTTGAATCTGCAGCATCACAAAGTTTCTTCTTCAAAGCTTGATGATCCTGTCCATATTATTCAGTAACACCCATTACCATAGCAAAATCTCTTTCTTCCTCGGATGCACTTTCAGCAATTGTTGTTCCAGCTTGTTTGTGTTTCCATCCTTAGCCCTCAAGGTTCAGGACCAACTTTTTAATTGAAGAAACTTGAAGCTGGAGAGATTTCCGTGGGCTGCCCCTTGTAGGTCATCGCCGAAAGGAAGCTTTCTAGCTTATACTAACTGGTCCCAACTTTGTATGCCCATCTCCCTAATAGGAATTGCTAGCTTATCCCCTACATATTCTGGAGTGCCGAGAGATTCTCAAGCAGAAGCAAACCTACTGTAATACAGGAGCTTTGTGGCCCATCTTATCTGTGACCAGAGAAAGGCCACTGTCTGCAGGACTTTTCACCTCACCTTCTTGTAACGTTTCACATCCTCAAACTTCTACAAGCATTAAGTTTCACCCTCCTGCACATCCCTCATCATTGCCTTAAACAAGCAACTAGTTCCCCAATCAAGAACGAGTTTCATCCTGTTGCAAATCCCTCAACATTGGTGCAAACAGGCAGCTAGTTCCTGCTCCCTTTGACACATACATAAAGGAGTTGATTTTCCCTTAGTGCTTCTCC
This sequence comes from Pleurodeles waltl, assembly GCF_031143425.1. Classification (NCBI taxonomy): domain Eukaryota; kingdom Metazoa; phylum Chordata; class Amphibia; order Caudata; family Salamandridae; genus Pleurodeles; species Pleurodeles waltl. The sequence goes on along the minus strand of NC_090443.1, from coordinate 754,277,801 downwards.
AAAAACTCTTTCTTAAAAAACAGAGGGATTGTGTTAAAAAGAAAGGTACATTTTGGCAGGATAGTTATTTTTATCAGACTCGTTCTACCAAAATATTGTTTGCAGTAAATGAGACCAACTCGTTAACAATTTGCTTGCCTCTGCAAACAACTTTTTAAAATTGGATTCTGAAATCCTCTCTAAATATTTTGTCATTTTAATTCCAAAGTATTTCATGGCCTTTTTATTAACTGATTTTCGCCCTCTGCATTCCACACCATTATTTCAGTTTTTTAAGGATTCAGTGCATAGTCCAACACTTTACTAAATTCTGCTATTAGCTGCTCTATAACCTGCAGGACAGTTCATAAGTTTGTAGTATAAATTATCAGGTCATCTGCATAGACATATACGTTTTTCCCAAATGTTCTATCCAAAAGGAATTATTGCACTCTCCTTTCTAAGCTTACATGCCAGATGCTCAATATTTAGATTTAATAATAAAAATCTGCCATTTAAAGGGTTCTTCTAAATCAACTTTGGCACTCTCCTAAATGATCCCCGTAATCATAGTGTTTTAAAATTATATTAATGTGACACCAATTGACCCTATTGAAGGCTTTAGTAGCATCCAACATCAGGGTGGCAAGTGGAACTTTAACATTGCTGGCTAGGTCTATTGAACCTATTAAGCTATGGGTCAACTCATGCAAAAATCATCTCTTCATGAATCCTTTTTGATTCTTGTGTATCAGCCACTATCTTACTTAACCTCTTAGTTACAATGTTAGTAAAGATTTTAAAATCACTGTTCCTAAGTGAAATAGGTCTATAGGACTCACAGAAGATGGGGTCTTTGTATAGTTCCAGGAACAGGGTGACTTTAGCATCCCCGAAGAGTGTGGGAAAGGGCCCCTTTGCCTACAATTTCTCCGAGCAGCCTACTCATAAAAGGTACAATTGAACCTCCCAACACCTTAAAAATGTGTTAGGAAGGCCATCCGAGCCTGTTGCTTTCCATCTTTCTCTTGAGCTAACTGCCTGCCAAATTTCACTTAGCACAATTTAAACATTCCTTCTGAGCATTTGAGAGTTTGTCTATTAGGTCATCCTCTAGCCATTCATTAACCTTCTTTTCTGTGGTTACCAGATTCTCTGTTCACAAATCTCCAAAGAAATTTGAAAAAACATTTTCAATATCTAGGCTATTTGTAGATAGGATCCCGTTTCTATTCCTTGTTATCTCCCTTAAACAGTCCTGGCATGGTCTCTTTTAATGTTCCAAGCCAACAACTTCCCAGCATTCTCACTATATTCAAAATGGGCCATCTTGCTTGCCTCCCACTTACACCTTTTTCTAGTCTCCAGTAACAAGATAAGCCAATCCCTCCACTCCTATAACCCCCTCTCAAGCTATATTTTATTGTTAGCTGACAATCTCTGATCCAGTAGTTGCCTTTCCAGGTAACCTATTCAAGCTCTAGTCTCTTAATTTTCCTTCTGTACATCCTACTCTTCAGAGAAGATAATACCTTTCCCGTCATAAAGCCTTAAAGGCATCCCAAACTATTTTCTAAGAAACAAAACCAACATGAACTCCTCTGCCTTTACCCTCAAGATTTCAACAACAACATCCTGGTCTCACAAACCAGTACGGTCTAAGTTACACTCCTTTATATCTAGCCTGTTAATGGGTTTAATTTTTAAAATGATCGCCACATGGTCAGACAGGTGACATTTTACGTGCTTAACCTCCTGGATATCCTCACATACAGTCGGTTCACTGCAATATAGTCGATCCTTAATGAATGACCATAATTCTTAGCATGGAATATGTATCCACAGTCCTTCCCAGCCCTTATTTTCCATACATCACACAATCCCAACTGTCTCATAAAGTTTTTAACATATGTGGTTGCATTTTAGGGAATATGTTAGCCCTACAGTTGGCAGATCTGTCCAGGTTATTATCCATAATGGTGTTAAAATCACCTGCCATAACAATGTGAGAAGGAAATTCTAGTAAATGTATAAAATATCTTCTTAAGAGGTTCCATGTCCTCCACATTAGCACCATAATACCCCACTAAAGTATACCTACTCTTTACTTGTTGTAGGTAGACAATTGCCCATCTGCCCTTTTTATTTATCATACTCTCTTTTATAATACCCTCAAACTGTTTTTATCTGCATAGCCGCCCCTTTGGAGTGGCAACTTTGATCCATACACACAAACCTGCTGAACCCATGTCTGTGTACTAAACAACTCCAAACATTAATTTCTAGTTAGGTGTGTTTCCTGCCGAATCATGATCTGTGCTGATGAGTTCCTTAAGTAATGTATTATTCTTGCTCATTGCCTTATTTTGTGTAGCCTTTTACATTCCATGATAGAAATTGTATCAGTGCTACCTTGACCCTGATAATAAGACCCATGTGCAACCTATTGTCCTGTAGGAAGGGACAGTGGTCTGAAGAACTAATAATATTGGCCAAAATCCTGAGGACTTTAAAAAAAAAAGTCTCCTTAATGTTCCCCACCCAGTGCTCCCCTCTCTTTAGCTCCCAGCTTCCCCACCCCTCAAGAACCCTCACATATTTTCTCATCGCCCTAACAGCCCATTGAGTGCTTGATTGGATGTAAAAAAAAAAAAAGAAAGATAAAATAGAACAGATCCCAATAGATTCTTAATCTACACTGCCCTTAATCGCTTATATGACAGCATGATGTGTTTGTGGAAAAGATGCATGCCTTTATTCTAGTGGCGGGTTGTCCTTCCTTATGTTCTCAATCAGTTCATCTGGCTCCTTATGGTCCCTTTAGTGACGCATTCTTATATAATACATTACACCGAGAGTGGTGGAGAATCTAAACTGAGCAGTGGCACCTAGCTTCCTAAACTCTTCCATCCATTTCCCCATCTCCAATTGCCTGTTCAAGATGGTTCAAGAAATGTCAGAACTCATTTCAAAAGTGAACCCACTTGCTTCCAGGGATTTCTGCTTCAAAGCCCTAGCTAAAATGTGCTCTTTTACAGAGTATGATAGAAAGTTTAGTAGGATATTTTGGGGTTTGCTTCTGCTGAGGTGTTTTCTGAATGGATCTTGATGAACTCTTTGATTGTCCCTGACCAGGCCTTCCTTCATGTCCTCCCACACTCCCCCTGGCTTGAACAGAGCTAATACAAACATGTTAATGTTCTGTCCTTCAACCCTCTCTGATACATTTAGAATTCTTGCATTGTTCCTTCTGGCACTAATTTCCAGTGTCTTTAACTTATCCTGATACACACTTTACCTATGTTTCATAGCCCTGATCTCCTCTCTATCACGTGCAGTTGAAGATTTTAACTCTGACACAGCTTCCTCTAGGGCCTGTATCATTAACTTTAGGGAGTCTAGTTTTTTTGCCAGACTTCCACAAACTCCTTGCACTGCTCTCTAGCTTACTTCAGAAGTACAAACCTCACTTTTAACCTCAGCCAAGAGAGTCCTCAACATGAGTTCAACCGTTCACCAAAGCTGTGGTAGTAAAAATAGCTTGGCAATGGAAAAATCTGAGGCATTCCTCCCACCCTGTTACGTACACCAATCGATGATCGAGAATCATCACTTAACCCCGGTGTTGCCTGATCTTCTTTCCTCCTGTGTCTAAACTTTCATTCACATTCTTGGTTGCTAGTGAAATTCAAAGGCATTCACTACTTATATATGGTATTTTCATGTGTGGAAAGATAAGTAGATAGGCTGAAAAAAACACTTGGAACTGGTAACTTTCTTCAATGATGGTAGATAGGCTGAAAAAAACACTTGGAACTGGTAACTTTCTTCAATGACTGCCAAATTTTTATTCATGTGATGGATGGAAGGGGTTTAGGTAAGCTTGGCATTTTTAATGTTTGGGTGAAATTCAATGGTTTTCTACTTTTAAAATGTGAGCCTAACTATAAAATCCCTGTAACCTTTCATTTTTTAAGTGAATTTTTTTTAAATAAAAAATTCTGTTTCCTAACTATAATTTCCCTAGAACCTTTAGTTTTTTCAGTGACTTTCTATGTTTCTTTAATGTAAACTAATTTTAATTACTATTCGCTAATTCAATGACCACTGGATACAGCCTTTTGCTGTGCACGGTTGGGGTTGGCTGTAGGGCCTGGCATATGGCCAACCCGCTTTAACCACCCAATCCTGTGCCACGCATGGCCTTCTGTCGTTTGTGGTGGTGGTTGGGCACAGCGCCTGGCCTGTGGGTGGCCTTGCAGCCAACCTTCTATAATCATCCATTACCGCACCACGCATGGTCTTTGGCCATTCGTGGAGGGGTTTTGCAGCTGGGCCTGGCCTGGGTTTGGGTGTTTGCAGGTGGTTGGTAGCAACCCAAAGATTTAGTTGGGAAAGAGACTTCAATGTTCATCAGTAGGAATGTTTAACATTCAAAACGCTAGTAAATAAACAGACACATCACCGTAAGATAGGAAGATTTGAACCCTCATCCTAACGAGTGTCAGTTCAAGAGCTTTACCAGTAGGCCACTAGTGTCTCTGTAGTGTTTTGCTTCAAAACATGGCTATAACATTTCAACAAAGCATCTTGCTAGTGTGACATTTTGATGTCATTCTATAAAGAGACCATTATTATACCAATCTCTCTCACTCCCTCTTCCATCCCACCATGGTATGGAAGAGTGACTGAGAGAGAGAACGTAAGAGATTAAGTTAGAGAGACATTTAGAGGAAGAATATGAAACAGAGAAATTTAAAGAGAGAGAGGGAAAGTGACACAGTTCTTGTAGACTTTGATTAATGATAAACATATAATGAGATATTTTATGACAAATTGAAAAGAAAAATGTATTTGTCAAGCAAAAAGACTGTGGTCACATTACAGTAAATATCTTAACTATTTGAATTTGAAAATATACGCAAGATTGTGAATACTGGCACACCTAGACTGGAACTCTCAAGCTTCAGGGTGAGAGCCTAAAACCTTAACCTCTAGGCTACTGCTAACCCTTTGGTATGCAATTTCCAGACATACATATGTCTTTCAACCCAAACCTTGCTTGTGTGCTGCTTTGAAGTAATTCTATGGAGAGGCTATTGTTATTGCAATTGTCTCTCCATAGAATGACTTCAAAGTGGCAGACAAGCAAGATGCTTGCTTCCAAGAGAGGACCTTGGGGAGCTTAAAAAAACCCACGGTCCTAGCCAACTCCTCGCATCCTGCAAGAGCTGGCATTGCTCCCACAAGCAGTGAGTAGCTTTAAATAGCAGCTCTCTGCTTGTGGGAGCACTGTTTTCATCTCTTTCCTTGTACGCAAATTTGCATGCATCGAAAGTGATTAGAAGTCCACTTTCAGCATGCAAGAGATGCTTGACACTTCCAGCTTGCTGAAAGCACAGTTATGTTTGCTTTTGCTATAAGCTCCCACCAAGCAAAAGCAAACAGATATCCCTGAAAGTGTGGGTACCTCAGAAGGTAGCAGGAGGCAGCCCTTGGGGGTGGCGGTCCTCAGGGCCATCCATGGCTTCAGTGGTCCCCTTCAATCTTTGACTTAAGCCCAGGGAGGTGATGGTCCCTGGGCCTGAGGGTCCATGACAGACCTCCTAGATTAAGGCATTGGAGCCCCTGGGAGGTGGTGGTCCACTGGGCTGTGGGGGAGCCACTGTGTCCCCCTGCTTTTATTAAAGTACAATTCCTTTGGGGACATGGCTGTCTCCAGGGCTGCAGGGGGGCAACATTTAAGTACATTTGCCCCAGGGAAGTGGTGGTCCATGGAACTGCAGGGGGCTGTGATGGCCCTCTGCATTATTTTAAGAACTTTCACCCCAGGGAGGGCCTCATACATAATGAGTACCTGGCCCACCCGGGGGCAAAATGAAAATCAAGCATAAGAGACCATGCTTCCTTTTTTAAAAAAAAAATCACAGCAAAATTCGGGAATTGTAATGGTACCCTGCTCCCTTTTGTGCTATTTTTCCTTTTCGTATGAGACTTGGCTGAAGCAGAGTCTTAAATTGGCTGCCAACACTTCCTGGTTGAAGTGTTGGCAGCCAATCAGATCTTTGCGCAAGATCGGGAGTATTCAAGAAGACTTCACACCTCCAGAGATACAAATTTGTTTTTTCTTTTGATAAACAACTTTTATTAAGTTTCATTAACAAGGACAGTAGTGGCACACACAGCACTGGAGAGCTCCATTACTGCACAATCGATCAAGCATTTCACAATTATGACCAGCATGGAATAGGGATATATTAACATTTTGGATTCAAAAGATTCCAGGCCCTGGAGATATACTAGGGGAGGTGTTCAAGCCATTTCCCCCACATGCGATCATGTTTGCAAGGACAGCCACTGGCCTCATAGACTGGTTGCTCTTGCCATGCAAACCAGTCCACCCCTTGACGCCAACCAGAGACGGAGGGAAGCATAGGTGCTTTACAGCATGCTGCAGTGTTACGTTTGGCCACCATCGAGGCTGTTCCTAGAAAGGTGCAATCTGCTCTAGTGCCCCCTTCAGTATGCAGTACTCCAAAAAGAACTACCAGACGGGACAATGGGATTTCACACCCCAGTACTTGGGTGAGTTCACCCACCACTGCAGAACAAAATCTGTGAATCTGAGGGCATAACCAAATCAAATGGTAGAATTCAGCTGGGGTGCTCTCACAGTTATAGTTCTGGGTGCCATCAAGGCATCTCTCTAGTCCTTGTTTTCAATAGGGCCCATCCATTGCTCCCAGCGACCTCCAAGATGGTCCAGGTTCCCGGGGGGCCTTGATAATCAGTGTTCTATATATCTGAGAGCTACCCCCCTCCCCAATGCCCCATTGAGGATTTTTGCTTCTTGCAGACTGAACTCCAGGAGTGGATCCATGTGAGAAGTGTGCGGGTGAAGGGCATGTCACAACTGGAGGTATTTGTAAACTTTTATATGTGTGAGCTTGTAGCTGGTTTGGAGTTCTTGAAAAAAGCGCATCTGTGTCTCTGTCCAGATGTCTCCCAGCTGGTATATACCAATCAAGTACCATCTGTCAAATCCTGTCAGTGTCACCACTTCACGTAACCAGGTGCCATGCCAAAGGGGTGTTTCTTTGGGTAAGAGTGTTGGCCCCTCTGGTGTGGTACAGGCATGCCCTACAGGCCAGAAAGACTGTTTGGTCACCCAAAAAAAAAAGATTGCCATTCCTAGTCTTCTATCATATGGGCCATGCTGGCAATGTTGGAATGCAATGCAATGTCAGGATCTGTGCCATAGGAACAAGGACTGTGTCTTGTCCATGGCATGGGACTATGTATGCAGGAGGACAAAGGGTATAGTTTGAAAAATAGATAAAAACCACAGTAGGATCATCATTTTACATAGGGCAATATGGCCCATAACGTTTATTGGGCGTGTATGCCACCTGGACAGGTCAGTATTGGCCTTCTGTGTCAGTGGAGTGATATTTAATGACCAAGCAATATCGAGGAGAAATGCCATCCAAATGCCTAAGTATTTAAAACTTAGTCCACAAATGAGCATGTCTTATTGCCAGTCAAAGCAGCCCCGGGATTTTGCAAGAGGTACCAATACCAACATGGAAGGGTTCATTCCGAGACCAGAGTATCCAAAATATCAAAATATCCGTAGAGCTGAAAACAGTGGGGACCACTTGTGGCAGGGTCTGCTAAGTAGAGGAGGACATTGTCCACATATAAAGCTATGTGTACTTTCGTATCCCCGGCCGCATCCCCACCCACAAATTATGCTAATGGATCAATTGTCAAAGCAAAAAGGATGGGGGTTTGGGGGAAGCCCTGACAGATGCCACTTTGAATGGGTAACATGTGGGAAAGAGCTTCATTAACCTGGACTTGGACTGTGGGGTTAGTGTACAGGGCCTGAACCAACCTACAGAAACGAGGACCAGCTCCCACCCACCACAACACCAGTTGCAGATACCCCGAAGTTCATTGTGTCAAACGCCTTCTCAAAGTCCATAAAAAAAAGACGTAGATCGTAAGGCAGCCAACGACAGTGGTCCAGTGCCACATGAAGGCTATGTAAACAATGTCTCGTACCGTGATTCAGCCCAGACCCGCACTGACCTGGGTATATCAGGGTGTGTACCACTTTCTTGAGGTGAGTCGCCAACAATGTAGGGTAGATCTACACTTCCCTGTTGATGAGAGAAATTGGACAATAGTCAGCACAAGTTGCAGAAGAGGTATGGGTTTCGGAATGACCTTTATAGTGGCTGTTTCTCCCTCAGGTGGGAAGGCGCACAAACGATCGACTTCATTGTAAGGGACCAAACCAAACGTTGAGGGGTTAGAATTTCCTGAAAGATCTCATATTGTTCGACAGGAAAGCCTTCTTGGCTGGGGGATTTCCCTAAGGCCATTGAAATATGGCTGAGTCTATCTCTGCATTTAGCAACTTTAACTCAGCCTGAGATAGCTGTTGAAGTGATACATCATCAATGAAGTGGGTAGAACAGTAGAGATTGCTGCATAAAGTTGTTGATAATATTGGGAAAACACCCCTGTCACCTGTGAGAGCATATGTAGCTTAGCGACGTCATTGTTAATAATTTCAGGAACAATTCTCGACATGTGCTGATGATAAATCAACCAATACAGTAGTTTCCCATTTTTATCACTCCAACCTTGGCTCTGGAAGCACGCCATTGGTGTTTAGATGCCTCCTCAGATTGGATTTCCTTCCATACCAGAGATAGACGATGGGATACATCGTCTTTTGGTTTTGAACCAAGGCATCTTCCAATTGGAGGGCCTGAGTCTTGAGCTGAGTGATATGAGATGTGCAAGCTCAATCTTGAGACCTTATGAAGCCTTTAGCAAAACCACAAATTGTTGTTTTACTGGCCACCCAAAGGGTGCCTATTGAAGGAACTGAACCATCATCAATACCGAAGTAAGCCTAAAGCTCTGTTGGTAAAAATAGAGTACAAGTATTATTTTGAAGATATCATGCATTTAGACAACTCATGGGCTGTTCGCCTATTCCACGGGGGCCAAGGCTCAGGAGAAGGGAGGCATCGATATTCCTGATGGTAGGATCTCAACATGGGTAAGCAGTCAACAGTCAAGAGCAGGCATGAAGACAAGGTCAATGCAGGAATGCGTGTGGTGCACTGCTGATATGTGTGTGTATTACCAGCGCCATAAGTGCCAGGTTCTTCATATATCACATAACCCTAGGGAGGGAAGCCAGTCAGAGAGGTGGTGAGTCCTAGTGTTTTGAGAGGCGGATGGGGTCCCAGATGTGTCAATCTCAGGTGTGTAGACTACATTGAAGTCGCCATCAATGAGGGTTGTATCTTGCGGGAAGTCTACTGTGATTTTCGAGATACCTCCAAGGATGGTGTGAAGGCTGCTGGGGGAGTGTAGATGCTCACCAATTGTGTGCCCCCTCAAGCATCCGAGTTAGGGCCACAAAGTGGCCATGTGGAACCTTCAACACTCAAGATACTTTGACGTATGACCCTTGGGTAAAACGTGGAAGACTATTACATATTATTTGTAGGCTAGGAAGGGGCAACAATCACCCAGGAGATGGGTCTCCTGGAGCAAGAGGACCTACAGAAGATGTTGTTTAGCAAAGATGAGCACCACTGTGCATTTCACCCTGTTCAAGAGACTCATTAACTTTCCAGAACAGGGTGCATATGGATGCCATCATGGGGTTGGATAGGTACACTCACGCACAGTAAGGAGAGACTGTCCCCCCACCCTACTGTCTCTGACCTGTTAGGTGACTATTGTCAATGCTGTGGTGGAACGCCAAAGTGTTCGCTTCCCTGCAAAGGTGTGTGCCCACATGTGTGAAAGATTCAGAGAAAAAAGTAAAAACATAGATCCAGGTGAACAACAAAATAGACTTGAAAAACCTTTAACCTCCTACCCCACCCCACACTTCCTCCCAAGAAGCATCTGTCACCCTCTAAAGAAAGTACAAACAATATAATGTACAGAACTGATGGGCAGTGGCAAGCCCCTCCTTTATGTAGGATGTTTTATAGCCCTCACGTAAGAATAGTATGACTATCCCCAGGCCCCACAACCCAACCATAAGAGCATGGGACTCTGGGAGAGGTCTGTATCGCTGTGGTCCTGAACCCGGATGGGTGAGGCTCTCTCTGGGGTTGTCGTCCGAACAAAGCAGGAAATGTGAGCATCAGCGACCCCCTCAGTGGCTATCAGTGGAGAACCTTGTGGTGGGATGCTGAGCGGACGTTCTTCCATGAGCCACAGCCAGGCTAGTGCTGGTGTATCAAAGAAATATGACTTGTTAGCCTAAATGACTTGGAGCCTGGCAGGGAGGAGTAGACGATGTTATAGTCCCTCTGCTCTGAGTTTCTGTTTGATATCTAGGTAGGAGCGCCACTGCTGCTGAACATTGTGAGGATGTCTGGAAAAAAAAGAACTTTGGGGGCTCTGCAGCAAAGGTCAGAGTGGGCACTGACCTCTCGAAGAACGGCACCTCTGTCTCAGTAATTAAGTATGCAGGCTATCACTTATCTAGGGGATGAACCTGGGGGTGGTCTAGGAGTCAAAGCCCTGTGGGCCCCTTGAGTCACGAACCAGGGTAAAATTTCATTTGAGGGCATCCAGGATTTGATCCAGGTTTCAAAATGTCACCATTTTCTATTTTTCAGTGCTTTCAAGAATACTAACTATGCACAAGTTGTTGCGCCTAGAGCAGTTTTCAATATCTTTGGTGCAGCAGTGCAGTTCCTTGCTGTGCATCAAAAGACTGGATACCTGGATTTTGAGGGGTTCAACTCCTTCTTCTACGGTAAATAATCTAGTATCACATCCGCAGTCCTGGATGTGATGTTACAAAGGTCCTGGCGCAACAGGGCCACATCTACTCACCAATTTTGGTTTCTACCAGAGCTGGTGAAGTTTAGATAGCCTGAAGAATTGTGGCAAGGTCTCTTGATTGGGGTGGGGCCTTTTACCGCCCCACCCTCCTCTTTGTTTCCTGTGGCCGGTCCAGTGGTTTATTGCTTCACGCATGTTTAAGCAGTCATGGAGCGGGGGTTTGTCTTTGCCCATGGCACCAACAGTGTTGCCAGCCATCGGTGTCAATTCCCTTTGCTTAGCCCACTTACCACACCTAGCATGAGCAACTAAGTGTAGGAAGTAGGTACAGTGCTCCTATATGAGGAAGTGAAAATGGCAGGACAGAAGAGTTCTATGTGTGGCCCTTAGGCATCAGGGTATTCCCTATATCTGCTGTGTCATGGGCAACACAACTAAACCCAGGAGGATGTTAGGGGTACTCATGGCCATTCCAGAAACACCAGCAGTCCACCATGCAAATCGTAAGTTTCAAGGCATAAGGTGCAGCGCAAGTACCTGGGTGAGACCCAGTGCTGGTCAGTTGGTACTGGCCTCAGAGTTTTATGAATTGATGGCAGAATGGCAGTCAGCGCCACCAGTATGTTGTCTTGTTGTGAGATTTTAGTAAGTCATAATTATAGTTGATTTTAGAGTTGAGTAAAATGGGGTTGACACAGAGCTTCAAGTCTAGAGGGTAGCACTAGATCACCAGAAAAACTTTACTTTACTATACATTACATTACAGTAGGCAGCTGCCTGCCCCAGCTAAAGCCAGCACTAATCTGCTCCATCGAATGGACTGTCACACAGTCATTGGCCTCACAGACTATGATCCAGTCAGGCAAGGCCCCACCCTGCCCACAGAAATAAGTCCATACCACCCATCCAGAAGCATGGTTTCCTCCGGGGGCACGCAGGCCTCAGTACTAAGTTTTAAGGCAAGCCATAGCTTCAGCTTCTCCCACAGCTCACCAAGGCAAGAGTGGGCTACAGTCTCCCTAGGGCCACCACAGTGCCTGGTGCCATGCAACTCCTCTACCTGAGGCACATGGCTCGCATCAATGAAGGCCCAGGCCACTCAGCCCCTTATGAGCCAGGCGAGCATTAGCCGCAATAAGACAGGCCCACTGCAGGCTTCAGAAGGCAACATGCAGGGTCAGGCTGGCCACCAAGGAGGGGTCCAGTGAGCCTAGTCAAGTCCTTTAGGGTCAGCAGTCCAGTAGATGCCACTGTGCCCCATACTCTTCTGATGGGGTAGTGGGATCACTTCAGGCCTTGCCAGCCACCGGTGTCAGAATCCTTGGGTGGTCGGAAGTGCCCACAGTCATCACCCAGAGCCAGCCGCCATTATCCTGGCCATGGGCTGTGCCGCTGAGTGCAGTCACTGGGCCATCCCCGACAACACAGCCCCAGCAACCACACAGGGGGGTCCCAGTCCTGGGATAAGACACATGCAGTAGAAGAGAGTAGCAGCAAACAGCACTGGAGGTGGATGATGGAGTGGTCCAAAGCACTCTTAGAGCGTGACTGCAAGCTTGCCTCCTCAAAGCATGCCACCCTGGTTTTCTTTTGATATTTCAAAACTACTGAACTTATTTTCACCAAATAACAAGAAGCCTTGCTTCTGGACCAAAAGCTACATTTCTGCCATTTTTTTTAATTCTGTCCAGCAGTACAGGCTGTAGTCATGTCCAAAATCTCTTTAGCAATTAAAATAGGAAATGCACTTTTTTTTACCCCCCCCTTTTTCTCAGCCCCCACTTGACAAATCACTTCAAAACTTTCTTTGCACAACAAGAATGTTGGGCACACTTTTTGGGAACATTTCAACAAGATTCTTCAAACAATGCCAACGCTTTAGGCAAGTCAAAAACACTTTTTCAATGGAAACTAGGTCCGAACTATATCTACCTACTGCCAGCCACATATACATATATGCATATATATATGGATAGAAAACATAGTGGCGGTCAACACTAGGTAGTTATATTTAGGACCTAGATTCTATACAAAAAAGTTTTACTTGCCTATATCCTTGGCGCCGCTTGATGAATCTTCAGAAAACTTTCCCAAAAAATTGCCAGTCTCGTCAGCTGTAGCCTGGAAAGTTTGGGGTTGGTACATCTGGGAGGGGGGCAAGAAAAAGGGGGTCCCAAACACATTTTCCCCATTCATTTTTCATAGGGATTTTGAACAGCGATAGCACAAAAACTAGAATTACACCAAATTTGGCAGGGAGGTAGGTCCTGGTCCAGAAAGAGTGATTTTTTTTTGTTTTCGTGTAATTCTGTTCCGTTTTTTTAGAGAAATCAGAGAAAATTCAAAGTTGTATATGTAGGTGGGTGAAGGATTCACGACCCCTCCCAATCTCATGCAGAGATCTGATTGCCTGATAACACTTCAACAGTAGAAGTCGTTGAAGTGTTGTTAGCCATCTTGAAAAAAAAAGAAAAAAAAAGAAATGGGACAGGGTATGGACACCTGACCCCTTAGCTCTGGTGGTGGGGTCCCAAAGGGACCACCCCAGGGCTAAAAAAGCTTTTTTTATTATTTTGCAAGCAGAGTCGTGGTGGATCTGCAGATCCATTGTACAATAAAAAAATAATAATAATGAAGCGCTGTCTCCCATGCTTTGTTACTATAATGTCCCATGGTGGGCCTAGTCCTGCAGGCTTCAGTGTAAAAAAGCAGGTGAGATTCCTGGTCCTCTCCCACAGCTGTGGGGACCGCCACCTACCCGTGGCTTATTATTTGTATGCAGGGGGCCACGTATCCCCTGCTACCCAGGGGAGCACCACCTCCCCAGGGCTGTGTGTTAATATGCGGTGGGATGCATGGCCCCCTCCCACTGCCCCAGGGACCACCTCCTCACAGGGGCGTTCATGTAATAATATTTGGGGGCCTCTGGCCCCCCACACCCTGGGGACCACCATACCCTGGGCAAAATGTGCTTTATTTCCCGCTTTCCTGGGACCATCCCCCCGGGGCTTATTATTTGTATGCAGGGGCCACGTGCCCCTCTGCTGCCCTGGGACTGCCACCTCCTCAGGGCTTTGTTGTAGCATGCCAGGGGCAGTAATTAAAAGGACTATACATTTAAAAAAACATAAAAATTCACTGAAAAAAAACAAAGGTTACAGGGACATTATAGCTAGGAAATGGAATTTGAAAAAATAATATGAATTCACTTGAAAAACCAAAGGTTACAGGGACGTTATAGTTAGGCTGATATTTTAAACATGCAAAACTATATAAATTCACCAGTTAGAGTTACCTCAAGTAACTATAACTTGTGGCCTAAAATACCTATAACGCTCACACTCACCATGCATTGCTAATTACCCCACAAAAGATGGCACTCATGGCATCTTTCATAACACCATTGATAATATCAATGCAATATTTGAAGTAACATTTTTGACAAAAAAATTGTGCATGGCGGGGGTGAAAGTTATAGTTCAGCTCTAGTTGTTTTGAAAATACGTATGGAAACTAACATGGGAAACAGTAAATAAAACATTGTCAAATATATTTCTTAAAATGTAAATAAACCTAGGGACACTTGTCCAATGTCCCCAGAGTTTCACAGTTCATATTCAGTACTAGTGGGCACCAAGAAACTCAAACCTCACTGTTGTGCATCCCTTTAGTCCTTCACATTGTGCCCCAGTGGGCTACACACTTAACCACCAATATATCCTAATCTTCATAATATGTCATAATCTCCTTTATAATTGCATTTCAGAAGATCGAGCTATGCTAATCTATTCTTCAATATTACAATTTACTCTTTTGCAGAAGTTATGCGTCACTCAGTGTTGAAAGGGTATAATATATACCTATATATATTAACTTAAAAAAAATTGATTTTCCTATACCTTTGGCGTTGCTTGACAAAGTGTGTGGGTAATGCTTGTTTCACATGGAAAATTTAGGGGTGATCTGTCAAGTGGGGGCTGACAAAAAGGGATGTCAAATAAAGTGTGCTTCCCATGTAATTCCCATATGTATTTTTGAATGCAACTAGACCCTGAACTGCTGGAGATAAGTACACCAAATTTGGCAGAAAGCTATATTTTGTTCTGCAGATTACACTATTTTATTTGGTGTAAATCTGTTCAGTAGTTTAGGAGAAATAAATGGAAATACGAATTTGTATATCTGGGTGGAGCCTAAGAACAGGTCTCCTGGTGAGATCCGATTGATTGTCAGGACTTTAACCAGGAAATGCTGGCAGCCATCTTAGGGCCAATATACATGATGGCACTTCGTAGAAATTCTTATTAGTGAATCACAGGTTTTGAGGGTCACAAAATGGAGAACGTATAAAGGGTAATAACAAGTTTAAATGACAATATAAATCAGTTGGTGATGGTGCCATACTAATTGCAGGAATTGTGGTGTGTTCTAAAGTGAATTTACCCTGCTGGGATTTCATGAATCATGTTTGAGAGAAAAATGTTTTCTCATGATTTCCCTATAGAGGTGATGGAAGGTGCTCCAGAAGCACAAATGAAAACATATTTTCCGTAAATTCAAACTATCTTTCTCAGCTGTATGAGAATGAAGTCTGACTTTCTCAGTAATAAATGTACTTCCAATCGTAGCAGCCTGTCATTTGATTCCCTAGTGTTCTACTGCAGCCTCCCAGAGTGTTCTAAAGAACAACTAGAGAGCTAACAATCTTACTTATGACAAAAGTGTGGCACACCTGAAGCCATCTTGATTGAGTCAAACTGGTAAAACCTAAAACATTTAGGCCCTCATTACAACCCTGGCGGACAGTGGAGAAGTGGCGGTAATACCGCAAACAGGCCTGTGGTAAAAAAAAAATAATTACAAGCATGGCGGTGACCCCCATGCCAAACCGCCACTTATCCACTCCAACCACCAGGGTGGTAATGACCGCTGGGCTGGAGACTTCGGTCTCCAGCCCGGCGGCATCGAGACCCCGCATACCACCATGGATTTCGTGGGGTTCTGTACCACCACGAAATCCATAGCGGTAGGCACTATCAGTGCCAGGGAATTCGTTCACCTGGCACTGATAGGGGTCACAATTCCCATACACACATCACCCCCCGCATGCATACATGCACTCACACACCCCCTCTACACACGCACACCCCCATGCAGGCACACAACACCCTCCCACCCCCCTCCCCTAAAGGACGATCACCTTACCTGGTCCGGAGATCCTCCAGGAGGGAACGGGGTCCATGGGGGCTGCGCCGCCTCCAGCACCCCATCACCAGAACACCGCCACGTCAAATCCTGGGTTGTGATTCAGTGGGTGGTGTTCTGATGACATGGCGGTGGAGCAGCCTCCACTTCACCGCCGACCGCCAGTATGGCTGCTGGCGGCTCTCTGTCTGAAAAAGGGCAGAGGTTTGCCAGCAGTCATAATATGCTGTGTGGAAAACCGCCTGCACTGGCGGTCTTCAGCACGACGGTACCTCAGAGGTCTTGAAAAAAGACCGCTGAGGTCCAAATGAGGCCCTTAATTTAGAAAGGAACAAAATGAGGGGTTCATTTTGTCATAGAAATTATGGTTAGGGCTGTAGGGGAAACAGCTTTTATAATGAAGGCTGAACCCTGCATGCCATTTCCACTCAGGCCTAACCACACATGCAAAATCACCATGCATGCCATTACCACACATGCCTTTATAACGAATATGCCTTTATCATGTATGCCATTACAACAAATTTTATTGTGAATGGTAACGGCAAGACATATTTGTTGTAAAGGTTTCTCATATATATATATATATATATATATATATATATATATATTCACTTTAAAAAACAGGGACATTATAGTTAGGCTCACATTTTAAATGTACAAACCATAGAAGTTCACCTGTTAGAGTTATGTCAAGTAACTATAACGTGTGCCTTAAGGTGACTATAACTCATGCCCCCGCCATGCACAGTTTTTTCATCAAAAATGTGACTGCAAATATTACATTGATATTATCATTGATGTTTCCAAATATGTCATGAGTGCTGTAATTTGTATGGTAATTAGCAGTGTATGATGAGGGCATGAGTTATTGTTACCTTAGGCCATGAAGGCAGTTTGCCTGCAGCCGGGCCCTGCAGGCAACTCCTGGAACAACCAAACCTAATTCTGCTCTGCACATGGCCTTCGGCCGTGCACAGCAAGGGTTGGCCAAAGGGCCTAGTCTGCTTCCAGACTCTGCAGGCAACCCCTATAACCACGTAAACTTGTGTGTGGATGGCCTTTGCCCGTGCCTGCAGCCAGCTGTTGTGGCCAACCACTCAACCCAACACTGCGCATGGTTTTTGGCATGCGCAGCAGGAGTTTGCACAGCCTGTCTCTCTGGGTGTGAAAATAGATGTGACAGGGTGTATCTGGGTGTGAGAGTGGCAGTGAGATTGTCTGGGTGTGAGAGTGTATGCCTCACTGTCTTAGTGGGTCTCTGAGTGGGTGCATCAGTGTTGGGGTGGTCTGTGAGTGGGTTTGTGAGGATTTCAGTGGGTCTGTGAGTGGGTGTGTGTATGAGTCTGAGTGAATCTGTGAGATTGTGCATGAGTATCTAAGTGGGCCTGTGAGTAGGTGTGTGAGGGTGTGAGTGTGGCTGTGAGTTGGTGCACAAGGGTCTGAGAGGGTCTGTGAGCGAGTGTGTGAGTATCTGAGTGGGTCTGTGAGCAAGTTTGTGAGTGTCTAAGTGGGTCTGTGAGTGGGTGCGAAAGGGTCTGAGTAGGTGTTTGAATGGTAGTATGAGATTGAAAGAGAGAAAGAAAGAGAGTGAGAGTGAGAGGGATAGAGATAGAGATTTTGTGAGGCTTTTTATGAATGATATACTTCAAATGAGATATTTATTTACACACTGAAAAGAAAAATGTATTTGTCAATTAAAAAGAGTGTGATCACCTTTCAGTATGAAACCTAAACTTTTGAAGTTTAAAAGAAATTATGGAAGGAAAATGACCACAGGCACACCTAGGAAAGAACCTTTCAGTGTGCGGGTCTGTGACCTTAATCTTTCGGCCATAGGTAACTCCTTAATGTGATGCTTCCAGACATACCTATGAAAGTCAAACCAGATATGCAATTGGAAAGAAACTGGAATGTTCCATCACTTGGAAGGTTTAAAGTCAAAACACTATTAAATAAACAAACACACTGCCAAGCGATAATAGGATTTGAACCTTCAGCCTACTGAGAAACAGCACAAGACCTTGACCATTAGGCCAGAAGTGACTATGTGCTGCTCTGCATCCAAACGTAACTATAACATTAGTACCAAACATCTTGCTAGTCTGACTTTATGAAGTCATTGTATGGAGAGACCATTGCAATGACAATCTCTTTCTCTCTCTCGGTCCATCCCACTATGGGATGGAAGAGTGAGAGAGAGTGACAGGAACACGGGGCAGGGGCTTAAGGCCTCCGTGGTCCTATCCAGCTCACCACGCCCCGTGGGAGCTAGCATTTCTCCAACAAGCAGGGATCTGCTTTAAATAGCAGGTCCCTGCTTGGGGGAGCAATGTTTTCATCTGTTTCCCTGCAAGCATAGTTGCATGAGGGAAACAGATGAAAACTCTACTTTCTGCCAGCGGGAGCAGTTTGACAGTTCCTGCTGTCAGAAAGCAAACACCTATGTCCTGGAGGTTGGTAACCCAGGACATAGCAGGAGGTGGCCTTGGGGGGTGGTCCCCAGGGTCATTATTGTCTGATGGTTCCCGGGGCTCCGGCGTTCGCAATGGACCTGCTGGAAAGTGGATTATTGGTAACGGCAGGTAGATACCTACACTTAGCAATAGACCTCAAACCCCCACAAGGTCCAGACAAGGTCTCAATAAATTAATCATAGCTCAACCCTTGGTAACTTGGACATGAGCAGTTTGGTTTAACTTAGGAGACAGGTGTGGAAAGCGTTTAAGTCCCTGCTTATAGTTGTACTGCACCCAAATTTGGGGGCACCTAGGCCATACCTTTGTTTGGTGACTTATATGTAAAAACAAGGTAGCCTAGGACTTTTGGAAGTACTTTGAATTACAAAGTTGAATTTGGGGTTACCTTTAACTTAAAAGCAGCCAGCGAGGTAGATCTTCCTTTAAAATTACACTGGGCACTACAGCAGTGCACCTATGGGTGCACTACCTATGCGGGAGCCCCTAAACATACATGCCCTGCCATATACTAAGGTATTCTAGTTAGTTTGGTACAGCCAAGTATAATTAGCCTGATTTGCATATACCATGTTACTCAGAGCACAGGCCCTGGGAATGCTTAGCAGTGCCCAGGGCACCATCAGAGTCAGGAAAACACCAGTATGATTGAAAAATGTGGGCAAAAAGTGAGGGGGCTACTAATATCTTTAATTTTAGCCCAAGGAGATGGCGGTCCCTGCGGCTACTGGGGGCCCTGTGGCCCACCTGCACTGTATTTCTTGAAAGCATTAGGGAGGTGGTGGCCCCCAGGGCTGCGGGGGGCTGCACACCCCATCACTTTATATTTGTTTAAAGCCCCAGAGAGGTGGCAGCCTCTGGGTCTGCGGAGTGGTCAGGTGGCACCCCCTTATTCAATTCCTTAAATGCCCTGGGGAGGTGGTGGTCCCCGGGGCTGCGGGGGAGCCACACAGCCCCCGCACTATATTTTTGTAAAGCCCCGAGGAGGTGGCAGCCCCCAAGGCTGCAGGGAGGGAGGGCATCCCCTGCATTCAATGTCTTTAATGCCCTGGGAAGTGATGCTCCTCGGCTCTGAGGGGGGCCAGGTGGCCCCATGCATTCAAAATGTCAAAGCCCCCAGGACCTGGCTTACCCAGGGGCTTTTTAAAAACAAGTGCACCAGCCCGTGCTTGTTTTTAAAAAAATGTCACACAAATTTGTGAAATCGTAGCCATGCAGTTTAAAAAAAAGTTTTTTTTAGCCCTAATGCAGCACATCACTAAAGCTAAGGAGTCAGGGTGACTCTACTCTGGCCTTTTGTCTTATTTTCTAATGTTTTCGTCTGAGATTCAGCTGAAGCCGAGTTCCAAAAGGACAGCCAACACTTCCTGGATGAAGTGTTGGCAGCCAATCAGAACTCTAGCGAAGTCATCACGGCCAGAGATGTACAAATTTGGATTGCCTTTACTATTTCAAAAACCACTGAACGGATTTACACCAAATAACTGAAAGCGTAATCTGCATACTGACAGCTACCTTTTTGCCAAATTTGGTGTAATTTTGTCAAAGTGGTTCGGCTGCAGTCATATTTGTGTGCAGAGAAACAGATGAAAACTCTGTTTTCTGCAAGCAGGAACTGTTTGAAGCTCCAACTTGCAGAAAGCAAAGTTATGTTTGCTTGAAGCAAACAGCTATCTCCCAAGCCTGAAAACCTCAGGAGGTAGCAGGATCCAGCCCTAGGTGGTGGTGGTCTCAAGGGCAATCCATATCTCCTCGAGAGAGAAAGCTGGCGGTCTGCTACAGAACCTTTCATTATTTTATTTAAGCCTTGGGGCAGTGGTGGTCTCTGAGACGGGGGTGACCTGACCTCCCCATACAATCCAATAATGGCCCTGGGGAGATGGCAGTGGCCAGTGCTTCAGGGGGGGGATGCACAGAACCCCCGCTTTTAATAAAGTATATTTTCCTAGGAGAGTTGGCAGGCCCCCGGCTGTGGGGGGTACTCAAGCCTCAAACATTCATTTATTAACTTTTGCCTTGAGGAGGTGATCTCCCCATGTGCCCTCCTTTTATTTCATCCCCTTAATGCCCCTGGACATGGCCCACCCAGGGGCCAAGTAAATGAAAAGCACGGGCCACCATATTCTTTTTAAAAATCTTGGAAGAATCTGCTGATCCATCACAGATTTTTCTGAAAAAAAATAAATGAATAACCTCGGGGGCTCCATCACCAAGGCTAGGGTGTCCCTACCCTGGCCACTTTTCTTTTTTTAGCTTTTTTATGGGACTCTGTTTTCATCAGTTTCATGTTGGAGTGCTGGAAGTTAATCAGATATCAGCATGGAAACAGTTGGATTCGCAGAGGATCCGCTTCCCTAGATATCTATATTTTTTACCTTTAATATCTCCAAAAGTACTGAATAGATTTACATCAAATCACAGAAATCACAATCTGCAGAACAGGATCTAGCTTCCTGACAAATTTGGTGTAATTCTGTTTGACGATTCGGGCTGTAGGCGTGTCTAAAGACCATATGGAAAAATGAATGGGGAAAATAGGTTTTGGGGCTCCCCTTTTTTTCTCAGCCCCCGCTTGATCGATCACTCCCAAACTTTCAAGACTGCAGCTGAACCAAATAAATTCTGTGTGCATATATATATATATATATATATATATATATACATATATATATATATGTATATATATATATATATATGTATATATATATATATATATATATATATACATATATATATATATGTATATATATATATATATATGTATATATATATATATATATATATGTATATATATATATATATATACTGCAGCAATGAAGACACTTGTAAAGACCATCTACAGGAGCTTGTTACATTATTTAAAAAGTGAGGCTATCCTCTGCATATCATTCTGCAACAAATTGACAAGTCTTTGCAGTTACCCAGCGAAGCACTTTTTTTGAATACCAACAGAAGAAACAAAAGTGACCGAATCCCATTTGTAGTTGACTATCATTCATCAGCTACCAACTACAGAAATATAATACAAACAACTTTTCCCTTACTATGCATGTGTGAAAAATTGCAAAAGCTTTTTCCAAAACTACCAGTCACTGCTTACCTCAGAGCTCCCAATTTAGGATCGCTTATTGTGAAAGCTGAACTTAAGCAAGCTGTAACAAATGCAGGAGTTCATTCCTGTGATTCTAAAAGGTGCATCACATGTGAATACCTTTTACAACCATCATCAGTAACTAGTTCTATTACAAGAAGGACCTATGGAATAAGACAGCATCTTACATGTTGCTCAACATGCATTATTTGTGTGATTCAGTGCCAACACCAAAGCTGTAAAAAAACAATATGTAGGCCAAACAGTGAATGACCTATGTACATGATTTAGGAACCACAAATCAGCAATAATTACCAAGAAACTTGACCAGCCTGTAGCCAATCATTTTAACCTTGTGGACCATTTACCATCAGATTTGAAGATTTTCCCTGTGGAACATGTTTTAAAGGAAGAACTACTGGGCATCAGAGAAAACTTCTGGATGTACTGTTTAAAATCACTGCATCCAGATGAACTGAGCATCACTGACAATACCACTTGATTTCTGCATATCTGAAGAGTTCTATGGACTGCATTGATTACACATTCCAATTGGAATTTTCACTTGTGATGCTTTTTGAAAACGATGTACTAGAAATATATTTTTGTTCTTTGGTGAGATCATCTGTTTGAGTCACTTCTTTCTTATATAAATATATATATAGTCATAATCTCTCATCACTTGTTATCACTGACTAGGTAGGGAATACTCATGCATAGTGGCTATTTTGTCCCATAAGAATCAGCTGGCCATGGTATCAATGAGAAGGTGCTTCTGACCATCTAATATGCCTGGATTTCTTTGCTTTTTGATCATTTGTTTTGTGGCCTTTTACTGTGTGGGAATGTCATAACCTGTGACTCACCCACAGTAAACTCATGGTAAAATGGATTGGTTGTGTTTTCCACCAGTGTCTGCCTTTCAAGACAAGGCTGATGCAACACTGGCTAGTTATACGTAAACACATGTGCACCCGCATGTACACACATGTGAGCGCTGCAAGTTGGAGAATCCTGCAGTATAAAGCCAAAAACTGATCACAGATAGCCTAGGGAAGAAGGAACTATGCAGCATTGGGTAGTAATCTGGAATAGGCCTTATAATGTGTGTGTACACATGTAG
The DNA here is from genome assembly GCF_031143425.1 of Pleurodeles waltl. Taxonomy (NCBI): domain Eukaryota; kingdom Metazoa; phylum Chordata; class Amphibia; order Caudata; family Salamandridae; genus Pleurodeles; species Pleurodeles waltl. The sequence goes on along the minus strand of NC_090443.1, from coordinate 754,255,090 downwards.
GGAAAGTCAGTGTGCTTTACTGTCTTAACTGTAATGTTAATAGCCCAGGCCTTTTGTCACCCTGCTGGGCTGATTTTATTGCGTTTCCCCTCAGCTGCATGAACAAAGTCCTTGCCACTGAAAGGAAGCATTTAACAGTGCTTAAGTCAGCACTGAAGGAGGAAGCAAGTGGGAGAACTGCTCTGCATAAATCAGCTAGCTGTCATATTGTGCCAGTAAGAAGGCTTGCCCCAGGCCACTCAACAAAGGAGGGAATCCAGACCTCTGGAACCAAACTAGGAGGGTGCAGAGGGGGTCCTTTTAAGATTTGCTGGGGAAAGGCTTGGCCATTATGTCAGCATGGGGTGGAGCTGAGACCTCCAGAACACATTTGGCAAGTGACTTTTGGGTGACACCATCTTGAAGACTGCACGGAGGTTAGGGCAGGGGCCGAGAGGTGATGTGGCACATCAGGATAGGCCAGAGGCACAGCCCTGCTGAACATTCCCTCCCCCCCTTAAAAAGTCCTATGCAAGGGAGAGAGCTCTCTCTGGGTTGTCCTTTACTGTGAAACACTGGGACTGGAGGCTGACACCATGGACAATTGGAAGGAGAATCCCTTGACTACACACTGGGTCAAGGACTCTGCCTCTGAATGACCCCAGAACCTGAGGGGCACACCCCTAGAACAGGAAAGTTGTTCCTCTTACACCCCTTGAGGACCAGTTGGGGGGAAGATTGGACTCTCCACAAGTAGAAGGAGAATCCCAGAGTACAAAAAAAGTGAATGGCTGGTGCAGGGAGCCAGTGAAACCTGTTCCCTACAAAGTTTGCAGTTTGGAGGTCAGGAGGTCTGCAGAAAGTGCTCCTGTTGGCAAGGGCTCACTACCAGGAGCAAAAGGTGACCAAGATCCTTAAAATCGGCCCAATGGGGCCCGAGTTATTGCCCTCTGAAGTGCTGCAACCTTTTTCCTTTTGCAGCACCTGCGACTAAGTGGGTGGAGCTCCACTGTGATTCCGCCTTGCCCCTGGGGTGGGTGCACCAAAAACTGAAAAAATGCATGGAAAAACTGTCATGCTTTACCCGTGTAAAAGAGGAATGCCAGGGAACTCTGCTCCCACACGATTTAAGGAAGGGGCCCAGGAACCCATCCTTTGGGCCTGAGAAGATGAGGCCACTGAATGTGAAGGAAGGGGTCCAGGACCCCATCTGTGGGCCCAAGAATTGAGGAGGAGGGAACAGGAGTGTCGCCACACCACCACATGTACACTGCACACAGTAACCCCAGCCCGTAGGAGTGGGCAGGGAAAGAGCAAGCTCTGGCTCCTGCAGCAGCGCATAGGAGTGCGAGCCATGCAGGAGCAAGTGAATGTGAGCTCCCCAAGCCACTCTCCAACTGAGGAAAGCTGCACATGGGTTACCCAGGTGGGACCGGGCACCCTGAAGGAAATAAAATGCAGCGCAAGGCTGCTTGAAAAATAACAAAGCAAAAAAGAACAAAAATGAAACAGATGCATCTCTCCCCAGATTAGCAGGTGAGCAGCTGTTCTAAAATTCACAGCATTCACTGAGGAGCACCCGATAATGCCCTGTGGGGCCTGGCCGCATTTTTACCTAAAAATCGCTTGTTCTCAGCTCATGGTGACCTCCACCAAAGGAAAGCAAATATGCAGGGGGTCTGCAGGTGCAGCGTAGCCTCCCCCCAACAAGAAGTTCAGTGTCCCCACAATAAGCTGAATGTGACTCACCAATGATTACCCTTCAAGGGTATTGTTGTATTTCCATGCACTCTCCAGGTTGGCGCTTTTTCTCCACAGCTGGGATTGACGTTCTCTCGGGAGGAGAAGGTATGGCTGCAGTGCTTGTGGTCTAAAGGGGTTCAATATAAGTTTTCATGCTGACAGACATTCCCTAGGGTTGAAAGGAAGTAATTGCACCTTTGTGTTTTTAACACGAGTGATTTAGGGACTATGTTAAAAGTGCAGTATTGTAAATTGAAAGTGATTGGAAGTATATGCTGCAAACACTGCCAGGGCTGGAAATCTATCATTGCATATTGTGGTAGTTATAAAGGTGATGCCTATTAGGGGCTGTTTTGGAATTGCCTTATTTATGGCATTTCTATACCATATCTTACAAATGCTTTATTCAAGTAATGAGACTGAAAACCACTTGTGAACAAAGTATATATACGTTATTGCCAGTTTTAGATGATCTGACCCTAAGGCATAATCTAGTATTGTATTTGAATGTTTTTGCACATGCAATTTGTTAGTTTCAATCATCCCTTGGAAGGGACAGAATGATTATGCAGTGTTATCCGGAAGTATTTACACCAGCTTCTGGATGTTTGTAGATTATTGCATAACATTGAGTGGTGTGTGTAATAAATGTACTTTTTCATTTTTTTTAAAGAAATAACGTAGACTACACATGCATTTATTGAGTGTTATTTTTGTGTATCTGTGAATGGTGATTATTAGCCCATACCACCTCCCTTGAGTAGGTCTTGAACTGCTCTGCTTCACTACCCTGTGAGAGTCAAGCGCTACAATGGGGTGTTTGATTCCTAGTGGATGACAATTGTGGACCCATTACTTGTACAGACCACACAACGAATGACCTATTTTCTACCACTGGTGTTCAGCGTCTTGAAACCTATGGGAAGATTTTAAAACATTTTGCACTGGGTTAGCGTCACAGATGTGATGCTAACCAGCACAATATGTTTTTTTATTAATTTACTTTCCAGTGCAAAACTCATTTTGTGCTGGCAAATACCCAGAGGTGTCTATTTCCTAAGTTTTAACACTGTGTTTGCCTCAGAAAAGTGATGCGAAACAATGCTCAATCTTTTTTCACTAATTTACTTTACAGGGCTAAACTTATTAGTGGTGGAAATTCACTCAAAAGTAGCTCAAAGCAGTGCATAGCGCTGATTTGCATTACTTAGCGCTAAGGGGGCATACCATGGATGGGGTATTGGAGTTTCCATGCTACCACCCAAGGTTTCAGATGATAGGCCCAATTTTCTTGCAAAAAGAGACAAGGTTTAGCATCAGAAAATAGCACCCATTTTAGATAGGTGCTATGTTTTTTTTCTCCTTTAGTTTCTGACTTTATGTATGTGTTGCACTATTTTGCACTCATACAAAGTGGAGAGATGTTTAAAGTTAGTCTAAGCATAATATTTTGTACGGGACTGGAAGGGTATTCTTCTATAATAGACTCACGGAGGCACCGTTGCACTATGGTGCAAAGGTGTGTCTGTGGTGCACGGCTGCACATTTATGTGCTGACATTAGGGAGAGGGGAGGAGAGTGCCATGTGATTTGCTGGTCTCGGTCTCCCCTTGTGTGGGACAAGAATAATTTTACAATGTCATCTAGAAGTTTTTACACCAGCTTGTGCATATTTGTAAATTGTTGCTGGGGGCTCCTGGAAAGGCAATACCATAATGTTGACTCAAAATCGGCTTGATGTGGAGGGTCGTCTAATGTCAGAGAGAAAAAGCTCCAAAAAAGTGACAAAGTAAGAACTTACAAAGTTGACCGGGACTTACCGCACAGCGAATCCGAGGAAGGCTCCAGGAACTTCGGATCCAATTTCAACTGCGGTCTGGAGAAAGATTTCGATCCCGAAAAATTGACTAAGTCTGAAGGTAGAATTCTTCACCAAGGTCTCCTTCAACACACATCCGAAGAGGCCCCCAGGGAGGTCTGATCCAATCTATGACTTTGACCAGGAGAGAAACTTGTCCTGAAAAAGAGGCTAAGTCGGAAGGTAAACATTTGACAGAGGCCTCCCGCTTGCTGTAGCCACCAATCAGAGCTCGATAGAGGTCGGCCTCAGATTTTTACATTGCCCCCGTTGATGTGCAACCAGATATCCGAGTGGCGCTTTCAGTTTCTAAGCACTAAAAACATTTATTATTTAAAAATTCATCTCTCCAGTTCTCCTCATCTGATTGTATTAGTTTTTGTGTCAAATTAAAGATACAAATATTCCCTATTTTTCTAAATTGACTTTGGATTTTCAAACTGTTTCCTGTGTTTTATTTTATTACTCTTTTGTGATATTTGAATGCTTTACACACTTTTTCTCCTAAGTTAAGTCTTGTTGCGTGTTGCCAAGCTACCAAGGGTTGAGTTGGGGTTAATGTATTGAGACCTAACTGGACCTAGTGGGGGTTAGTGGCCTATTGCTAAGTTACTAAAGATACCGCAGCACTCCCAAATGTCTCTGGACACCACATTTGGACTGTTTCTGTGGACACCTTAGGTTCCAGACTTATCATGGTCTTTGCTACATCAGGGGCTACCTTTGCCTTCGCTGCATGAATTAGTGACCAATCTTTTGTTAAAATTTGTAATAGTGAGCCTTGAAAAAGTCACAAGTGTGACGAAACACGATTGGCTGTGATTGTGGAACCATACTCATCTGCCACATTGATGTCCATACCTACAAATAAATGTAACTTGCCACAATCAAACTCATCTGTATGACTTGTTGATTATGAACCATTTAGGAGTGCTGCAGGATCTTTAGGAATATATGGCAGGTGCTACTTTGTGGACACTATTTTATGCTTTTGGGTACTGGAGCACATATTACCACTCAGGATCGTGCTTTATCTTATTTTGGACTATTTTCAACTTGAACTATCATTGTTTGTACCTTAACAACTCATAGGAAGTGCACCCATTTCACCACCACTACCCATATTCTTTTCTGTGTGCCTTTTGCTAAGTGTAGGTACTTACCTGCCCTTACCAGTAATCCACTTTCCAGCAGTAACCCATCCAGCAAACTCTAAATCAGGCCCTATATCTTATAGCCAAAACTTAGTTTCTGCCATGAGTTGTGACTTCTACAGATACATTTAACTATAAGTATAACTGTAACTGTTGAATATCTATGGTTTTGTGTGCTTAAAAAGTGAACCTAATTATACCGTCCCTGTAACCTTCTTTGTTTGAACAAATTCCTATGTTTTTTTACATAAAATAATATAACTACCATATGTTAATACAACTACCACTGTTCATGGCCTTTGGTCATATGCAACTGTGATGCCACAGGGCCTGGCTTTTGACCAGGCCCTGCAACCAACCACCCACATGCACCCAACCCCATGCCGTGCACAGTGGGGATATGGTGTGTGAATTTTCTTTTCCATTGGGCTTTGGATCCACTGGCACCAGAGGGAACCTGCGGATCCCCCGTGGGTACCCCCAGATGCACAGAGGATCCGCATTCCTAGATATCTATTTTTCTTTTAATAACTCCAAAGCTACTGAACAGATCTACACCAAATCAGAGAAAGAGATTTTTCTGGACCAGGATCTAGCTTTCTGCCAAATTTGGCGTAATGCCACTCAGTAATTCAGGCTGTAGTTGTGTTCAAAATCCCTAAGGGAAATTACATGGGAAAATCATTTTTGGGACCCTGCTTTTTCTCAGCCCCCTCTTCACGAATCATCCTAGAATTTTGCACACAGCAGCTGAAGTAACAACCGTACGAGATTTGAAAATGTATTCAAAATTCATCAAATGGTGCTAAAGTTATTGGTAAAAGAAAAAAAATGCTTTGCCTATGGGTTTTAGGTCCTAACTATAACCAGGTATAACTAGGTATATATATATATATATATAGTATTGTATTGTAATAGTATTTATATAGCGCTTACTACCCCTGATGAGGCGTTTTAGTAATAATATGAGTTAATCTGAGCCGCGGATATGAGAGTGTTAGTTAGATTGACTGGGGTAATGGAGGGGTGGAGGAGGGAAGAATCCAGAAGTGTTCATTGCAAGTTTATGGTAATAGGATTTAGGCTTGGGATGAGTAAAAGGGGGGATGGAGGAGGGAAGAGTCTGTGGAAAGGGTTAGGGAGATCACAGTTGCAGGAGGGGTTTTGGATGAGTTAAAGGTGAGATAAATGAGGGAGAATTTAGTAGGGTTGTTTGGGAGATCATGGTAGTATAGTGAGGTTTGGGTTAGTTAGATGTGGAAGAGGATGGAAGAGCTTAGGCAGGGTCATTTAGGAGATGAAAGCAGTAGAATCAATCAATCAATCAGTACATTTGTAGAGTGAGCTACTCACCCGCGAGGGTCTCAAGGCACTGAGGGGGTGGAGGGTTTGGGAGCTGCTACTGCTCAAGCAGCCAGGTCTTGAGGTGTCTCCTGGAGGTCAGCAGGTCCTTGGTCTGCCGCAGGTAGATGGGGAAGGTGTTCCAGGTCTTGGTGGCGAGGTAGGAAAAAGATCTGCCGCCATCTGTTGACCTGTGGATGCGTGGAACGGTGGCGAAGGCGAGGTTGGCAGAGCGGAGCTGTCGATTCAGGTGTAGAAGACGAGTCGTTCCTTGAGGTATGCTGGTCCAGCATTGTGGAGTGCTTTGTGAGCATGGGTGAGGAGCTTGAAGGTGATCCTCTTGTTGAAGGGGAGCCAGTGCAGATCTCTCAGCTGGGGTGTCATGTGGCTGCGGGGAGGATGTCGATGATGAGGCATGCGGATGCTTTCTACATGCATTGCAGTCTTTTCTGGAGTTTGGACAAGGTTCCCACGTAGAAAGCGTTGCCGTAGTCCAGTCTGCTCCTGACGAGGGCCTGGTTGACCGTCCTTCTGGTTTTGATGGGGATCCACCTGTAGATCTCGCGGAGGGTGTTGAAGCAGGAAGATGAGATGGCATTGACTTGCTGGGTCATGGAGAGCGATGAGTCCAGGATGAACCCCAGGTTGCGTGTGTGGTCAGTGGGCTTCGGTGCAGCTCCCATTGTGGCTGCTCACCAGGAGTTGTCTCAGGTGGAGGGAGTGGAGCCGAGGATGAGGACCTCTGTCTTGTCCGAGTTCACTTTCAGGCGACTGTTTTCCATCCAGTTGGCGACGCTTTCATTCCTTCGCAGAGGTTGGTTTTGGCGGTGTCGGGGTCCTTGGTGAGGGAGAGGATCAGATGGGTGCCATTGGCGTATGAGACAATGTTGAAGTTGTGAGATCGGGCGAAGTTGGTGAGCGGTGCCATATAGACGTTGAAGAGGGTCGGGCTCAGGGAAGATCCTTGGGGTATGCCGCAGATGGTCTTGGTGGCTTCAGATTGGAAAGGATGGAGGCTGACTCTCTGGGTTCTGCCGGTGAGGAAGGAGCCCAGGGTTTTGAAACTGATCCCTGCGTTGTGGAGGCGTGTGCGTAGGGTGCAGTGGCAGATGGTGTCGAAGGCGGCTGAGAAGTCCAGGAGGATGAGGGCTGCGGTTTCGCCCTTGTCCAGCAGGGTCCTGATGTCGTTGGCGGCGGCGATGATGGTGGTCTCGGTGCTGTGGTTGCTGTAAAAGCTGGATTGGGATGGGTTCAGAGTGTTGTTTTCCTCAAGGAAGTGGGTCAGTTGCCTGTTGATGATCTTCTCGATGACCTTCGCAGGGAATGGGAGCAGGGAGATGGGCCGGTAGTTTTTGAGGTCCTTTGGGTCCGCCTTGGGTTTCTTGAGTGAGGCGTTGATCTCGGCATGCTTCCAGCTTTCCAGTAAGGTGGCAGTCTCGAAGGAGCTGTTGATGATCATCCAGAGTTGGGGGGATGATGGAGCTCTCTTTGTTGAAGATGTGATGCGGGCAGGGGTCGGGTGGTGAGCTGGAATGATTGGTGTTCATGACTTTGGTGGTATCATTGTCATTGACGTGGGTCCAGGAGAGCAGGAGGTTGGTGTGGCTGGGGGGTGGTGAGTCTAAGGTGTTGGTGACTGTCGGGGGGGTCTTAGTGTTGAAGCTGTCGTGGATGTCTACGATTTTGCGGTGAAAGAAGGTGGCTAGGGAGTCACAGAGGTCTTGCGAAGGTGGGATGTCGTTGGTGCTGGAGCTGGGGATGGAGAGATCCTTCACGATGTTGAAGAGCTCTTTGTTGTTGTCGATGAGTTCCTTGAAGGAGGATCTCTTGGAAGTCCGGATGAGCAGGTGGTGCATGTGGATGGCATTCTTGAGGGCCATATGGGTGACCGGTGTCTGTTCGTGGCACCATTTCTTTTCGAGTTTTGGGCATGTCTGTTTGGAAGCCTGGAGGTCGGGAGCGAACCAGATGGCCTGTCAGTGCGGTTGTTGGAGGGTTTCTTGATCAGGGTGAGAGTGTTGGCGCAGTCGTCGATCCATTGCCTGAGGTTGTGGGTAGCTGTGTCGTGTCAATGGTGTCAGCTGGTGGGGCTTGGGCGAGGGCGGAGATCAGCTGGTCTTCGGTGACCTTGTTCCAGCTGCGGCGGGGGATCCGTTGCGGGTGATGGTGCGTGGTGGGTTTCTCGAAGGTGAACTGGATGCAGCAGTGGTCGGTCCAGTGGAGTTCAGTGGTATGGCTGAAGGTGACGTGGCTGCTGGCGGAGAACATGGAGTAGAGCGTGTTTCCGGGGGAGTGGGTGGGTGACATGACGAGCTGTTTGAGTCCAGTGTTGGCAAGGTTGTCGAGCAGGGCAGTGGAGTTGCTGTCACTGGTGTTCTCGAGGGGGAAGTTCAGGACTCCGCGGAGGATGTAGTCTGTAGAGGCAAGGGCTTGCGTGCTGACTATGTCGGCGATGGAGTCGCTGAACTGCAGCCGAGGTCCGGGGGGATCTGTAGACAAGGGTTCCTCTGAGGGTGCTCTTGGGATAGACGTGGATCTGGAAGTGCAGGTGTTCGGCTGTGCTGAGGGTGTCTTCGGTGTTAGTTGAGATTCTGATGTTGTTGCTGTGGACGATTTTGATCCCTCCTCCCAGTCTGTTGGTGCGGTCTCTGCGGGTGATCCTGAAGCCGTCCAGGATGGCTACAGTGATGTCGGGTGCCGAGGAAGGGTTCATCCAGTTCTCCGTCAGGAAGGCGACATCCGGGGAGGATGAGCTGAGAAGGTTCCATAGTTCGATGTGGTGCTTGTGTACGGACCTGGTGTTGAGAAGGATGCATCTGAGATGGTTGCATCCGGCTCTGGTGGGCGGGGTGGCGGCTCAGGGGCTGGTGAAGTTGCAGCTCCAGCAGGAGAAGGGTCCGTGGATGCACTTCAGGGTAGCTTGGAAGCAGGTGGCTGATCGGCCGATGTTGAGGGCGTGGAGGGTGTTGGTGACCTAGAAGCATCGGGCGATGTGGCGGTCGTGGGGGCCAGGGGGTCTGGCGCTGGGCACGCTCCAGGCACGGACTGGCGCAGATGTGATGCGGGCAGGGATCGGATGGTGATCTGGAATGAATGGTGTTCATGACTTTGGTGGTATCATCATCATTGACGTTGGCCCAGGGAAGAAGGAGGTTAGTGTGGCTGGGGGGCGGTGAGTCTAAGGTGTTGGTGACTGTTGGGGGGGTGGTGGTGTTGAAGCTGTCGTGGATGTCTGGGATTTTGCGGTGAAACAAGGTGGCTATGGAGTCACAGAAGTCTTTCGAAGGTGGGATGTCATTGGTGCTGGAGCTGGGGATGGAAAGTTCCTTCACGATGTTGAAGAGCTCTTTGTTGTTGTGCGTTTTGTTGTCGATGCGTTCCTTGAAGGAGGATCTCTTGGCAGTCTGGATGAGCTGGTGGTGCATGTGGATGGCATTCTTGAGAGCCGTATGGGTGACCGGTGTCTGTTTGAAGCGTCATTTCTTCTCGAGTTTTCGGCATGTCTGTTTGGAAGCCTGGAGGTCGGCAGTGAAGTAGATGGCCTGTCAGTGCGGTTGTTGGAGGGTTTCTTGATTGAGGCGACAGCCTTGGCGCAGTCGTCGATCCATTGCCTGAGGTTGTGGGTAGCTGTGTCGGTGTCAGTGGTGTCGGCTGGTGGGGCTTGGGTGAGGGCGGAGATCAGCTGGTCTTTGGTGACCTTCTTCCAGCTGCGGCGGGGGATCCGTTGCAGGTGATGGTGCGTGGTGGGTTTCTCGAAGGTGAACTGGATGCAGCGGCCAGTCCAGTGGAATTCAGTGGTGTGGCTGAAGGTGACGTGGCTGCTGGTGGAGTACATGGGGTAGACTGTGTGCCTGGGGGAGTGGGTGGGTGACATGACGAGCTGTTTGAGTCCAGTGTTGGCAAGGTTGTCGAGTGGTGGATGAGTTGCTGTCATTGGTGTTCTGAAAGTATAGAATTGTCTTCCATGAATTGTGGGTGAATGGTGCTCTTTCTATCACTTTGCCTAGGAAAGGTCCATTTGTGATTGGTCTGTAGTTGTTGGGCCCTCTTGAATTCTGTCTGAGCAGTACCTTTTTTAGCTTTTTTGATTGATGATTTGTATATTCTGTTAAGTTTGTGTAGCTGCAGTTTGTCTTGATTGTTGTTTGTTTTGAACCAGGTCCCCTGCAACTTTCTGATTTGTTGCTTTCTCTTTTTAAGTTCTGTGTTTCTCCAAGGTGTTGGTTTTCTTTGGTCCTGTTTAGTTTTTCTGAGTCGTATTAGGAAAGCTTCCTGTAGCCACTCATAAAGTTTTGGAACAGAATTAATTGCATCTAGATCTGTGTTGGCTGTTAGTTGTGTTTCTAAGTCATCAAAATTGAGTTTGCCCCAAGGTCGATAGGTGCATGTATGTAAGTAGTTGTAGGGTGTGTCGATTTGTGGTGTTTTATGTTGGAAAGTTATCAAATGGTGGTTTGACCATGTGATTGGCATGATGCTATGAACGGTAACTAGTGCAGGCTTAGCAAACATGACATCTAGGATCTGTCCAGCTTGTGTGTAGGATTGTGTATAATCTGATGTAGGCTCAATACGACTAGGCCAGTGGTGATAGCTTTTGGATGGGGCATATTGGATTTGTCAAACGAAATGTTTAGGTCCCCAAGAATGCATAGGTTTGAGTATAATGTAATAAGGTTTGAGCCTGTATCTAGAAAAGCATCTGGGAATGTTGAGTTGTTAGGTGGAGGTCTGTAAAGAGGAGAAAGTTACAGGAGGAAGTTGGAGTAGGGTGGCATCTGGTGAGGAGGGCTTCACAACCATGTATGGAAATGTTGTCTGGTTTACTTAGATTTATTGCCTGTTTGAATATAATAGCTAGTCCACCTCCTCTCTTGCCTATACGGTTTTGTGTGATGGTTTGTTAGTCCGGAGTAAGGGCTTCATGCAACACTGGGTCCATGTCATCTACCAACCATGATTCTGTTATGAATAGTAAGTCAGGTTGTGTGTCTGTGAGAAGGTCGTAGATATGGTGCTTTTTTTTTTAGAGTGACCGAGCATTTATGAGCTGGCAGTTTAGAAAAAGTGTGTTAGTGGCAGTGTTGTTTTGTTTAGGTGTTAGGAGAAGGGTGAGCAGTATATTTTGAGCTTGTAGCAGGTGTGTTGTCAGTTGTGATAACTGTGTGAGGGTCACAATAGTCTTGTTTTTCAATATAGTGTCCCTCTTCCAGGAGGTTTAGGAGGCATTTTGTTGGGTCTGTGTGTGTGGGTGGTGGACTTGGTGGCTGAGAGAGACATGAAAACTGTACTGTTTTTTGTAGGGTAGCCTTATTATGTAATAGACAAGGGGATGGGAAGTTGTTAAGAGTGGCATGTTGCATATTTTGTTTGTGTCTGTTTAGTGTGGATGGAGTATGGGTTAGGAGTGGTGGATCATGATGTAAGGCTCTAAATTGTGCAATGGATGAGAGGCGGGTGAATGAATGCTGCTGTGTTGGGGTGCTTGTGGGAGATGTTTGTGAAGAGTGAGAATTTAGGGGTAAAGATTGGACGGGATTTGTATTCTTTGTGTAGTCATGAGGGTGGGAGCGGGTGTGACGATAAGTATATAGAAAGTTTGTGTTGATTTGATGTGCTGATGTGTGTGGTCTGTATTGTTTTTGTGGAATAGTGAGAGGGGATATTGATGTAGTGGTTTTCTGTGAGGGATTTGTATGTGAGCGAGTGCTGGTGAGTGGAATTAGAGTATTACAGTGGGTGTTGATGTGTTTTGGCGATTAATGTATGAGGTGTGTAAGAGGGAATGTGTGTGTGTCAGGGGAGTTGTGTTAGTTGTGGTGACTGGAATAGATAATATGTATGGTGGAGTGGAGTGTGAGGAATGTATGGTTGAGTGTAATTGGCAAAGAGAGGGGAAGGGTGTTTGTAGATGGTGTGTTGGAAGGCTGGGTTTAGGAATTGTCATGATGAAAGGTAGTCTGTGTGGAGCAAATAGAGGATAGTGTTGTTGGTTTGTGTGAGCAGGGAGTGTGTATCTGGAAGGCTTAAAGTAATGTATACTGTGGTTTTGTGTTGTGTGGGTGATGGCATGTTGTGTTAGTGGGAGTGGACAGAGTAGTGTTTGTTGTGAGAATGAAGGTGTTTTACTGTTGTAGTTGTGGTGGACATGTGCATAGGTGTTGTATATGGGGTATCATGTTGGATGATGAGGCATTGCAATCTGTATGCGGTTAATTTGTGATGCAGGAGTTGGAAGCCTTTTGCAGATAACTGGAAGCCTTTGCAGATATTGTGTTTGTATGTTGATGGATGTGTAGGGAGTAAATTCCTTCCTGATAAATGGGAAATTGGGCAGCATTTCTGGCCCTAGGCCCTACCAGTCCTGAGCAGGCCCAAACAGGCAGCTGCCTCTTCACCCTTAGCCATGATACCCGGGCTGAGACGCCCTAGGCTTAAATAGCCCTACTGGCCAATAAAAACCTAGTCCTAACCCTACCAATCAGATTTGTAGCCCTAAATCTTACAACCAATGGGAGAACCAGCCCTAATCACCAATCATACCCCTAATCCTGACAACTAATCACAACCCCACCCCTAAAACCAGGAAACAATCAGAATCTCAGCCCTACTACCAATCACAAGCCCAGGCCTAAAAACCAGCAACCAATCAGAATCTCAACCCTACTACCAATCACAATCCCAACTCCAATCCCTAAGCCAATAGAAAGACTAGCCCCCAACAACCTATCACAACACCATATACAACAACCAACAGTAACCTATATAAGTGGCAAGTTAACTGAAGCCCAGTCCCTGTGGGAAGGTAGGAGGCAGCTGCTGCTCTATTCAGAATCTCCTTGGATACAGACAGGGTGAATCCATACTTTCAAGCTAGCAGAGTCTACTTTCCAGGTAAGGGAGAGATTGTAAAAAACTCTGAAATACTGCTTGTCGTGCACTCTGAAATGTGGCTTTTCTAAAGGCAAAAACAGGGGATGTAGACAGTTTCTAAACACAATTTAAATTACAAAAACATATTAAGCACTCTCCTAGACACACTGCAAGATGTATGTAGCCTTTTTACTTAGAAAAAGGGGGGCTTTATGCCATCTTGTGCCACAAACTAGGAGGGAAATTGCAAACAGTCACAGCTAAAAAAAAAACAGCACTTTAAAAGGCCAAGCTGCCTGAAACACAGAGAGTCTACAGTAATCAGGCACGGGTAGCAGTAAAAAACACTTTTAAACAAATAATAAGATTTCCCAGAAAAGTCTGGGGCTCCTTACCTAGGTCTTTTAGGAATCCTTGATCACTGAGCTGTATTAGGGAGCAGGGAAAATGCTGGGCTCACAAAATGGAGGTAGCTGTCTTCGGGTTCCCTCCTCAAACGTAAGGGGCCAGAGCAGGTGTGGGAGGAGGGCTCAGGGTTCCTGGGACTCAGAGAGCCGATCAGCTAGGCCCAGCCCCTGTGAGAAGGGAGGAGGCAGCTGCTGCTCTATTCAGAATCTCCTTGGATACAGACAGGCTGAATCCATACTTTCAAGCTAGCAGAGTCTACTTTCCAGGTAAGGGAGAGATTGTAAAAAACACTGAAATACTGCTTGTCGTGCACTCTGAAATGTGGCTTTTCTTAAGGCAAAAACAGGGATGCAGACAGTTTCTAAACACAATTTAAGTCACAAAAACATATTAAGCACTCTCCTAGACACACTGCAAGATGTATGTATCCTTTTTACTTAGAAAAGGGGGGGGGGGGCTTTATGCAGTCTTGTGCCACAAACTAGGATGGAAATTGCAAACAGTCACGGCTACAAAACAGCACTTTAAAAGGCTAAGCTGCCTGAAACACAGAGAGTCTACAGTAAACAGGCAGTTATAGGGGTGAGTATTTACTTTGTTCAGCACTCCATCCATCATCCCTTTGTGTTGTTAAAGTTGCCCTAAGTGGGAAAAGTATGCCCAGACGTAGGTCCCGTGCTCACTGTGCCACTGGATTCGAGCTAGCCTGGCTGATAAAGGGTGATACCCTGAAACTCACTCAGGATGCTTGTTTCCTGTCCAGGGAGGACCTGGCCTGGCAGTTCGGGCTGGACTGTTCCCATGAGGAACAGGGTCAAGACTGATTTGCACATGGCTGGGTCCAAAGTGTGGTGGCAAGGTGAGCAAAAGAACTTTATGGATTAAACCCAGATCTGTGACTGGGGAAGAGTGTTTGCATTGTTCAGCACTCTTTCCATCATTCTTTTGTCCACACACATATACACACACACACACACACACATATATATATATTAATTCACTGAAAAAACAAAGTTATTCTTGAAATGTTAGCCTAGATATAACTTTCCTCTAACCTGTTTTTTTCTGTGAATTTCTATGGGATTTTTGAAGCTATTTCCTAACTATAACGTCCCTGAAACCTTTTTTTTTTCCAATGAATTTCTATGTTTATTTCAACGTATAATAATTGTCATTACAATATGTTAATCCAACTACACCCATGCGCAAGGGAGGTTTCCCGCAAGACCTGGCCTGCAGCCAGACCCTGCAGCCAACTCCCCCTAACCACTCAACCCTATGTTGTAAACAGACCTTTGGCAGTGCTGTCAGATTGTCTGTCTGGATGTGAGAGTGGGTACATCAGTGTTTTAGTGGGTGCGTCAGAGTGTGTGCAGGTCTGTGAGTAGGTGCAGGAGGGTGTGAGTGGGTCTGTGAGTGGGTGTGTAAGTTTCTGAGTGGGAGAAATTGATTGAAGAAGAGAAAGAGAGAAAGAAAGTGAGAAGGAAAGAGAGTTTACTTAGGCTTTAATATATAATATAGTTAGAATCAAATATTTATCTTCAATTTAAAATATAAAAATTATATACTATTTTAAATAAAATAATTTTTTTATTTAAAAAAAAAAAAAGAGTCCAGCTGGATCTGAACCCCCAAAACTCAGTAAAACATTCACACTGAACCATGGGGATTGTGTGTTTTTTTTTTTTTTGTAAGCCCTTTATGGGCTTTCTGGGACCGCGGGGGAGCCCTCAAGGGCTCCTCCTTGTTCCTCATTTATTTATTACATAAAAAAAATAAAAAAAATTAAATGCCTTTCATGAGCTACCTAACACTGCAGGGGAAAACTTAAGGCTTCCCCTGCAGTGCCATTGCTTTAGCAAGCATGGAGCTGCTTTGACAGCAGCTCCGTTCTCGCTGAAGCCTTTCATCTCTGTTCCCTACACGCACACAGGAGACTGCTGTTTGAAAGCTGGCCCTGCTTTAAAGATCCCGCTGTGAAAGAGCAAAGTTTTGCTGTGGCTTTGCTGTGCAAGGATCTGATTGGCTGATAACAACCCAGGACATAGCAGCAGCCAGCCCTAGGGTATGGCAGGCCCCAGGGCCATGAAGAGTCTTTAAGAGGGGGGTGCCCCATAAAATAGCAGGACCTGATCCCGGGGCCTGCGGTCTGAAATGGACCCCCTTTCAATTGTTTTCTATTTGCCGTGGGGGCTAGCGGGGTGGTGGACTTCGGGGCCAATGGGGGCCCTGAAGGGATTCCCCTTTTTTTTTTTTTTATATTTGCCCTGGGGGGTGGTGGTCCCCGGGGCGTGGAGAGTCACCGCCCCCCCCCCCCCCGGCATTTCCTTTCTTAAATACTCCAGGGAGGTGGTGGTCCCTGCAGCTACAAGAGGGGGCCAGAAAGCCCCTGCATAAACAATAAGCCCGGGGGAAGTGATGGTCCCCAGGAGCCCCCCCCTTAGTTCTATATAATTAGGAAGCGTGGGGGTCCGAGCTTCGTTTTTTAAAATAGTATGACGGTTCTGCCGTGGATCTGACCGTAAAATAAAAAAAATATGCTTTGTAGCCCGGGGAGTTATCTTTGGGACCCCACCACCAGGGCTAAGAGGTCAGGGTGTCCGTACCCTAGATCCTTTTGTATTTTTTTTTTTTTTTCTGGGACTCGTCTGAAGCCGAAGATCACCGACAACACTTCTGTTGTTGAAGGGTTATTAGCCAATCAGATCCCGGCAAAAGATCGGGAGGGGTCGCAATTCCTGTGCGTCTCCATACATACACATTTGTATTTTCTTGAATTTCTCCAAAACTACTAAACGGATTGCCACAAAATAAAAAACATGCACTTTCTGGACCAAGAGCCACCTTTCTGCCAAACTTGGTGTAATTCTGTCCAGTGGTTTTTGTGCTATTGCTGTTCAATTTTTCCAATGTGAATTAACATTAGAAAAGCTCTAAATTTCACACCCCTTTATCTCTGCCTCTGCTTGAAAGATAACCCCAAAATTTTCCAGACAGCAGCTCATGTGACTGTCAAAGATTTTGGGAACATTTTGTGAAAATTCGTCAAGCGATGTCAAAGATATATAAACCTTGTGACGGTTGCCACTAGGTAGTTAGAGTTAGGACCTAGGCCCATATTTATACTTTTTGACGCAAAACTGCGCTAACGCAGTTTTGCGTCAAAAAAATGAGCGCCGGCTAACGCCATTCTGAAGCACCATGCGGGCGCCGTATTTATTGAATGACGTTAGCCGGCGTTAGCCGCCGGCGCCGTCTGGTGTGCGTTAAAAAAAACAACGTACACCAGGCAGCGCCGGCGTAGGGGAAAATGGAGCTTGGGCGTCAAGAAATGGGGCAAGTCAGGTTGAGGCAATTTTTTCGCCTCAACCCGATTTGCGCCTTTTTTTTTCACTCCCAACCCCCATAGAAATGACTCCTGTCTTAGCAAAGACAGGAGTCATGCCCCCTTGCCCAATGGCCATGCCCAGGGGACTTCTGTCCCCTGGGCATGGTCATTGGGCATAGTGGCATGTAGGGGGGCACAAATCAGGCCCCCCTATGCCACAAAAAAAAAAAAAAAACACTTACCTAAACTTACCTTAATGTCCCTGGGATGGGTCCCTCCAGCCTTGGTTGTCCTCCTGGGGTGGGCAAGGGTGACAGGGGGTGTCCCTGGGGGCATGGGAGGGCACCTCTGGGCTCCTTCAGAGCCCACAGGTCCCTTAAGGTGCCTTTTGCAGGCGCTAAAAAATGGCGCAAAAGCGGCAGTACATCATTTTTTTTTAATCGGCCACTCCCGGGCGTGAATTTTGCCCGGGAGTATAAATCCGACGCACATGCCTCGGAGTCAATTTTTTAGACGTGAACGCCTACCTTGCATCTTATTAACGCAAAGTAGGTGTCCACGCTAAAAAATTACGCAAACTCCATGGACTTTGGCGCTAAATCGCGTCTAACGCCAAAGTATAAATATGGAGTTAGTTTTCCGTCGAATTGCGCAAACGGAGTATAAATATGCCCCCTAGTTTCTATATTGTTTTGCTAATAACTTTGGTGCTGTTTGATGGACGCCACTTGAGAAAAAGCAGGGGGTCCCAAAACATGTTTTCCCCGTTCATTTTATCACTGGGATTTTTAACAGAGATAGTGTCGAGACCACTGGATGGAATTACACCAAATTTGGCAGAAAGGTAGCTCTTGGTCCAGAAAGAGGCCTTTTGGTTATTTGGTGTAAATCTTTTCAGTAGGTATAGGAACGTGAAGGATTCGTGAGCCCTCCCAATCCCGCACTGATATCTGATTGGCTGACAGTTCAACAAGGAAGTGTTGTCAGCCAAGTTGGTACTCGGCTTCAGTCAAGTCCCACAAAAAAGCTTAAAATAAGGAAAAGGGACCAGGCTAGAGTGACCCTATTCCCTTAACTCTGGCAATGGGGTCCCAAAGGGACGATCCCAGAGCTAGAAAGCATTTGTTTTTAAATTTATGTGGGAGTCACAGTGGATCTGCGGATCTGCCGTAAATGTTTAAAAAAACAAAGTGCAGGCTCCTGCTGTTCATCTTCTTTAAGCCTCTTGGTGGGCCAAGTTCTGGGGGCATTCTTATCATAATGTGGGGGGCCACATGGCCCCCTCCCACTGCCCCAGGGACCTACACCACCCCAGGGTTAAAAAGTAATATGCAGAGTGCCACGTGCCCCCCGCTGCCCCAGGGACCACCACCTCCCTGGGGCTGTAATTATACATACTGCAGGGCCACACTGCCGCCTCCACTGTCCTGGGGACTGCTACCCCCCTGGGGCTATAATGAAATAATCAGGGGGGTCCGTTTTAGAACCCCTTCTGCCCCTGGGATCATCACCTTCCCAGGGTACTAATTCATATTGCTGCGGGGGAGCTGCCTGCCCCCCTGTGGCCCTGTGGCCACCACCTCCACAGAGCTATAATGAAATAATGAGATGAAACCTCCTCCCCCGTGGACCACCACTTCCCAGGGGCACTAATTCAGATTATTGTGGGAGGGCACCCAGGCCCCCGCTACTCCGATACCTACCACCTCCCTGGGGCTACAATAAAAAAGTGAACAGGATGCATTTTGAATCCCCCAGCCCGGGGACTGCGAACTCCCTGGGCACTAACTCAAATTAATGTGTGGTGGCCACCCGACCCCCTAGCTGCCTGGAGGACCCCAGCCTACCTTGGGCTACCATAAAAAAAGTGAATGGGTAGGTTTTGGATGTCCCTCCCTGCGGACTGCCAACCTCCCTGTGGCACTAATTCAAATTAATGTGGGGAGCGGACTGGCCCCCTGTTGCCCCGGGCACTATTACCTTTCCTGGGCATTCCTCGTTGGATGGGGGCTACACAGCCCCACTCAAAGAGCCACTGCTGACGCTGGGGATCACCACCCTGCAGGGCTGGCTCCTGCTATGTCCCGGGGTGCCTATCCTGCGATATAGCCGTTTGCTTTTGCTTGGTGGGAGCTAATAGCTCCCACTAAGCAAAAACAAACAAAGGTGGTCATTACAAACATGGCGGAAACAACCGCCGTGTTCATGCTAGCAGTCAAAACACTGACCGCCGTGACCCCGGAACCCCGCCGGCCAAATAATGAACATTTCTGTGGGCCGGCGGGTGGAAACATTGTTTCCGCCCGCCGGCTCACAGAAAGGCTCGGCCGGGACATTGACGGCGGCTAACATCGAGCCGCCGTCAATGCCTCTGTGCGGCAGGTGTAGTTGCACCCGTCGCACAGATCATTGCCCAAAAATCGGGCAGTGACCTGCTCAATGGGGTTCTGCACCGAGGCCCCTACACTGCCCATGCAAAGTGCATGTGCCTTGTAGGGGCCCCCACGGGTGCCCCGGGTCACCCCCTCTGCCAGCCTTTTTTAAAAGGCTGGCGGGAAATGAAACATTATCTGCAGGGTAGCGCTGCTACCTTGGCGGATGATGTTTCAACTCGCCACCAGGCTTCCTGACTTGGAAGCCTGCCGGTGGGTGAGGGCTGCCGCTGGATGCCCTCACCATGTTCAAAATATGGCGGTTTGGCCCACCATGCTGGCTGGTGGCTTCAGCCGCCACTGCCGGCATGGCAGGCCAAACTGCCAAGTTCGTAATGAGGGCCAAAGTCTGCTTTCTGACAGAAAGGGGATTTTTTTTTCTGTCTTCCCTACATGCAAATATGCGTGCTGGGAAGACAGATGAAAACATTGCTCCAAGAAACGGGGAACTGCTATTGTAAGCAGCTGCCTGCTTCTGGCAGCAATGCTGGCTCCCGGAGGACATGGGGAGCAGGCTAGGTCTGCGGGGGCCTTGAGGCTCTCCCCGTGGTCCTGTCACTCTCTCTCTCTCTTCCATCCTATAGTGGGATGGAAGAGAGGGGGATTGTTATTGCAGTGGTCTCTCCATGCAATGACTTTACAACATCAAACTAACAAGATGTTTGGTACAATGCTATAGTCCCTAATTCTAGTATTGTTTGGCATTGTGTTTGTTTATTTACTAGTCCTTTCTCTGTTAGACCTTCCTAGTGATGGAACATTCATGTTTGTTACTTTTCATATGGTGGGGTGAATGTCATAGGTATGTCTCGAAACACCAGTGTAATGAGTCACCTGTTGTGTAACAGTTAAGGTTAGAGACCTTCAAGCTGACAGGTGAAGGTTCTAGTCTAGGTGTGTAGGTGATGGTTTCTCATTCGTTTTTGTTTTAAATTGAAAAGTTTAAGGTTCATAATAATGGTGATCTCACTATTCTTAATTGACAAATTCATTTTTCTTTTCAACTTGTCTAGAAATATCTCATATTATGTTTATGATTGAGCAAAGCCTAAAAAACACTCTATCGCTCTCCTTCTCACTCTCTTTCTCTCTCTCAGTTTTTCTTTTTCAATCTCTTTCTCACAATCACACACCCAAACCCTTATGCACCCACTCACAGCCCCACTCAGACCCTCACACATCCACTCACAGATCCACTCAGACATGCACACACCCACTCACAGACTCAAACTCTCACACATCCACTCACTGACCCACTGAAATCTTCATGCACCCACCTGTGCACACCCTGACACACCAGCTAAAACACGGATGTACACACTCTCACACCCAGACAATCTCACATCAACTCTCCTCCCCAGATACACCCTCTCAAACCCATTCTCACACCCAAAGAGACAGCCTGCGGCCATCTCCCGCCATGCACAGCCAAAGGTCCATGCACAGCATGAGGTTGGGTGTTGGGGGGTTAGCCACAGGGCCCGGCTGTAGGCCAGGCCTTGTGGGCAACCTTTGCCATGCATAGGCAGAGGCTGTGAATAGTGCAAGGTTGGGTGCTTACAGGGGGTTGGCAATGTGGAAAACTGCCCCGTGCTTGGCCAAAGGCCAAGGTGGTTGATTTAACGTATAGTGAAAATTACTATACATAAAAAAGCCATAGAAATTCACTGAACAAAACAAAGGTTACAGAGATATTATAGTTAGGAAATAGAGTTTTAAAAAACAAAGAAATTCACTTAAAAATACAAAGGTTACAGGGACATTTTAGTTAGGATGCATTTTAAACCACGGAAATTCACCTGTTATACTTAGAGTTATCTCAAGTACCTAAAACTCATGCCCTAAAGTAATTATTACTAGTGCCCTTGCCATGCACTGCTCATTACCTCACAAGTTACTGCACACATGACATCATTGATAACATAATTGATAATATTAATGTAATATTTGCAGTAAACAAAATTAAGAACATTTTGTGCACGGCAGGGGTGAGTTATAATTACCCTAAGGCACAAATTATAGTTACTTGAGATAGCGCTGTGAGTGAGTGCGTGTGTGTTAGCAGTCATATGTGTCTATGAATGAGTATGTGAGTAGCTGTGTGTGGGGTGTGTAATTCTTTGTATGGGGGTATGAGTGGATGTCTGAGTTATTTTCTGGATGATTTCATCAGTGATGTCATCAATGATGTTATTTGAGATGTCATCAGTGATGTCATAAGTGATGCCACTGACCATGTCATGTATGATGTAATATGTGAGGACGTTAGCAGTGCATTACTGGGACTCAAGTTATAGTTAGCTGAGGTAACAATAAGTGCTGAATAGCTATAGTTTTGTACATATGAAATGTGAGCCTAACTTTAATGTCCCTGTGACTTTTGTTTTTTCAGTGAATTTTTATGTTTTTTTGAATTCTATTTGTGAATTGTAAAATGTAACTGTTGAGAGTGAGACTGTGTATGCCTGTTTTATTATGTTTTTGGGTATATGAATATGTGTGTCAGTGTTTATCTGGAATGAGTGTCTAAATATGTATGTAAATTAAGACGTGTTTGAGTTAGTTCATGAGTGGGTAAATAACTGTGTTTGTGAGTGCAAGAAACAAAGATAAAATGAGCAGAAAGGAACAATAAGAGAGTATAAACATGAACAGAGAGACACAAACAGAGCACAGTAAATGATCTGAAAATGGGCATAAAGGCAAAGACGCAGAGCAACAGGCAAACACAAAAGGCAGAAACATAACACAACATTTGAGCATTAAAACAAAGGGAAATATACACATGGTGCAAAGAAACAAGCAGGAAGACTGAAATAGAATAGAGGGCAATAAACAAGGATAAAGTGGGAATAGTGCTGGAACAGAGGATAAAAAAGGTCAGGGTCAGAGAAGGACAAACAGAAAAAATAAGCAGACAGTGGGCAGAGAGGCTCCACCACAGTGTAATAAATTAGTAGAAATGCAAAAACAGGACAAGAAATAATTAGAAAACATGTAGAGTGCAAAAACAGAAGGCAAGAAGTGGACACAAAGGCAGAAATAGAGGTCAACAAACGAGCGGTAAAAGGGCACGGAGACACAGACAAAGGACAAGAAATGAGTAGAAATGTACAAACAGTGTAGGAAATGAGTAGAAAATGGGTAGAAGCCAGAAGCAGCGGGTAACTAATGGATACACAGCCAGAAACAGGACCGGCAGAGACACAGAAACAGAAGTAAGAAATTACAAGAAAGGTACAAATAGAGCATAAGAAATGTGAAGAAAATGGTCAAAGAGGCACAAACAGAGGGAACAAAATAGCAAAGAGGCACAAATAACATCAAACGAGTGCAAAAGGGTCTGAGAGACACAAACAGAGGGCAAGAACCAAGCAGAAAGGGACAAACAGAGGCAAACAAAGATTTTTAAATATGAATTTTTTCATTGCAATCATAGCGAATACCCATGATAAGTATATTCAGATTTCACAACTACGTCGCAAAGAGAGTGTGTTTTTGGAAAAGTGTGAAAGACTTATATATACGCATTATACACAATGTTTGAGTACAGTTGTTTACTAACATAGGCGGTCATTCTGACCGCGGCGGTCGGCGGTCGCCGCCCGCCAAGCGGTTCCCGCCGAAAGACCGCTCCGCAGGCAAAAGACTGCGGTGGCCATTCCGGCTTTCCCGCTGGGCTGGCGGGCGACTGCCAGAAGACCACCGGCCGGCCCAGCGGGAAAGCCCCTTCAACAATGAAGCTGGCTCGGAATGGAGCCGGCGGAGTTCAAGGGGTGCGACGGGTGCAGTGGCACCCGTCGCGATTTTCACTGTCTGCAAAGCAGACAGTGAAAATCTTTGTGGGGCCCTGTTAGGGGGCCCCTGCACTGCCCATGCCAGAGGCATGGGCAGTGCAGGGGCCCCCAGGGGCCCCACGGCAGCCGTTCCCGCCATCCTGGTTCCGGCGGTGTACACCACCAGAAACAGGCTGGCGGGAAGGCGCTCGGAATCCCCATTGCGGTGCTGCAAGCAGCGCCGCCATGGAAGATTCCCTGGGCCAGCGGGAAACCGGCGGTAAAGCCCCGGCTCCCCTTTTCTGACCGCGGCTTTACCGCCACGGTCAGAATCGCCCAGGAAGCACCGCCAGCCTGTTGGCGGTGCTACCGCCGCCCTCCGCCATGGCGGTCATGGACCGCCAAGGTCATAATGACCCCCATAGTATTGAAATTAGTGTTTTCAAAATTATTTTAATTATAATCTGCTTTTATGTTGTATTTTGCATGCTCACGATGCTCCACATGGAGCCGCCGTCAATGCCTCTGTGCGTCAGGTGTAGTTGCACCCGTCGCACAGAGCATTGCCCAAAAGTCGGGCAGTGACCTGTGCAACGGGGCTCTGCACCGAGCCCCCTGCACTGCCCATGCAAAGTACATGGGCAGTGCAGGGGCCCCCAGGGGTGCCCCGGGTCACCCCCTCTGCCAGCCTTTTCGAAAAGGCTGGCGGGAAATGAAACATTATCCGCAGGGTAGCACCACTACCCTGGCGGATGATATTTCAACTCGCCGCCAGGCTTCCTGACTGGGGAGCCTGGCGGTGGGTGAGGGCTGCCACTGGCAGCCCTCACCATGTTCAAAATATGGCGGTTTGGCCCACCATGCTGGCTGGCGGCTTCAGCCGCTACTGCCGGCATGGCGGGCCAAATCGCCAAGTTCGTAATGAGGGCCAAAGTCTGCTTTCTGACAGAAAGGGGATTTTTTTTCTGTCTTCCCTGCATGCACATATGCGTGCTGGGAAGACAGATGAAAACATTGTTCCCAGAAACGGGGAACTGCTATTGTAAGCAGCTACCTGCTTCTGGCAGCAATGCTGGCTCCCGGAGGACATGGGGAGCAGGCTAGGTCTGCGGGGGCCTTGAGGTTCTCCCCGTGGTCCTGTCACTCTCTCTCTGTCTTCCATCCTATAGTGGGATGGAAGAGAGGGAGAGAGGGGGATTGTCATTGCGGTGGTCTCTCCATGGAATGACTTTAAAGCATCAAACTAACAAGATGTTTGGTACAATGCAATAGTCCCTAATTCTACTATTGTTTGGCATTGTGTTTGTTTATTTATTAGTCCTTTCTCTGTTAGACCTTCCTAATGATGGAACATTCATGTTTGTTACTTTTCATATGGTGGGGTGAATGTCATAGGTATGTCTCGAAACACCAGTGTAATGAGTCACCTGTTGTGTAACAGTTAAGGTTAGAGACCTTCAAGGTGACAGGTAAAGGTTCTAGTCTAGGTGTGTAGGTAATGGTTTCTCACCATTCATTTTTGTTTTAAATTGAAAAGTTTAAGTTTCATAATAATGGTGATCTCACTATTCTTAATTGACAAATAAATGTTTCTTTTCAACTGGTCTAGAAATATCTCATTCTAAGTGTATGATTCAGCAAAGCCTAAAAAACACTCTATCGCTCTCCTTCTCACTCTCTTTCTCTCTCTCAATTTTTCTTTTTCAATCTCTTTCTCACACTCACACACCTGGTCAGACCCTTATGCACCCACTCACAGCCCCACTCAGACCCTCACACATCCACTCACAGATCCACTCAGACATGCACGTACCCACTCACAGACTCAAACTCTCACACAACATTTGAGCATTGAAACAAAGAGAAATATACACATGGTGCAAAGAAACAAGCAGGAAGACTGAAATAGAGGGCAATAAACAAGCATAAAGTGGGAATAGTGCTGGAATAGAGGATACAAAAGGTCTGGGTCAGAGAAGGATAATCAGAAAAAATAAGCAGACATTGGGCAGAGAGGCTCCACCAGAGTGTAATAAATTAGTAGAAATGCAAAAACAGGACAAGAAATAATTAGAAAACTGGTAGAGGGCAAAAACAGAAGGCAAGAAGTGGACACAAAGGCAAAAATAGAGGTCAACAAACGAGTGGTAAAAGGGCACGGAGACACAGACAAAGGGCAAGAAATGAGTAGAAATGTACAAACAGTGTAGGAAATGAGTAGAAAATGGGTAGAAGCAAGAAGCAGAGGGTAACTAATGGATACACAGCCAGAAACAGGACCGGCAGAGACACAGAAACAGAAGTAAGAAGTGACTAGAAAGGTACAAATAGATCATAAGAAATGTGAAGAAAATGGTCAAAGAGGCACAAACAGAGGGAACAAAATAGCAAAGAGGCACAAATAACCTCAAACGAGTACAAAAGGATCTGAGAGACACAAACAGAGGGCAAGAACCAAGCAGAAAGGGACAAACAGAGGCCAACAAAGATTTTTAAATATGAATTTCATCATTGCAATCATAGCGAATACCCATGATAAGTATATTCAGATTTCACAACTACGTCGCAAAGAGAGTGCGTTTTTGGAAAAGACTTATATATACACATTATACACAATGTTTGAGCACAGCTATTTTCTAACATAGTATTGAAATTAGTGTTTTCAAAATTATTTTAATTATAATCTGCTTTTATGTTGTATTTTGCATGCTCACGATGAGGCTGGTTGTCACAGCACCCGTTGTGGTCGCGAGTATTATGTGACCTAGAAACAAAGCTTTATTATTGGAGAAGACACTTTTCATACACTTTCAAAGGACGTTCCCACGTGTTCCTTGTACCTGAAGGTTCTATACCTTGTATTTCTATTTGCTTAGCAGTGCTGTACTTTTTTTCGCTTTTTTTGTTTTCAAAATCGCAAGGGGGGGTCTAAATATCATGCGTTGTCCAGGAGACACAAGACCAGGAAGTGCAGGTGCTTCCAGATCAAGCGCCACCACATGAAGTTGAACATCAGGATGAAAACTCTAATAATAGTGGATCACCAGCATGGAAGCAAAGCCTTGTGTGGGATTTCTTCTTAATTCCATCGGGTGATTCTAAAACAGTCGCCAGATTTGTGAACTGTACTTTTTGTGACAAAACCCTCTGAAGAGGGACATTAGAGAAATATTAATGCAGTAAAACAAGCATGTTATACCATCACAAAACTTATTATTGGAGACAGCTTGAGAGGGTGAAGAGGAATCGAGCTGGAGACGGGACATCTATTTTTACTCATGGAGTACCTGCAACTGAATAGAGAGTGTCCAGAGATGTCCAGAGATGTGCAGTCACGAAGACCTGATAATCATCCTGAGTTGAGTGATGTTGGAACCTACTGCTTGAAGTGTAGTACCACTCTTACTACTCGAGAGCAATACTTCAAGCGGATTTTGGAGGTAGCAAGAAACCATAATTGCTGATTTTCATTTTTTTACTTATAATGTACTCCTCTTTTTGTAGTGTTGTTTATCTTTGTTGACAATTTGTTTCTCCTTTTTGATGCCATTTTGATTAAACAAAAAATACAAAAAAGTCAAAATTGTTATAAAATTTAAAAAGAGATAAAAAGTAGTTCCACAAAAAAAGGACAAAAAAGTTCTTCTTAGAAACACATTTCATGGTTAAAAAAGAGTGAAATTGTATGTGTGTGTTTACATATAAATATGAGTAATGAATGATGCATGGCTAGATGTATGCCTGTGGTGTATGGGTGAGTGAATGAATGTATGGGTTCTGTGCGGATGATTGAATGAATGTGTGAGTGGTATATGAGTGGTGACCGAGTGCACAAATGATGCATAGGTGACTGACTCAGTGTATAAGTGCAGACATGAATTATCATTCCGTCATCTTTAAAACCCTGGCTGTTCTAACACCTGCTCCTTATGCCTAACTGATGGAGATTCCTGCCGCAAAGCACTGGGAGACCTGAGGGCAGCTATGCGCTATATAAATCTAACATAAGATAACATAACATTTATAGGTAAGTGGGTGTGTGCATGAGTGGTGCATGGCACATTTTCTGAGTGTGTCTATCAGTGGGGAAGTGAGTGAATGAGTGTGTCTATGAGTGAGTCAGTGTGAGAGTGGTGCATGGGTGAATGAGTGCTTGGCTGTTGTGTGGGTAATTGAATGAATGTATGAGTAGTATATGGGTGATTGAGTGAGTCCATGCAACAGTGCATATATGGATGAGTGAGTGAGTGCATGAGTGGTGTACTGGTGATTGAATGAGTACATGAGTGCATGTATGGGTGAGCATAGGAGTGTCTGCACTGCATGGTGTACAGGTGATTGACTGAGTGCATGTAGGGTGACTTAGTGGCTGCATGAATGGCTGAATAGCAGACTGAGTGGTTCCTTGGCTGGCTGTTTGAGTGAGTGAAGGAGAGTGTGAGTGGTGCATGGGGGACAGAAAGAGTGTATGTCTGTGTATGGGTGAGTGCATGACTGCATGTGTGGGGGTGAGTGC